>NC_049223.1:17897169-18202952 GCF_011100685.1 Canis lupus familiaris | reverse complement strand
GCCAAGGTAATCTGATCTCAAGGAGAGGAGAGATGGATTCTCTCTAAACTGACCTAGCAGAATTTTTGCTAAAATGGCGCTGTTTAGGCTAGGCAAGGACAGGGACCACAACCTTAAAGGAGACTGACCAAAGTTTGGTCAAAGAACGTCTTGTTACCACTTCATTTGTTTTTACCTGACCCCTTGAAATGAGGCTTTGATTCTTCCTTTAAAAGATAGTAGATCTAAGGCTGTACTGTCCAGTTGGACTCTTGAGCACTTATAATGGGCGAGTGCAACTGGGGAGCTAAATTTTAAATCTTGATTAATTTTAATTTTAATTTAAAAGCTGAAGCAACGTAAAAATACTTTTCCTCTTAAATATAACTTTATCATTTCAGTAGAACTGTATTTCACTGTAACCGTTGGAACACATAATGATATTGCTATAGTGTTTGTGTACTTTAAATTTTTTTAATGTACCCACTAGAAAGCTTAACATTAAAATGTGTCTCACATTCTATTCCTATTGGACAGTGCTGATCCAAGGCTTCTAGGACCTGAGTATGTAATTCTCAAGAATATGTCTGATGTGATGAGACAAATAGACTCTAGGGTGGATGCCCCCATGATCCCTTCCTTTGTTTAATCCTTTCCCTTGAACTTTCTAATAACCAGCAGACTTTGGAAAGGTGAGGGGATGTTGCTCTTGTGATTATGTTATGGTATATGAGACTGTGTCATGCTAGCAGACTAAGCTTGGAGGCAGAGCCTTCCTGTCAAGTCTCCAGATGACAACACACCTCTGGCCAACATCTTGTGTGCAGCCTTGATGAAGACCCAGATAAGCCACGCCCAGGATCCTGACCCACAGAAACCGTGAGATCATAAACGTATCTTAAGCCACTAACTTTGTAGTAATTTGTTGTTCAGCAACAGAACACATAGCCTAGGAAAAGGGTGGTGGGCAGTGTAGAACTATGGAAGTCTAGCAAAAGGGGATATACTGGGGAGAGTAAATCTTAGCCCGTGTACTTTGAGTATCCTAGCTTTTTAAGTAAGCTGTTCTCCAGGTGGAAATACATAATGCTTTGGTTCAGGGGAGCTTAACTTCTCTTGTTTTGATTTTATGCTCACAGAAAAAAAAGCGTGTTAATTATTATGTGCTCCCTGTGTAGGTCACTTCATGGAGAGGAAATCCAGGTCCGTCTGACTTGCGAAGATGAATTCTGAGGGTTTGTGAGATTTGTTTAATTGGCTGGTCCAGGCCACTCGGGTATGTTTGAAATTAACCTCCTCTGCCTGCTGTTATGAGTCCTGTTGGCTGTAGTTTTAGTTGAATACTACATGAGACAAACAGTTGATCCCAGCCTGTCAGATTATCAGTGATCAATGGAATGGTGCATTCATGAAAATTTCCCTAGGACTAAGATGGTGTACACAGGAAGGGTAGAAATTGTTCAGAGATACTTGTCCATAGTTCTGTGTTTTTGTACATCTTACAAGCAGAGGCACTAACTGTCCTTTTTCTAGACTGTCTTTTTAAAAGATGTTTGTGTAGTGAATATCCTTGCTAAAGGTAGAAGTGATTCCTCCCTTTGGAACAAGGGGTGGGCAGACTTACCAGGATCAAAGATTGGGGTTCCCCTTTTGTTCTGCAACTCCCTGCATGTGGTATTACCTGACCCACTTCTCTCCCTGTGTTCAGGGAACTGGCACAAGAAAATGCTGCCACTCTGCCTGCTGCTGGTGCTGTAAACGATACAGTCCTCTGTCTTAGACCCATGGGTCTTGTGTCTTCTTATTTCAGCATTCACAAGACGGCACTAACTTGTTAGCTTGCAAGTAAGATAAAATCTCAGAGCCTTCAGAGACCTTGAAACTTGTATTGGATAATAATAATAAAGTCAAGACTTTATTTCTTATGGAACAGAAATTAATTTACTTATGACTAAACCTTTTCCAAAATGGATTGGGTACCCATGTGACTTTCTATTCCCTGAAAAAAAGATTTTTATTTGTTTTGTTGGATACAATGGCACTATTCATGTCTTCGGCATGGTGTATCAGTGAGTAGATCTTCCTAGGAGTAAAGTTACCTTAGACAGTCACATCTTCTACACTAGCTGATTGTATTAACTTTTCCTGGGCTTCAGTTATATCACCTACAAATGAGAGAATCATATCTCCTTTTTTTTTTAAGATTTTATTTATTTATTCATGAGAGACACAGAGGCAGAGACATAGGCAGAGAGAGAAGCAGGTTCCCTGCGGGGATCCTGATGAGGGACTTGATCCTAGGACCCCGGGATCACAACCTGAGCAAAAGACAGACGCTCAACCACTGAGCCACCCAGGTGCCTGAGAATCACATCTCTTAAGGTTCTTTCCAACTACGTACTTCCAGGCAATATAAAAAATATATACATAATATATAAAAATAGCATCACTTTAATTTTTATTTGATGAGCATTTACATTGTTCTTAGTGTGGGACAGGCACCACTCTTAAATGATACTGTAGGTAAGGAAACTGAGGCAGACGGTCTAATAATTTTCGCAAGGTCATCCAACTAGAAGGTGACATAGCTGGGTTTCAAACCTAGGTGAAATTTGTACTCCTTTCCACCATGCTGTGCTGCTCCCAGCTCTTCATTGAAAAAGTGATTCACTCTCTGCCCTGTGAGAATTCTGGAAGCTGCAGGAGTGAATGAGGCAGGTCTCTGCTCTCCAGAATCTTCACACAAAGTGAGAATTTTGTGCTGTGTATATGTGTGTGGGGGGGGGGGGGAGGTGACCCACAGAAGGACTCCAATGCAAACATTTGTATGTAAATACAACATGTTTACTTTGACTGTAAAAGTGTACATTTTAGGTTAAGGTTGTTGAAACAAACCTTAGGGTTCTGATCTGGTAGTAATAAATGAGGTGAGACTTTTAGGGAACTATGCAGATATAATTGGCCAAAAGGCTTTCCTATTTGATACCGAAGATAAGATTAATAAAATTATAAAAATTAAAAGTTACCCTGCATTATTTTCTTTGAAAGTTCTTAGTCAACTCACATCTCACTTATATATGTTAATGTGAGCTCCTTGAGGATAATAATGGAATGTTTTTCATCTTTGTATCTGTATCCATGTTGCACCTAAGACAATATTTTTTCACGGTATTCACTTAAGTGTTATGTGAATGATCAGTTCAGTTTTAAAGTATACAAGGTGATTCTCCATATCTGTCAGGGCCCTGGCAGGAAGCAAAGTGACACTCAGGAGGTCCAACTGAGCCAACTCGCATGAAAGAACTGCTTACTGATGACCAAGGGAACAGACAAGGGGTATTGTTGAGGCACACTCTGCTGTTGTGACTCTTGGATCAAAAGGCTGACTATTATACAGTAAATGCAGAGCCCAGTGAGAGCAGAGCTGTAGGACTTACAGAGGAGGGACAGACTGACAGCGGTGGCTGGCACAGCAGGCAGGAAAGGCAGACAAGAGGGATAGATGTCCTCTGCTCACTGGCCAATAATCCTCCTGTTGGCTGAACCCAGCTGGAATACTAAATGATAGGGAGAGGGACAAAAGGGAAATAGCCAGCATGTTAGAAACACATCTGGATTTGTCTCCGTCCATTCAGGCTGCTATAATAGAACACCATAGACCGGGTGATTATAAACAGCAGAAGTTTATTTCTTACAGTTTTGGAGACTGGGAAGTCCAAGAATAAGGTTCTGGCAAGATCCAATGTCCAGTAAGGACTCACTTCCTGATTCATAGAGGGCTAAGTCTTCTTCCTGTAAGCTCACATGGCAAGAGGAGGGGGATTTACGCTTCTTCAGGGTCTCTCTTATAAGGGTACCAATCCCATTCAGAAGGGCTCTGCTCATATAACCTGATCACATCTCAAAGGCCTCACTGCCTAATGCCATCAAGTTATGGGTTAGGATTTTAAGATGAATTTTAGGGGGATTCACGTTCATTCTATAGCAGGATCAGAGCATGCCTTGTCATTTAATGCAATTTGATTCCCATTTGCAAAAATTACTAAATATTTCCTCTATCAGTTATCATGCCTATTTTATGAAAAGCCAAAGTGTGTTCCAGTTATTTTCCAGTTAACTGTTTAATATTCATATTGCTAGGAATTTATGTGAAGTACTGAATTTAAATCATCAGTAGGTGGTGCTGCTGAGATTGAATCCTGAAAAATCGAAACTAGACATTTAGCTGCAGTTTTATCTAGAATTCAGGTTATTTGGGAAATAATGTTACAATCCAGTCAGTTTCTGATTCCTTGTTTTTCATGGCATTCTGCAAAGCATTGATTTTTAGAATTTTGATTTAGTTACCATATGGGCTATATTGGATTTGCCCAACAATCAGGAACAGCAACCAAGGTATCTCCACAGAATCTCTAGGATGGGCATGTTATAGAACTCTGATAATGTTCTGACCTGCTGTGCTGGGGGTTGGGAAAGGTAACTATTGCCTTGTTCTAATTTACTTTTAGAGATCTAAGCAATGAATCATAATGTGTACCAAGATTTTTTAAACAGTTCCATTTGAGTTCTCTGGAGAAGAATTAGACACAAGGAACTTCACTTTATTTCTGGCAGCATCATCTCATGAGACAAATAGGAGCAATGATTTGTTGACCTACCAAGATACCATTTTCCTGTCATGCTTCAGAAAACAGTAGTACGGGCCTTAACCAATAGGAGTAGGCCCATAAAACCCATAGAGTTGTAAAATGTCTAACCTGACATGAATTTTAAAGATTGAAGTCTACCACTCAAACTAGGTGCTTGGTAAAATACACATTTTCAGGCCATTTGCCTGGAGATTCTGATTTAGTTGATTTTGAGGTATCCTGGAAATCTATAATTTAGCAAGTATCCTGAGTGATCCTTATGGTCACACTACTTTGGAAACACTAATATATGTAGCTTCCTTTCGACTTAAATGTCCTTACATACTGGGCCTGAGGCTTCACAAACATTTTAGGGTCACAGTTACCTGGGACTTTCTCCCAGAAAAATATTCCTACCTGGAGCTTTACATATAATTCCAGGTGCTTCAGAGATGCTTAGAGTCCATTTTACATCACTTACCCAACAAACCCTCATCTTATAGAATCGTTTTAAAACTCCCAAGGCTAGATTTCAAGGTTTTCTGTAATCCAGGTCTACCCTAACTGATTGAGCCTTTTGCCTTATTATACCCATCATACTCAGGACCTGTAAAGATGAGCAAAATTTTCAGGTTATATTCCTGAACACATGGAAAAATTAAAATCAAAGGAACCAGTATGCTTTTCTTAAAGCCTATTTGAGTTCATCAAAATACAGAATATAATCTGGGCACCTGTGTGGCACAGTCTGTTAAGCACCCAACTCTTGGCTTTGGCTCAGGTCGTGATCTCAGGGTCGTGGAATCAAGCCCTGCATCAGGCTCCACACTGAGCATGGAGTCTGCTTGTCCCTCCTCGCTGTGTCCTCCCCCTGCCTGTGCTTGCTTGCTTTCTCTTCTCTCTCTCTCTCTCTCTCAAGTAAATAAATAAAATCTCTTTAAATACACAGAATATGACCTATTAAGGAAATGCTCCAGGTAGGTTTTACAGTTTGCAGTTGGCTTTTTCCGACTATATTGATCTGTCAAGGTATATATATTAATTTATTCTATTCTAGAGATAGCCGTCTTGTTTAGAGCATAATTTGGAGTTGGCCAGGTCATACCACAGCAGAAGTCATTCTGGTACCACGGTGGTGAAGCAAGTGGATCAAGCCCCACATCGGGCTCCCTGATAGGAGTCTTCTCCTTCTACCTCTCCCCTTCTTCCTAACTTGCATGTGCTCACTTTCTGTCTCAAGTAAATAAATAAAATCTTTAAAAAAACCAGAAATTCTATCTGGGCCATTGTCTCTGTGGTGGTGATTTAACCATTACATATTGTTTACTTCTATATTTATTACAATTAGCCAGATGTTTATATGAAATTGGTTTATCCAAGTTTACAGAGTATTGGAAAAAAACTCATTATGGGGCAAGACAGTTTTTAAAAACATGCAGGGGCACCTGGGTGGCTCAGTGGTTGACATCTGCCTTGGGCTCAGGTCGTGATCGAGTCCCACATCCAGCTTCCCATAGGGAGCCTGCTTCTCCCTCTGCCTCTGTCTCTGCCTCTCTCTCTCTGTGTCTCTCATGAATGAAAAAATTAAATCTTTAAAAACAAAAACACATGCAGACAGTTTTAAGATATAAACATAGTTCTTCATATGTATGAAATTCTTATTTCTTTGATTCCCATTGCCTCATTTAATCAATTGCATAAGGTTGGAAATGGAATTCGTTAGTGGCAAGTGGACAGAAAAATAGCATAGCAGGCCTGACTGCTGTCTTTTCAAAGTTCCATTTCCAAGGTTGGCCTTTGGCTTACATTTGGGAACTTGGATTTGGGCAGGGTTCCCACCATTCCCAGAATTGATAAGAGGGTCTCACTGTACCCAACTACTTGCACAAATGATGTGGTTTATGCTGAATACCTGCCTTCCTTTGGAAGTCTGGAATTTGGGCATATGCCAGGCAGAGGGCATGGCATGATCAGCCCCCAGTAAAAGCTCCAGGCACTAAGTCTGATGAGTTTCCCTAGTTGGCAACATTTCACACATGCCACAACTTGTTGCTAGGGGAATGAAACTCACTGTGTTACTCTACTGAGAGGAGGCTCTTGGAAGCTTGTACCTGGTTTCCTCTACACTTCACCACCCCAAGCACCTTTTCCTTTTGCTGATACTGTTTGGAGTCCTTTTGGTGTAATAAATTATAGCCCTGTGTACAACATGCTAAACCCTGTGAGTCCTCCTAGTGAACCATCAAAACTGGGGGTGGTGCTGGGAGCCCTTGCAATGCAGCAAAGTACTTGTACCTGCCTTTAAGGAGGTCATAAATGTGTAAAGAAATAAAGCATGTACATTTAAAAGTACAGCACAAAGTAAACTTCAGTAATGTGTTAAGTACTATAAGAAGAGATGGTGCTAATATTGCAACTGGGAAATCAGATATAGGCACTAAACATTTTAATGCTTTGGAACAAAACATTTTCCCCAGTTTTATTGAGCTACTAACAGACATATAAATAATTACACAAAATATATACAATTTTGTGAGTTTGGATACAAGTATATACATCTATATTACCATCACCACAATCAAGGTAATGAACATATCCATCACTGCCCAGAGTGTCCTGGTATCGTTTTGTTGTTTCTGTAGCAAGAACACTTCACGTGAGATCTGTCCTCTTAAGAAATTTGTAAGTGCAAAATACTTTATTGCAAATTATTGGCATAATGTTGTATAGCAGATCTCTGGAACTTAACCTTATAGAACTGTAACTTCATCCCCATTGAACATGAACTTCCCATATCTCTCTCCATGCCCTGATAACCACTATTCTACTTTCAACTTCTGTAATTTGACTATTTACTTATTACATTTTTCTGTTTTTAAATTGAAGTTTAACATGCAGTGTTGTATTAATTTAGGACATAAAACATAGTGATTTAACAATTCTGTACATTACTCAGTACTCACCACAATTGTAGTCACCATTTGTCACAGAATGTTGTTACAATATTATCATATTCCCTATACTGTTCTTTTCTGTGTACATATTTACAATATTTTATAACTAGAAGTTTGTACCTCTTAATCCCTTTTATCTATTTCACCCATCCCCACTACACTTACCCTCTGGCAACTACTAGTTTGGTCTCTGCATTTAAAAGTCTATTTTTTGGTTTGTTTTTGTTTTTTAGATTCTGCGTTAATGAAATTACGTGGTGTTTTGTCTTTCTCTGACTTATTTCATTTAGCATAGTGCCCTCTAGGTCTATCTATGTTGCTGTAAATGGCAAGATCTCATCTTTTTTTATGGCTGAGTAATGACGTAGGGGTGTGTGTGTGTATGTATATATATATTTATATACCACATTTTTATCCATTCATCTATTGATAGATACTTGGGTTGCTTCCATATTTTGGCTATTGTAAATAATCCTCCAATAAACATTGTAAGGGGATGGTCTAGTTTCATTCTTTAGCATATAGGTGTCCAGTTTTGCCCAACACCATTTGTTGAAGAGACTGTCCTTTCCCCTCGTGTATTTGTGCTCCTTTGTTGTGGATTAATGGACCATGTAAGGATAGGCTTATTGTGGGGTTCTCTATTCTGTCCCATTGACCTAAGTGTCTGCTTTTGTGCCAGTGCCATCTTGTTTTGATTACTACACCTTTGTAATGTATCTTGAAATCTGGGATTGTGATATTCCAGTACTATTCTTCTTTCTCAGGATTGCTTTAACTGCTCAGTCTTTTGTGCCTCCATACAAATTTTTGTCTTCTTGATTCTAGGTCTGTGAAAAATACTTTTGATGTTTTGATAGAGATGGCAATGAATCAGTAGATTGCTTTGGGTAGTGTGGACATTTTAACAAATTAATTCTTTTAACCCAAAGCATGGAATATCTTTCCACTTATTTGTGTCATCTTCAGTTTCTTTCATTAGCATCTTATAGTTTTTAGAGTACATGTCTTTCATTGCCTTGACTAAGTTTGTTCCTGTGGGGGGAAAAAAGTTTATTCCTATGGGTTTTTTTTTTTTTGGTATGATTGTAAATTGGATTGTTTTCTTAATTTCTCTTTCTGATACTTCATTTTTAGTCTATACAAACACAATAGATGTCTGTATATTAATTTCATACCCTGCACATATACTGAATTCATTTTGTAAGTTTTTTGGTGGAGTCTTTAGGATTTTCTTTATTCAAGTATCATGTCATCTGCAAATGCTGACAGTTTTACTTCTTCCTTACCAATTTGGATGCCTTTTATTTCATATTATTGTCTGACTGCTGCAGCTAGGACTTAAGTAGTCTGTTGAATAAAAAGTTATAAGAGCAGGCATCTTTGTCTTATTCCTAATCTTGGGGAAAATCTCTGTTTTTCACAATTGAGGATTATATTAGCTATGGGCTTTTCATAGACAGCCTTTATTATGTTGAGGTATGTTCCCTCTAAATCTATTTCATTGAGAGTTTTTATTATTAATAGATGTTGTACTTTGTCAAATGCTTTTTCTGCATCTATTGAGTTGATCTTATGACTTTTTGTTTTATTAATGTGGTGTATCACATTGATTTATGAATATTGAACTACCCTTGCATCTCAGGAATAAATACTACTTGATTATGATTAATGATTTTTTAAAGTATATTGTTGGATTCAGTTTGCTATTATTTTGTTGAGGACTTTTGCATCTATGTTCATCAGAGATACTGGCCTGCAGTTCTTGTCTTTTATACATCTTTAACTGGTTCTGGTATCAGGGTAATGCTAGCCTCATAGAAGGACTTTGGAAGTTTTCCCACTTTTCTGGGTTTTTTTTTGTTTTTGTTTTTGTTTTTTTTGGATATTTTAAGAAGAATAGGTATTACCTCTTTTTAAAATGTTTTGTAGAATTTGCCTGGTGAAGCCATCTGGTCCTGGACTTTTGTTTGTTGAGAGTTTTTTTGATAATTGATTCAATTTCATTGCTAGCAATCAGTTTGTTCAAATTTTCTGTTTCTTCTTGATTCAGTTTTGGAAGATTGTATGTTTCTAGGAATTTATCCATTTCTTGTCCAATTTGTGGGCATATATTCTTCATAATATTCTCTTACAATTCTTTGTATTTCTGTGGTATAGTTCTTTCTCATTCATTTCTGATTTTATTTATTTGAGTCCTCTCTCTTTTTCCTGATGAGTCTGGCTAAAGGTTTATCAATTTTGTTTATCTTTTTGAAGAACCAGCACCTGGTTTCATTGATCTGTTTTATTGATTTTCTTAGTTTCTGTTTCATTTATTTCTGCTCTAATCTTTGTTATTTCCTTCTTTCTGCTAGCTTTAGGCTTTGTTCTTCTTTTTTAGCTCCTTTAGGTATAAGGCCAGTCAGTTAATTTTGTTAGGAGCAGAGGTATGACAGACTGGACTGGAGTAGGAAAGAGAAAAGGCACCAGCTGGCACTTTTATTCTTTGAGAAATCTCCTGTAGATCTCTTCCCCTATAGGGCATGTTCTGAGATTAGTAAATAAATCTACTTCATTTTTCAAACTTCTCTTTCTATGCTGTCTCAGCAGGGTTATTTATTATTTTAGCTCTTTAAGGGCAGGGACTGTTTCCTCTTGCTCTCCCTGGTCTAAACACACTGGTTTTTAAAATGCCTGGAATTAAACTTCACCGATTGTAAAAGCTCAAGAGGTTAAGCTTCACTGGGTCTTAAACTAAATATGGGGACTTGTCTTCCCAGTGTAGGTCCCCAGTGCCTGGGGGTGTGTGGTCTGAACCTCTTCCTTCGCCTGGTTTGTAGGTTCCCTTCCATTTGTGGTTCTAAACTGTGCCTTCCCCTTCCTACTCTTTTACATGTGGAAGATTAATTGTGGAAGTTCTGTTCTGCCAGTTTTGCGGTTCTTTTCACTGTTAGTTGTACAGATGTAGCTGTTATATTTGTGTGTCCATGAAATAAAGTGGGCTCAGGATCCTTCTCCTCTGCCATTTTCCTCTGAACTCTCCTCTATATTTGATTGTTTTGATGCTTTCATGTAAGAGGAATCATTCAATATTTTTGTCCTTCTGCAATTGACTTATTTCACTTAGTATAAAATTCCAGGTCCACCCATGTGCTGAAAATAGTAGGATTTCCTTTTTTTTTAAACACCAAATAATATTCCATTGTATGTATACGTGTGTGTGTGTGTGTGTGTATCTATATCCATTCGTCTGTTAAGAACACTTGGGTTATTTTCACAACTTGTCTGTTGTGAGTAATGCTGTTGTAAGTAATTCATTCGGATGTATACCAGAAGTAGGATTGCCTATTCACATGGTGGCTCTATTTTTAATATTCTGAAGAACCTCCATAATATTTTCTATGGTGGCTACACCATTTTGCATCCCCACTAACTATACAAAGTTTCCAATTTCTTCATATCCATCATTATCAGCTGCATTATTTTTGGGCTGTGTGTGGAATAATAGCCATCCTAACAGGTGTTGTCATGTTCCAGATTTTAGGGGAAAAGATTTTGGCTTTTTACCATTAAGTGTGATGTGAGCTTTGGGCTTTTCATATATGGGTTTTATTGAATTCAGGCAAGTTCCTTCTATACCCCTTTTATTTATTTATTTTTTTAGAGTATCATGAAAAGTACTGAATTTTATCAAATAATTTTTGTACTTATATAAATGATCATGTAATTGTTTTTTGTCTTTCATTTCTGTTAATGTGATATGTCACATTGTTTGATCTGTGTATGTTAGTCCATCCTTGCATTCCAGGGATAAACCTCACTTGGTTATGGTGTGTGAATCCTTTTAATGTGCTGTTAATTTTGCTAACAATTTGTTGAGGATTTTTACATCCATGTTCATCAAGTATATTTGCCTATAGTTTTCTTGTGGTGTTTTGTCTGGTGGCATTATGAGGGTGATTGCTGGCCTATGAAATGAGTTTAGAAGTGTTCTCTGTATTTTTTGGAAGAACTTAAGATTACTATTAATTATTTTTAAGTGTTTGATAGAATTCACCTATGAAACCCAGGTCCTGGGCTTTTTTTTTTTTTTTTCTGGAAGTTCTTGATTATTGATCAATCTCTGTATTTGTTATTGATCTGTTTAGTCTTTCTGTTTCATCCTTTTTTTGAGAAAGAGAATGTGCACATGCATGTGAATAAGGGAAGGGTCAGAGAGAGAGAGAATCTTAGGCAGTTTTCCTGCCCAGTGCAGAGCGTGATGCAGGGCTTGATCTAATGACCCTGAAATCATGACCTGAGCCGAAATCAGGAGTTGGACACCTAACCAACTGAGTCTCCCATGTGCCCCTTTTTGTTTTATCTTGATTCATTCTTAGGTTTTATATTTTTTAAAATTTATCCATTTTTTCTCAGTTGTCCAACTTTTCATCATATAATTGTTCATGATAGTTTCTTATGATATTTTTATTTCTGTGGCATCAATGGTAATGTCTCATTCCTCTTTTCGGATTTTATTTATTTGAATCTTCTCTCTTTTTTTCATACTTAGTCTAGCTAAGGTTTTGTTGACTTTGTCTTTTAAACACCAACTCTTAGCTTTATTTTTGTATTTTTCTATTCTTTATTTCATCTATTCTCTGACGTTTACTATTTCCATCCTTCTAACTTTGGGTTTAGTTTGTTCTTTTGCTAGTGGCATGTATAAATTTAGGATGCATGTTTAAGATCTTTCTTATCACTATAACTCTTAGTACTTTTTTTTGCTATATCCCTTAAGCTTTGGTATGTTGTGCTTTTGTCTTCATTTGTCTCAAGATATTTTAAAATCTCCTTTGATCTTCATATTTGAGTATTGTATTTCTGTAGCTAGACTACTTTCTTGAGCACAGAAAATGTACTTCTTTATTCTGTCAGGAATCTTTACCTGAACCTCCATGTTGCTGTCCTCTTTGCTTCCATATGACTTGGGTATACATGTCTCCTTGCACTTCTGTTGAAATCACTTGTGGAAATGTCTGTCCATTCAAGTAGACTGTAAGCCTGTAAAGGCAGAGAGTGTGTCTTGGTCATCTTTTTACCCCAGCATAAGCACGAAAGCTAGCATAGAGAGTCCACTCAGTTCATTTGTGAATTCATTCTGCCACTCAGCAAATACTTATTGAGATCTTACCATATATCAAGCACTAGTCTAGGTTTGAATATATAACAGAGTCCAAAATTGGTAAGAGTTTCTGCCCTAAAGAAACCTAAGTTTCAGTTGAGAGAGCAGATAATTTATATAATAAGTCAAATAAATATTATGTTATTGTTAAGTAATAGGAAAAATAAAAGAGGGAGAAGAATAGGAAATTGAGGGGGTGGGTATGTCGAAATTTTGCATAAGCAATCTCACAGTGAAAGTGTAATTTATGTTAAGACCTAAGGAAAGTGAAGTAGTTGACTCTGTATGTTTTGGTGTGGGAGCGAAGAATAGGAAGGACAAAAGCTTCATAAAGGATGAAGCCTCCATATCTGGTATGTTTGGAAGACATTGAAGAAAGAGAGGAAGAGTAATAGGAAGTTAAGTTACAAAGGTGGTTGGGGGGATTGTGGGAAGCCTCAAAAATTTTGGTAAAGCCTTGGGCTTTTACTCTAAATGAGATATGAAGCCACTGGGGGGCTTTGGACAGAGAAGAGATAAGTAAACTTACTCATGAAATGTTTTTGGAACTAAATGGGACCAATAAGCATTGTACAGGAAGACATATAACTTGTATGCCTTTATAGTCTAGGTTTTAAAAGGAGTAATTTAGGGATCCCTGGGTGGCGCAGCGGTTTGGCGCCTGCCTTTGGCCCAGGGCGCGATCCTGGAGACCCAGGATTGAATCCCATATCAGGCTCCCGGTGCATGGAGCCTGCTTCTCCCTCTGCCTGTGTCTCTGCCTCTCTCTCTCTCTGTGACTATCATAAGTAAATAAATAAAAATTTAAAAAAATAAAAAAATAAAAAAATAAAAAAAATAAAAGGAGTAATTTAGGTTAGAAGACTCCAAACCTGTAATATCTTTAAAAATACTGACTTAAAATCTATGGTTGAAACAAAACAAAACTTCCACCACCCAGTGGAGTTAGGGAGCACTACATTTAAGCAAACCATTTGGAAATTTTATCCTTTATCTACATTAAGCAAAATAACTGAATAGTTGTCATTTCTGTGTACTTTGCAAAAATATGGCGATGTCTAGTTATTTTATCTTAAGTAAAAAAAAAAAAAATTGAAGAGCCGCAAACTTATCAAGTCCTTAGCCGCAAAGATTTAGGAAATATAGGTTAAATCATTTTTGTGAACTTTGGGATGAATATACAGTAATTAATTAGGGCTGCATCTACATTTAAATAGGATTATTTCTTGGCTGAAATTTGTTATTTTGGAATATTGAAAGGCTCGCCCAGATTGTTGTAGTCTCTTAAAATATAAAATCTGAGACTACGTTGTACAGAATGAAGTGACTTCCTCTTTTCTTTAATAGTCTATTTTTACTTACTAGCTCCCACTTATGCCACTACACACAATTTGTGTAATGGGAAATCTTAAATCATCTTCCTTCCTTCCTTCCTTCCATCCTTCCATCCTTCATTCCTTCAAAATTTTGAGATCTGGACAATTTTTTTTTTAAGATTTTATTTATTTATTCGTGAGAGAGGGAGAGGCAGAGACACAGGCAGAGGGAGAAGCAGGTTCCATGCAGGGAGCCTGATGTGGGACTCGATCCCGGGTCTCCAGGATCACGCCCTGGGCTGAAGGTGGCGCTAAACTACTGAGCCACCTGGGCTGCCGGAGATCTGGACAATTTTAATAGAAAAAAATATTGCAGGGGAGCATGATTGTTTTAAAAAGTAAGGACGTTCTCCCAATTTTGTTTATTTCAAGAATAGAGCACTAAATAAATACCAGATACTAAAGGGTTGCAGAAGTGAATATGTTATTGTCTTTGCTCTCTTACAAAGTTGTTTATTTAGTAGCCAGGAAGATGAAACTATACTTTTTTCCCTATAATATAAATTGAATGTTATCTGGACTATGATCGCATAGCATTGGTAAAAGGTAAAAGGGGCATAATCAGATGGTAACATAATCTTCCTGAATTCTTCTAGTTTGTTTGGTGACACTTGTTTATGAGGATCAGTACTGTATTTTGGAAATATTTTTTGGAAATTATAAATTAGGCCCAGGAACATGCTTTCACCTCTTCCCAAGAATCTCCGTAGATCCAGCTTGATCTGTAGAGCAGTTTTCTTGCCAGCAGCGCCGGCCTTTCTGCACATCAACCCCATACGATCACAGGAAACAAGCCACAGATATGCCAGAGCATTCCTGGCTGTCTGTACATTTTGTTTCACAGACCCTACACTGAAAACAATGAATAAGCCTTGAGATTACAAATGATCTTACTAACAATTTAGGAGACTTTCAATTTTTGACTTCCTGTGGGCAGGAAGGAAATGACAGTTGGAAGTGTGGAGAACAGGTGTTACCCTGAACAGCGTGATATCTTCTGCTTACTAAAATAAAAAACACTGCATCAACATTCCTACATGGAAGTGAGTTCTAACCACAAGACTCAGTCTTTCCACCACAGACCCAGCTCCAGAAAACCAGATCTGTTTCCTACCAGGAAGTTGTTAAACCCAGCATTAAAGAGCAGAGTAAGGGGCAGAGTTCTTTGAATCAGTCTTGGATGAATCCAAGTAAAGAATTTGGGGGTGTGAAAATGTCCCCTTCCTTGTCCTTTCAGTTACTGGCAGTGCAATTGCATGGAGGACTCGTCAGGGGACTTAGAAGGGAAAGAATCAGGATTGGCATAAACTGGTCTCAGCTGAAGGGTAGGTGATTTCAAACCCTCTCACATCTCTTTTTGTCTCTTTCTCCAAGTTGGGGGTCTAGCATTATTTCCTCCCAGTAGCTAAATGCTGCCATAATGGCATTCTTTTTCTTTGCCAAGCTAACTTGTTGCTCTATCCCTGGTGAAGGAATCTACCCTGCCTCCCAAACTGTTATGGACATTTTAGACAAATGGACACTTTAGAAGGGCTGAGGACTCTGAAATAATTGAAGGTTGTGCCTTGGTCCAGACAAAGAAACAGCCAGTTTTCTCCAGCCTCCTTTGTTAATGTTCAAATCCATGATGGAATATGCACTTTTGAGAGCATATGTACTAAAAAATGTTGGGAAAGATTATTTTTTAACACTGGAACTTGAGTCTTTGTGAATGCTTGGAAAGAGGTCTTTTCCTAACCTGCATCTTGAGATGAAGAAACTGCAATCCCCAGAGGCTTTGTTTCCTCTCTTCTCTAGAAAGCTATGGAACCATGGGTGCAGATGAAGGAGACCTGGTGGCTGTATTTGGGACCATACAAGGAAACTGAAGCTCATAGGCTGAGTGAACAGATTGTTTTGGGGTAGGTAATACATGATTTTTCCTTCTGAAAGATTAGTGTGAGAGCCAGGATTCCCTTGGAATAAAAGATGAGTTAGCTATTATCAAAGCTTAGTACATTCCCCCAACTGTCTACCACTTCTCTTACCCTTCATCTCCATCCATTCCTTCCACAAATTCCTATTTTTTGATAGATACTGTGCTGAGATATGATGATACAAGCAGTCTTTGCCTCCAGGGCGCTTCCAGTTTTGTAGAGGACCCAGTGCACAAACAATACAGGGAGGCAAGTGCTATGGTGTAAGTGTGGACAAATCCAGGAGGATTCAGAAGGTGTTTTGACTCAAAGGAGGAAATGCTTATTTCTGTTTTTCTCCTTCTCTAAAGGAGAGCAAGGAAGGGTTTCAGAGAGGAAGAAACTCTTAGAGTGGAGCCTGAAGGATAAAGGCTATGCTTTTCCCATTCTCTTGTGAGATCAGAAGGTAATAAAATTCTGCCCTCATAACCCATTTGGCAAACAGTTATTCAAGTTTCTCCTCATTTTCTCCTTGCCTCTTGGTTATTTCATTGCTCTTTAGTGCTGCCATTTAAGGGATAAGTAGAAGTGAGATTTATTTATGTTGCTTTTGCTCAGAAGTGAGGGAAAACAAACTGATGGAGGAAAGATTTAAAAAATATAACATAAAATTTTTATTAAGCCAGAATTGCTTTGCTTAATTGATTTTTATTAATCAAAAATTATTTCCTAATTTTTATACTGGTGAAATATTACAGCTTTGCAAATATTAATAAATCAAAAGTGAAAACCCCTTCAACCCATTCCCCAGGAGGAGCACTATTAACAGTTGATGAATGTATTCCTGATTTTTAATTTATGCTCCAATCTACAACTCTGATATTTTAAAACAAAAATGAGATTGTGCCATTCACATTGTTTTATGTAGCTTCTGCAACTTGCTTCTTTCCTACCCCTCTCTCTCTTTAGGTTCACTACATCATGAACATTCTTAGTACTAATTTCCAAAGAAAATGTCATTATATGACACAGAGAAGGTTGCTGTAGTAATATATGGATATCGCTCTGAGTCAAAAGAAAAATCAATTTGGCCAAAACTTAACTCCTTCGGGAAGCCCTCTCTGATCAACTCTACTTCGATTTTTCTCGATACTTTCTTCTGAATCATGTAGTCTTTACATATTCTTTTGGTATAATGTTTGGCTCCTGCTCATAAACATATTCCTTTCTTGTACTCAAGCCCTTTTGGTTGCCAAGAACAAAGAGCCCATTTGTAAGAATACACATGAACTGGAATGTTCAAGAACCGAGGGACTGGTGTCTCTCTGTGTGCTTACATCTCCCTGTTCATCCCTTCCAGTCTTCTCACTCTCTGGGTTGGCTTCTTTACTGACTTTTCTGTTCCCTCACCACTTGGCTTCCATTTGTTCATCCATTCATTCAGCAAATAAGTACTGAAAGTCTCAACATAACCAGGGTAGTTCCTGGGTTGCTTTAATCCTGACTCCAAATCATGGCTTCCTTTTGTTCCACTTACCAAATTCTCCTTGTGCTTCTCAGTTCAAGGTTCTAAGCTTGGGCAAGTGGCCCAGTTTATGGAGGGATATTCTGTGGCCCAGGGCCTATTCATCCAGATGTGGCTAGAGGGGGGTGTGGAGGACTGTGCTTAGGAGAGCCCTTCACAGCCCTGACATGCTCAGCTCATTCCCTCAGTGTTCTCAGGTCTTACCTGTGCATCTGTGACATCTCCCTAACCAGAATGTAAATCAATACTATATCTCTATCATGATCTGCTCATACAAAGTGTTCAATAAACAATGTTAACACAGGCACTCTTTCCTTTACACGGAGGCGGGCTTGTTGTGGATAGAGGGTGAGAATCACAACCTCCCTCCTATTTAGAGAAAGCACAGCTAATTTTCAGAGAATTCTGTGCTGTAAGAACTGTGGGTCACATCACACGAATGTTGTCTTTGAAGGTAAAGGTGAAGACATATTAGGAACTGCTGGCAAATTATATCTGAGAAATATAAAGCGAGTGCCGTTTTAAAATTCCCATATTTGGGGCAGCCTGGGTGGCTCAGCGGTTTAGCACCGCCTTCAGCCCAGGGCCTGATCCTGCAGTCCTGGGTTTGAGTCCCACATCGGGCTCCCTGCCTGCATGGAGCCTGTTTCTCCCTCTGCTTATGTCTCTGCCTCTCTCTCTCTCTCTCTCTCTCTCTCTCTCTCGTGTGTGTCTCATGAATAAATAATAATCTTAAAAAAATAAAATTCCCATATTTGGAAATAAAAATTGAGTACTTAAAATGGAATTAAAGACCCAGGCCAGAGTCCTTTTGCTTGGAGCCAGGCAATTTTATTCAACAACTATCTTCAACTGCCCAAGTCACAATTCCTATTAATACATAAAATTTGTAGAAGAAATTATAACACAACATAGCACTGATGACTCAAGACAGAGGGCTAGGAGGTTAGAGTATAATTTGTACCTAGCTTCTCTTAAATAGAAAATTTTGTCAGGGATGATGTGATATAGAGAATTAATGACAATTATATGGTATTAGAAGCAGTTGGTGATAGAACTGCTGCTCAGATGGTTTTTCTACCCTGTCCTTTCACATTCTTGTTACCTGTCTTCCAGGTCTCTTCTTTCATTTGAGAGGACTTCTGCTAAACACCATCAGAGTGGAGATTCTGGTTCAAGTAAAATAGATAGCTCGAGAAACAAACGGGCTAATTCTGTTGCAGTAGGAGGGCAGGAGGCATTAATCCTCAAGCCACTACCAGAGTCCCAAGTGCACCGAGGAGCCAGGCACACAGAGCCCCTTGTACAAAGGGCCTGCCTGGGGAGAGAGGAACCCAGGGAGATACTGGTGTGCCTCAGGCTGTCAGCAGGCACAGGAAAAGCCATCTAAAGAAGCAAGCATATGGAAGAGTCAGAATCCGTATCTGTTGATGCGGTGCTCCCCTCATTCCTCTTTTTTGGTTGTAGCCAAGGCTCTCCCTCCTGTCCAGGCAGCTCTGTAGCTCCTTTCACTGGCTTCCCCACTTCCAGGTTGACGTTACTCCTGTCCTTCCTCCACACCAGCACTCACTCCCCTTTCCAAAAGATCAAGTAAGTGGCTCTTCTGTCCAGAATACGTTGCTTTTTCACTGCCTGTCTCACACACTCACACACACACATACACTCACCCAAATCCTTCATGAAACGTTTATATTCTGACCCCAGCCAATTCTTATAACATCACCTGTCCCTACTTTCTGCCAATCAACAACACCAGATTCTCATTACCATCCAGCCTCCTGGCTTCTTTGTGTCTGGAATGTCACTGACACCCCAGAACCTGCCATCTGTCCTCCTCATCCTTATCTTTCCTTCCCCTTCCCACAGCACATAGAGGAAGTTGTCTGGGTTACCATAGCACTTAGATTTGTACTTCTGACCTCAGTGATTTTTGTTGTTCACAGGTTTGTTTTCTCCTTTGAACTTTGAGTATTTTTAGGACAGAAATCTTCTGTCCATTCACCTTCACACCCCAGAACCTAGCAAAAGCCAAGTGCTTGTTGTAGGTGCTCAAAGGTAGTTTTTGAGGAAGGATATTCATGGAGACGATTGTTGTGTTTTAAATATTTGATATGCTTTTGGACTAGATATAGACAGCTCTTAATGTGTCAATCATGATAACAGGTTTCTAACATATGTTGGTTTCCTCACCATCAAAATAAAAATGTTAATCTATGTTCTATAACAATTAATGTGTAAGAACAGATAGTTCAAGTACCAGGGAAAAATCTGGTTAGGAGATTGGCATGTGAATCCAAACACCCTTTTCAAGTGCTTTGAAGAAAAGTGAGGGGTAGTCTTCCTTGATAAAGACCCAGGTTTGGGGTATGTCTTTTTGCCTGAATTTGCTTAGATATAAAAATTGGGGATTGAATTACAGCTCTTCTCTCCTTTTTTTTTTTTTTTTTTTTTTTTTAAGATTTTACTTATTCATGAGACACACACACAGAGGCGGAGACATAGGCAGAGGGAGAAGCAGGCTCCCCACAGGGAACCCCATGTGGGGCTTGATCCCAGGGCCCCCAGCATCAAGACCTGAGCCAAAGGCAGATGCTCGACCACAGAACCACCCAGGTGCCCCTCTTCTTTAACTCTAAAATTATATGATTCTAGTGGTTCTACTTAACAAGTGTTGAATATTACATATGTTTCTGTATGTGCTCAAATTAGCAGTCCAAGCTACACGGAAAGACCAGCTTTTTGCCGGTGCTGCAAGGCATATTCAGAAGTTCATTTGACTTTGAATAATGAACACGCAAACACATTAAATGATCATTTCCACAACTGTTCTGTTTCTTTAAGAGACCTCGCTTGTTAAGTTGGAAGATCATTGAACCATATGAGGGTCAATAAAAGAATAAAAAGTCACTGGTTAGTGATTTCAGTACAAGGAACTTGATCCTAGTTCACTATCAGTGTCCATATGCTGCTCACAGTCAAAAGGGGAGTGTTGGATCCTCAGCAGCTTGAACTTCCTCAGGATGGTTTCTGGAAGAATAATCAAGCTCCTGGTTTTTGAGCTGCTTGAGTTTGCGGCTTTCTCCACACCCACGCTTGTGATTATGGAACAGTTTGCCTCTGCCTATCAGAGCCTAACAGGTACCCCCGGAAAAACGCATTATTGGCTGATTGTTTCCTGTTCCATTGCCTATGTGGCTTCAGTGACTCTACTGATTTGGGTTCCCATAAAAGTTCTCTTATACAAGAAGTACCGCCTTTACAAAAAAATTAAAGGATGGTAAGTAGAAGGGTTCTAAAGCAGGGAATCTCGGTGATGCTTTCAAAGATACTTTCTCAGGTATTATGTGTAAGGATATTAGCGTAGCATGAATGTACATAAGGTATATGCGTTATGATTAGTGAGAAGTCATTATCGCCATTTCTTTAAATGTGTTATTTTGGTGTCTTCCTTTTTTTTTTTTTTTTTTTTTTTTAATAGGGGCATTTTTCTGACTGGTAGCAACAAGTTACAGGTGTTCATTAGCTTATAGTTAGCATGAGTCTATGATATTCTGAGTACTAGATGTTGGACCTAATTCCTCTGTTCACTGAACTGCATAAAGTTATCACAGTGAATTTATAGAAATCAGAACTGTAAATTTATAACAGAATTTTACTTTTGTGTGAAACAAAGTAATGTCTGTTTTAAGATGTTTACATTGCATTGTTTTGCAGGTCTAAAGCATCCTTTGACCCTTAACCAACTGAGATTTTTAAGCACCTGATTTCTTTACTTAGATTTTAAAAAATGATACTTTACTATGTTAGTAAGTTCTTTTTCCCTTGTATGTGGTGGGGGGGGTTTACTTCAATAATAATTCAGAAATAATTTAAATAAATTAAGATTTAATGTTAATTCAGCAGTAATTTGATGACTGTATCACCTGTATTGACTGAGTACAAATAATGTCTGATACTAATTTATTTTAACTTTTAGATCTGCAGATCATATTTTTACTCATCTGAGAGTTTTTAGTTTTCTTTGCTAAGTTAAACCTTCTTTCATACGAATCTTTTATTTTAAAGTTAAACAACATCAACACATTTGAAAAGCAAGCAGCTGGGAATTTTAACAAGGGCAGGAATGTGAAAATTATAGAGACAGCGGTCTAGTTGTATCAGGAGGGTAAAGAAGAGGAGAACTGAAATGTGGAATTCATGAGCATTCTCTGGTGCCAATTCTAGATATAGCTCCACAAATCTTGCTGGGAGACTTTCAGTTCCTTGAGGGCAAAGATCTAGAAGGGTTTCGGGAATAAACCATTTGGTTGACACTGTGTTTATCGGTGGAGTTTAGGGATTTTCCAAGCCTTGCCCCAAAGTCTCATGATTACCTAAGGAGCAGGTTTAGAGCTGAGCTAGGCCCTTCACTCCTCATACCACCAGGAGTTGCTTTGACTGTCCAGGACTCCTTGCTTGACTGGGAGTTTTGAGGGAAGGGTGGAATATCCAAATGACTGTAGGAACCATTGGTTTACTCCCACCCAGGAAGGCACTTCTTGATTTTATTTAATTTTTTCACATTGACTCAAATCCCTAGGACTCTAGTTTCTGAATATCAGTCAGGCAACAAACCTTCCATATCAGTTATTATCATCATCTTAAGTTATAACTGCTTCTTTACTGATCACATATATGCTAAGAGATTTACATGTGGATTTCATTTCCTTTATACCACCTTGTGAATTAGGTATTTTCCTGAATTTTTCATTATTATTCCCAAGAGGAAACATGATTCGAGAGGCTTTGCAACTTCCCTGGTCATTTAACTAGTGAATGAAAGGACCAAACTTTGGACCTCCATCCATTTGACTCCATAATTGGTACTTCTAACCACTCTCCTAAACTGTCTTTGAATGACAAGATCCCAATCTGCTGGGTTTAGTTGAGGGCAAAGAGGAGAATAGTCTTTCATTTCTGTACTCTCCAGTACACATTTTGTTTTACAAATTTGGATCGTGTGCTCCCTTCTGCTAATGAGTCTTGGGCTTTTGCAGTTATAACTTCCAGTGAATTCTTTGGGGAAATACTCTTCTGGCCTTCATTTTCTTTTGTAGGTGTGGCTGACCTAGGTGTTCTAAATAGACACAGGTTATCTATAATTTCAGCACAACTGTGAAACTATTTCCTCATGGCCTCATTCATAAGCACTGTCATATTGCTATCTCTTACTGGCATAGAAGAGAAGAGTTACCCAGCACTATTCTAGGAGCTTTACACATTCTATACTATTAAATTTAAGCTTTATGACAGTCTGATGAGGTGTATGCCAGTGTTCTCATTTTATAGATAAAGAAGTGGAATCTCAAAGAAGTGATCAACTTTGTCAGGTAATAAAGTTCATAAGTGGTGGAGCTGGGATTTGTAAACCCAGATTGGTCTGAATCTATGCCATTTCCTTTAACTTGTATAATTTTTCCTTTATTTTTTTTCCTATCTTTGAGTGAGTGTATTTTAAGATCAGTGCAACTCTTTTGGTGTCATTAAGATCTATTCTCTCCAATGATGTATATTTGATTGTACATCAAATTGTACACTATATGATTCTCAACATTATATTTATGGATATTTTAATATATGTGGTAATGTAGAGTGTTGATCTTAATTGCTAGATAAAGATGATGCAGAAATAATTGGTATTATAAAAAGTAGGAATTGAAATAATGATTTCTGAAGAATGCTTAAATAGTTGTTTATGCAAAATTTTATAGATCCTTAGCATTCACAGATTGTTGATGAGCCTATTTGAGGACCTCCCTGTAGGTTCATGATGGCATTATTAGCCTCATGAATTTGGTATTCAGGAAAGAATGAGTCATCCAACTAGTAAAGAGTTTGCCCTGGCCATACAGCTGAGAGGTACAGACCTAAGTTGAAATCCCAGTTTTGACAGTGACTGTGAGGACTTCTGTGAGTTATTTAAATTCTTTGAATTTTAATTTTCTCATGAGCATTACAGGGACAACCTAGCTTTTTCACTTGAGTGTTGCTTTAAGAAATGGAATAAGATAATGAGTTCCAAGCATAATGCCTGGCACATAGTATGGATTCAATGAATATTATTGTTATTACCTCAGGCTGAGTTTAGTATTTCCACTTAAAATATGATCTTGTTTAGGAGCACCTAGGTGAATTAGTAGGTTAAGTATCTAACTCTTGATTTCAGCTCAGATCATGATCTCAGGGTTGTGGGACTGAATCTTGTTTTGAACTCTATGCTGAGCGTGGAGCCTTCTTAAGATTCTCTCCTCTGCTTCTCCTCACCCCATCCCCCCAATTAAAAACAAAACAAAAAAACAAAAAAAAAAACAAAAAAAAAAGACAACAAAAAACCCATGATCTTTTTAAATTTTCTGAATGACTCTGAGAAGTGGTAGAGGTAATGATCAAAAAATGATGAATACAATTATATGCCATAAATGATACCCTTTGAATTTGGAAAATCTTGTAGGTCTCTTTATTCTTTGAAAAAATGAAGACCAATATAATAATACCATGAGTATCTTGCAAAGTATTTGATAATACCATGAGTATCTTGCAAAGTATATTTGATAATACCATGAGTATCTTGCAAAGTATCTGTCCATTCATATAGTGCTTTTTGTGGTTTTTTTTCTTACTTAACCTGAATGCCAGTGTTGTGAAATTGACCAAGTGGATATAATTCCTATTTTGTAAGGGAGGGAACAATGCCAAAGAGCTTAAGACATGTACACTAAATCAACAGTAGAATCTGAACTTTAATCCAGTACTCTTTCCTTTACTCTTGTGAAACACTTCATTCTCTTTAGAATGATTGTTTCTTTTTAGGGATGCCTGTCATAATTCATAATAGACTAGGGAGATGATTTGAGGAATGAGGAAAAGCTATTTATATACACACCACATTGTATATCCCAGTAAATAAGAGAGATCCTGGGAATATCAGTGAATGTGTGAAACCATTGAGCTACAGGGCTAGTCTGCAACTGGAGAGATCGATCTCAATGAAGAGGGCACCTGGGGACAGGATAATAATGGAGGGCGTGTAGGGATTCCCAGAAAGCCTTGGGACCCAGGGATGCATTTCAGGAATTCTCTCCAATCTTTCAGAGTACAATTACCTTAGATTATGACATGTCAGGAATTCCGGGCAATGCCACATTTGAAATACATCAACATTTGGGACTACATTTTGCCTTGCTTAAGTCCTTAACCTATTTTTTTTTTATGATTTTATTTTTTTTATCAGGGAGTGAGAAAGAGGAAGAGAGCATAATCATGGGGAGCAGCAGGCAGAGGGAAAAGCACACTTTCTGCTGAGCAGGGAGCCCAATGTGGGACTTGATCCCAGGACTCTGGGATCATGACCTGAGCCAAAGGCAGATACCACCCAGGTATCCCAGTGCTTAACCTATTAGACAGGATTTGCTGTTGATTTGTGCTAGTAATAGTAGTAGTAATTGTACTTATAGTAAAATAAAAGAAGTACTTATCAAAAGCTGTTCAATAGTAGCACTATGTACCAAGCATAGTTGTAAACACATTGCCTATATTATTTTAGCTTATTTTCTAACCTTTATATGTGAGAACACTTAGAGCACCCATCTGACAAATGAGGAAACTGGGGCACAGAAGTTCCAAGACCATGCAGCCAGTGAGTGAGCTGTGGAGCCAACACTGACCACAGGATGCTCTGTCCCCAGAGCCTTGTCTCCTGAGCACCTTAATATTCCACAGCAGCACACGCAGGTCACATGCACCGTGGTAATAATACTTGGGCACTGCTGGACAGGCTGAATAAACTGAAGGAAGTAGAGCTTGCTCTTTTCAGGACTGGGAAGGTCATTAGTAAGTTACCATGAACTAAACGCTGGTGCTTCACAGTTACTTCTTTCGAGAGCACTCTTGTTTCTTTCAATGTATTTGTCCATCTTCTATTCACTGGCAGTAATTTTGTGATACTTGACTGTAGGCTTTTTCTTTCTTCCCCCATGATATCCAGTATATCAGGAGTATATTTACTTTTGCTTTTCTCTCCCACTTTGAGCAGTAAGTCACCAGATTCCATTAAATCTTCCTCTTTCATCTCTCTTGCATTACCTCTTTGTTCTCCATGACTGTTTTCCTCACCCGAGTTAGGCACTAACTTCCAGAGCCATCATCATACATGGGACATGGCTCCCCAAATTTTCATATATTCAAAACCAAGATCAGATCATTTGTCCTGGTTGTTTTGTTCAAGGAAGCATGAAGAACATTTTATTAACCAATGCTGGGGCTCTGATACCCTAGTTTTTGTGTCTTTATGAAAATAGTCTTCCTTATTTCCATATATGAAAATAAAATCTGCCATCATGAAAATTCCTCCCCATCTTTTCTGTAGACTTCATGTCCTCTGTCCTCCCTTTATATGCTAGTGAATTTGGCCATGTCCAGGAACTCTGCCCAATTACCCCCACTCCCAATTTTCTAGAACCCCCTAGAACCCCCTTTCTTTTTAAGTAGGCTCCATGTCTAACATGTCTAACATGGAGCCCATGGGGCTTGAACTCACGACCCTGAGATCCGACCTGAGCTGAGGTCAAGAATTGGATGCTTAACTGACTGAGCCACCTGGGTGTCCTCCAATTTCCCCCCTTTTATTGCTTTACAAGAACTCTAATTGTCTCATAATATAAAATGCCACTTATATGATGATTCCCAAAATTGTGTCTCCAGGGATGACTTAGAGGAAAGTGTGTATATTAAAGTTTTTCAAATATTTGAAAGTAGTGACATCACCCTGCCATCTCATGCACACCCCATGGCAGTCTCCTAAATCTTCTGTGGTGTGCAGGTTTCATCAGGTATTCTTGTCCTGTGATTTCTGGACCTTTTGCCCTTTTGGATATTTCCTTGGGATGATGACTGGCTTGTTAATTTTCAGATGATCTCACTGATAACCCTGATGTCCTGTTGATGCAACTCAGCTTCAGCCATTGGTGTGATGTATTGACTTCAACTAGAACTGTGTCACTTTTATAAGGAGTTTCAAAACTGAGGGTGTGACTTCTAGAAAAACTTGCTCTCATTGCAGTTACCTCATCTTGTGCTGAGGCAACTTCCATGGCCTTTAAGTGCTGCAAAGTCAGAGTGTGCCTTATGTATCTTTCCGTCCCGGGAACAGAGTGTAGTTCACATATTTAACAACAGTTTATATGAATGGATAAATGCAGAACTTGACTTATATTATGAGCTCACTGGGGATAGTGTCAAGTAGAAGTGTTATTTTTTGTTGGGAAGTTAATGACAGATCATGGGAAGTCTTGAAAGACAAGGAAGGAAACTTTGACTTGAAGAGCTAGGTGATAGAGAATGTGTACAAGTTTCTGAGCTTAGAGTGGTTTCCCAAGTTATTATCTGACCTGTTCCACTCACCATACTTTCTCTATGAGAAACCTCAGGGCCATAAGTCTTCCTTCCTGCACAAATAGGAATCTTTAGCTTACCATGGCTGAGGTCTTTCTATGTAGGCCTACTCCTGGGGGAGTCTCTTTCTAATTTACTCCAGATGCCCACAGAGCTCTACTGGTAGTGACCTAACTCATCCTTCCATCTGGAACTTACACCACATCCACAGGTCCTTCTCCTTAGGCATTCTACAGCCTTGCACTAGTCTTAGCATGAGTACACCTTCAAAGATGTGTCTGTGGGTTTTTCAACATAAATTTCATTGTATAAATTGCCTAGGATTGCTGTTACAATGTACCACAAACTTGGGAGCTTAAACAGTAGAAAGGTACTGTCTCCTAATTCTGGAGGCCAGAGATCTGAAGTCAAGGTGTTAGTTGATTCTTTCTGAGGGTTGTAAGGGAGAATCTGTCCCAGGCCTTTCTCCCAGCTTCTCACAGTGTGCTGGTACTCTTTAAAGATGCATCACACTGCTTGATCTCTGCCTTCCTCATCATGCAATGTCTTCCAGTGTTTCTTCACATATCTTCTGTCTATACATTCTCCAAGTTTTCCCTTTTTATAAGGACACCAGCCATGTGAGATTAAGGCCCACCCTAATGACCTCATTTTAACTTATTACCTCTGGAAAGACCCTATTTCCAGATTAGGTAACATTGTAAGGTACCAGGAGTTGGAACTTCAACATATCTTTTGGGGGGAACACAATTTAACCCACAACCCTTAGTAATAAATTATAAAAATATATTAGCAGTAAAGATTTTCAAATATAAATTATCATTATTTCTGGTTACATAAAACACAGAACTTGGATTAGGAACAGGTTACATCTTTATTTTTACTAACCTCTCTAAAATTGAAAGGTATAATTTTGAAGGTTGGTAACAAACCACAAGTACTATTACCAGAATCTGTAATTTCATTACATAGGTCTTTTCATATCACATTACTTCATTCTATGGTTTATGATCTTCACCACCTTGAAATTATGAGTAATTTCAGTTTCCACTAGATCTTGGGTACTCCAAAGAAAATAAGAAGAAAATGTGTTCATAGATAGGCACATGTATTACTATATCAGAATTTTTAAAAATTGGGATAACTGAATTTCAACATAATTGCTTTGTTTTTAAAAATTATATTTTGAGAAACATCCATAGGATTTATAAAATTCTCAGAAGTTTCACTGCACAAAAAAAGTTCTAGAATGTTGTTCTAGCCAGTGGAGATAACATAGTGAAACCACTCAGATAAGTTTCCTGCTCCCACGGAACTTGGTTTGTGGATTGGCAACAAGGAATGTGTAAAGAGTAAACAAGAAATAATCAGCAGAATTTCAGATAGTCATAAGGCTGTGACTATATACAATTTGGATGGCAATGGGTGTCAGACACAGAAGATCCAGGAATAGAGAGCCCCCGGCAAAGGGAGTAGCCAATGTACAACTTGAAGGTGGGGCAAGCTTGCTGTGATCATGAAATAAATGGAAGGTCAGTATGGCTGGAGTAAAAACAATTTTTGAGAGAGAGAAAAGTCATTCTAAATGAGAAAGAGAGTAGGAGGAAGAAGAGAAACCATGTATAGAACATGTAGCCTAGGGTAATAGGTTTCAATTTTATTCTAGTTACATTTTTCACATATTGGATATTTTTAAAAATATATAAAATACGTGTATATTTTATGAAAAATACACATAAAGTTTATCATCATAATCATTTGTAACTGTACAGATAGATCAGTGGCATTCAGAACATTCACACTGTCTCTGCCTCTCTCGTGAGTCAATAAATAAATAAATCTTTAAAAAAATAAAAAACACTGTTGTGCCATCACCACTATCAATCCACAGAACTCTTCGTCTTCTAAAACTGAAGCTTCATCTCCACAAAACACTAACTCTCCATTCACCCCACCCCCATCATTGGAGATTTTTGAGCAGGGCAGTGATATGTTTTTCATTTTAAAGATATAACAGTTTGCTCTATGGAGAAAACGTTGCTAGGCAAGAATAGAAGTACTAACAGGAAATCGGTTAGGAAGTCAGATGAGAGATGATAGCAGATGAGCTACAGTGTTAACAAAGGATGGAATGGAAATGTATTTTCAGTAAATCTACTTGCAGTCAACCAGACAGCGTTTGATGATAATCAGAACAAGTATGGAGAAGGATGTGGAGTCATTTTCAGGCCTGTTAAATCTGAGTGGCCTGTTAGACATCCCAGTGGGGGTACCAAATAGAATTGGGCATACAAGCCCAGAGCTCAGGAATATATAATATTATATATATAATACATATATATATATATATACATGTCATAAAAATATTATATTTGGAAGTCATGGGTAAGTGGGTGGTATTTAGGCCATAGGATTGGCTGAGATAATTGAGGGAGAAAATATACACAAAGAAGAAGAGCAGAAGTAAGCCTGGGGCACTCTCTGTTGTTGAACACAGGCTGAGAAGAGGATTCTGTGAAGGCTCTAGCCAGTTTTAGAGAGCTGGGTGCTACAAGATCCTGGATCTGGGATCAGGAAAGGAAGCAAAGCTACTCCTTAAGAACCTCATTGTACCTCTGAGTCTTACTAGGAAAGAGGTCTGTCCTGCCTCCTAATTTACATCTATATCCTGAACATCTAAGACCAGGCTGGCATAAATGGGACCAAGGAAAATCTGTAGTTATTTGAAAGAGTTCAATACTTTTTGTACTTAGAAACACATTATCATATAAATATAATTAGTAAAATGTATATTTAAGGAAAGAGTATTTCATTATACAGAAGCTTTGAATATATTTTATCTTCCCATAAATTAACTATGGTAAGTGTATATTTTAATTCTTTCTGTCATAAGACATTTTATGTATTATATATGTATTATATCTCAATAACTATTTGATTAATCATGCAAAGTTTAAGAAGTGGTCCAAAAACATGTGTGAAATATATATGCATACATATATCTGTGATTTTTTAAAAAAGATTTTATTTATTCATGGGGAGCCCAATGAGGACTCAATCCCAGGACCCCGGGATCACAATCTGAGCCAAAGGCAGACATTCAACCGCTGAGCTACTCAGGCATCACTATATGTGATTTTATATATATGTGACATACATAAAATTTTATATTTTTGTATGTATATTTTCTATATATGTGATATATATAACTTTTATATATCATATATATATATATATAATTTTTTTGGTTCAAGTACGAATTATCCAAATGTTTTCACTTGAAGTCATTCTTGATATATGATTTGTAAATGTCTTTTTTGAAAAAACAATTTTAGAGATAGGGTATAATATACCTTAATAAAGTCGTGTTCTTTTTTCTAGTTGGTCATCAGAGCTAGAACTTTGGGGCAAGATTCCAAATAATGAATAATGAAAATGTTGAATGTCTCTTGTCTTGCACTGAGATGCTCTTAGAAATCCATAGTTTGCTAGTTATTTGGAAATGTTTCACCCCTTTGTTCTAGAAAATATTCCGGTTATTGCATGTGTTGCCCTTTGTCATACTCAAACATTTGGGAAATGGAAATAGGGAAGCAGTTGTTTCTTAGAAAAACTATAGATGAATGGAACAGGAACTGCAAAATTAGCAAAATGTAACAGGAACTGTTGCTCTTGTACATTATTGCTTTTGCTTATTTTTTCTCCTTTGCTAGGAGACCTGTTATGGTGATGTGTGTTGTATTCACTACACTTCCCAGCTTCAGCTTTTCTATCGCAGTTACTGAGGTATGGAATTTTTATTTCTTCCAAGATTTTGAGATTTTGAAATTTCCCTTGTTACTGAATTTTGATAGAATAATATGCCTGAAAATTCTCTTAAAGTTTATTTTATTTAGGCTTCTTCCAAGTTACATTGTATATATTTAAAGTCCTAAGATCATCATTACCTCTGAGATTGTGAAGGAAGGTCTAGCAGCTAATTAAACAAACAAACAAACCCTTCTGTGTTTGTGTATGAGAGACAGGAACATTAATTTCAAAATAATAAAAAAGGAATCTGAAAGCAGATCCACCTTTATTTCTTTTAACTAGATGTCTTTTAAACTAGTGTCCTCAGTTCTAAACAATATCCAAAGGAAGAACTACTCACATTACAAGACCTTTGATAATATATCCATTGGCGAAGGATTTGTACATCATTTTTATGTGAAAGTAAATATGACTATATTTTGACTAAATGCAGCTTCAAAAGGACTCTGGTAGATGGGCATCTATAGGGCTTGGTTCTCAGCATTCAGTAGATTGTATATCTACCTCACATACACAACTCCTATGGATTGAGGGTCTAACTCCCTTATGTGAGAGGCTGGTTCAAAGCTGCCTTCCAGGAACTGTGGTGTTCCAGAGGGTTTTCAGTTCATTTTTCCCAAATATTATAGGCAAAATTTCCAGGTTGTGAGAAGTTTAGGTTAGAAGAATAATGCCCTATTAACCTTATTAATTTACATGATGCTATGAAAAATATAATTTTCACTTCTCCAAAGTGAACAACTTAAATTCTTTTATATTTCATAGATGAAATATGTTGAGTAGATACTTATCAAGTGCATATTACATCCCAGGCACTGTGTTAGGTACTGGGATAGAACACTCAGAAAATTTGACAGAGCCTCTGGCCTTCAGTAATTATTAAGAGTAGAGAGAAAAATAATAGGCAATTAGAATAGTTCTGATAGGCATTATGAGAGAAGTGAGTACTGGGTAGTATATGATATCATTAGAAATACATGGTTGGGGATCCCTGGGTGGCGCAGCGGTTTGGCGCGGGCCTTTGGCCCAGGGCGCGATCCTGGAGACCCGGGATCAAATCCCACGTCGGGCTCCCGGTGCATGGAGCCTGCTTCTCCCTCTGCCTATGTCTCTGCCCCCTTCTCTCTCTCTCTGTGACTATCATAAATAAATAAAAATTTAAAAAAATAGAAATACATGGTCATTAGAATATATCTTAGATGCTACATTAGGACAATGTATGAATGTGTTAGAGTGACCTCAGAAGAGCTCCACAAATGTACTTTGCATCAAACAGCAATATGTGAATATTCTTATCTAGATTTATCATTTCTTCCTCCCTCCTCCCCAAAGACTTTGTAAAGCACTTGAGAGGTTCCCAAGACCTTTAAAAATTCAGTTTACAACATTTTAAGGAAAGCTATTATCATAAAATGATTGTATATTTGTAGTTTTGATTGCCCTTTTTGCTTGTTTTCTATTATGCTCTTACCCACTGTTGCATTTTTCCTTCTTTCATTTAATTTTTCTCTGAAGTATAACACACAAATAGAAATGTGTATAAAACATAAGATATACACTATTAATGGATATCACAAAGTGAACCCCTGTGTAAACACTACTCAGGTCGAAAAGTAATACTTTGCCAGCTCCCTAAATGCAACCCCCATGTTTTTTGCAATGACCACCTTTCCGTCCTCCTCAAGTTACATTGTATATATTTAAAGTCCTAAGATCATCATTACCTCTGAGATTGTGAAGGAAGGTCTAGCAGCTAATTAAACAAACAAACAAACAAACCCTTCTGTGTTTGTGTATGAGAGACAGGAACATTAATTTCAAAAATAAAAAAGCAGGAATCTGAAAGCAGATCCACCTTTATTTCTTTTAACTAGATGTCTTTTAAACTAGTGTCCTCAGTTCTATCCAATATCCAAAGGTAATTTCTACCTTAACTTCTAATGCCACAGATTGGTTTCTCTGTTTTTGAATCTTTTTAAAGGGAAAGACAATTATATATCTGCCACTTATCTATTGTATATCTAATTATCTACCTAATATGTGTCAGGCTTCTTTTATTCAAAAGTGTGACTCATACAACCATAGTCCATTCGTTTTCATTCTGTAGAATATTTCATTTTGTGAATATGTTAGTTTATCATTTCTGCTTTTGATGCCTCCATTCAGTTGTGTCTGATTTTGGTTAGTACAAATAATGCTGCTGTGAATGTCTTTGAGTATGTCTACTGATGCACATATGCAAGAATTTTATTTGGTTAAATATGCAGGAGTATTAATTGATGGGTCTTAATATATTCAAATGTTAAACTGTAGTAGAAAATGCCAGTTTTCCAAAGAGATTCTACTAATTTAGACTTAACACTGGCAGAGAATGAGCATGCCTATTGGTCTATATCCTCACTAACCTTACCTTGTAAGTCTTTGAGCCCTTCTGGTGGGTATATTCTTGAATCTCATTGTAGTTTTATATTGCATTTCCCCAATAACTAATTGAGCATATTCTTACGTTTTCCTATTGTGTCACTTACCTTTTTAGAATTTATTCAGAAGTTATATATATATATATATATATATATATATATATATATATATATCTCATTTCAAGCTCTTTGTTGATTATATGTATTGCAAATATAGTCACACTCTGTGATTTATTACTTTTCATGCTATTTTTGGATAAATAGTTCATTTAAAAACAGCCCAATTTATCAGTTTCTTTTCTTCATAGATAGTAATTTTGATAACTTGAGAATCTTATGTCATACTGTGACTGAACCTCAAAGACCGGAAGATTTCCTCCTATACTTTATTTTGGAGCCTGTCTTGTTTTACATTCTCTTTTAGATTCACAATCCATTTGAAACTACTTTTTGCATATATTGTGCAGTCGGGAGTTCATTTTTCCTCCAATCAATGTCTAATGGATAGAGCACTATTTGTTAAAAAGTCTGTCTTTCCACATTTCTCTGCAGTGCTACTTTTGTTACAAATCACATGTGTGTGTGTCTATTTGATATATATGTGGGTGTGTGTGATATATATATGAATATACACACACATCTATTTCAAGACTTCTGTTTTGTCCACTGCCTGCTTTTATATACCTATGCCAACACCACACTGAATTCTTACAGCTTTATAATAGCTCTTTATATCCAAAAGAGTAAATCTTTATATCTTTTTTGTTTAAATGTCTTGCTGTTTGTATTTCTATGTGGATTTTGGAATCAGCTTATCATTTTCTGCAAAAACTTTGAATTTTGATTGAGGTTGCGTTGAATGGTATCATTTTTTAAAAATGTCATTTTCCCTTTATGGGTATTTAGAAATAATTTATCCATTTGGGGGAGGTTTTACCCATGTACAATTATGTAGTCTATGAATAATGATACATATTTCTTTTCTTTCCAATACTTACAGTGTTTATTTCTTTCTCTTGCCTCATTACACTGATTAGGACCCTCTAGTACAATGTTGAATAGACTTGGTCATGGTGGCACCTTGTCTTCTTCCTGGTCTCAGAGGGAAAACTCTCAACATATCACCACTAATATGATGTTTGCTATAGGTTTTTTTTGGTAGATACCTTAATCAGATGAAGGCAGTGTCCCAAAAGTTGGCTGGATTTACCAGGACTCTCCCTTCTTGGACGACACTGAACTCCATCCAACATCTATGCCCCTAATTCTTTGACCTTGGGACTTCCAAAGGCTCTGCTTAGCAGTACAGTTGGAGGAAATTACCCATCCCATCATTACCAGGAGCCTGCTGTTATATTTATGCCTGTATTTACCAAGTTTTATGGGGTTGAACACCTGAAAAGCTGTAAATCGAACTTCTAGTCTTTTAGGAAATATCTTTATAATTAATTTAGTGCTGCTTCAGACTATTAAAAAGAATTTTAAACAAAGAAAGTATGAAAATGTAATCCTTCCAAATGGTTTTCTGAAAACAGGTTAAAAAAAATAATGGTCCTGCGTCTCCCTTACCTGAAACATTACCTGACCTGCCAGTTTCTCTGGTTCTGACTTCCTTGATTGTGGTTGATATTATCGAAAAACTCAGGATATATCCTCTTAGAGGGCAGCAAAAGAGTAAGTATTCTTTTAAATATAAATATCTTTAGGAGTTTGACAGATTATTTGTATTTTGGTAGTACTGATAAAGAATAAACTTACAAATATTTAATATGAAAAATTTTGTTTACTCTAGTGAGAAAATTATCTAGGTAAATTATTATAGATTTATATTTTTTAGGAACTCTCCTAAAACCTTAAGTTTAGGTAAATAAGTAGCTTAATTTGGGACACCTTTGTGGGTTTTTTTGTTTTGTTTTGCTTTTTTGTGGGTGGACATCTTTGATACAGAAATCAATGTGACTACTGCAATTATGTCCTAGAGAATTATGTGTTTTTAATTGTGGATTGTCAAAAAGCTAAATATCACACTAACAAAATCAAGATATACTGCAAATAATCCTGCAAAAAAGATCAATCAAACCTAATTTAGGTTGGCCTTTAAAAAAAAGGTATTTTGCTAATTGAATATTATGTTTGTTCTTAAATTTTCTCAACTTTCAGTTAATTTTGTGTGATAATATCTGTGTTTAATTTATAAGTGTATGCTCTAGTTCTTATATGGCTAAGATTTTATATTTGGAGTGGGTAAGTTTTGTCTATTCACTTCCTGCCTGGTAGGGTGGTTGGGTTAAATTGAGTGAGTCACTAGGGAATTTTTTAGAGTAATAGGGATGACTACTACAGCCAGGAAGGAAAAGACCAGAGAATCATTTATGGCACATGAGCCACCAGCCTTCCAGGAATTGAGAAATTAAACTGAGTTGGGAGGCCATCAGGAAATCTGAGACTCTGAGCTTCATGTTCTGTACTTTGTCCTTGGTAGGAGATGATGGTTGTTAGTTTAACATAACATAGGGTATGATAAGGTAGGTAAGATGGTAGCTAGTGGCCATCTGTTGAGGAAAAGGTATCCTTAAGTTACATCTGCCCTCCAGAGTCAAGAGTATTTGTCTGAATCTGATGGGATTTGGAATTTGGGAATTGTCTGAATTGTCATATCCTTTGCTACTTCTCTAGACTCCTGATGCAAACCTATTTTGAAATTGGATTGTTTTTAATAATGCTATAACTTCCATTCTAATGTGGACTTTCTGTTTAAGCTCTTAGTGAAAGTTCTCTTTCTAAAAAACGTATGGGCATTTTTGGAAATAAATTATTGGCATTTTATATTTTAAGTGATGAGTTGGATTGTTAAAGGGGAATTTTCCCTGTATCCAGTAATTACACTGAGAATTGAAATGAGAAAACTCCAAAGAAGTCAGTCTTGGAGACAACACTTGATAACATATTGCACAACTGCTTTTTCTTGTTTGAAGACCCTTCTTCTTGAGCTCTTGTCTGACCAACCTTGGGAGGGTTAATGTCTGGTTTAATAGCTCCACCATTTAACAAAATCATGCTTTAAAAAACAAGCATTCACTCAAAATACCTTTGCAAATATGAATATATGTTAATTTAACTGTTATGCAAGCTTTTGAACTCAAATAGTCCGCCATACGCATTCCGACATGCATACTAATAAAATAAATTATGTGAATTTTGAATTTATGGGGAATTCTCATTTATTCTCTGGAATTTAATACATAAATTCATAAACATAGAAGTTGTAATTCATAAATCTGAACATAAGCCGGTATGCTAAAATATGCTGTCACTGCATGTGGCACTTCAGAATCCAAGAGGTAGGGTAGGGGTGGGTGGTGAACAAGCTTTAGAAACATTTGGCTTCCTTTGGAAAATGTTTGGGAAAGGGAGTATATTCTGTTCTGTGCTTTATTCAGAGAGTTTGAAATACCTACCCATCTATGAGCTTGTAGCAGTTATGACCTTATGTGAGATGAAAATAAAATAATCTACAACGCTTTCTGGACACTTTCATGCCATCTCAACCATCTCAATTACAAGCTAGAAAAGCTTGATCTTTGTGTAGCTTTTCCTTTTCTATAATTTTAAATAAAAGTTATTCAATATAGAAAAATATGCTTATGCTTAAAGCAGTCTTCACTGAATCAAGGAGTCCATTCTGCTAACTTTCCATTACCAGTTGAAATATCTCAGTATCAAGTGATTATCAGGTCACAACATCCAGGCTCATCATTTCACATATCCTGAGCCTCACATGGGAATATTTTTTGATACACAGATCTTTGAGGCACAGCTGTCTCACAGATGTATGCCATACCTAATAATGTCAGTCCCAGTCATGGGATCAAATAATAAGTATACAGCCTGAATGTCCCCAGCTCTTACTAGGATGAGGGTACAGATGAGCACACTTTGATATTTCTATTTGAATTTTACTAGCTCAATCCCAACCAATGAATGACTAGACATCCATTCCCCTTCTTCCATATTGTTCCCTTTCCCATTTTTTAAGCCAGACCGAAGGTGAGTCTCTTGTAGTCTCATTTGTTGGTCCAGACTGCTAAATATTCCATTGTTCCTGCTTTTTTTCAGTTATCATGGACAAACAACTTGTCATGCTATTTTTCCACCACTCTTGACTGACTCTGCTCTAAATGCTTTTAGTACTGCTATTACTTGCCTCTGGGATATTATTTGATGTTCCGCTGATGCTTTAGACTGATTGCTTTTCTTTTGACAGTTGGAAGACTGACTTCCTTCACTGAGTTCTACTTGTTTAGAGACATTCCAAACAGAGCAATAGATTTTCATTTGGGAACACAAGTCTTTTATGCCCAGAATGTATAAGTACCAAGAGATTGGCTGTGATTTAACAACTTCAAGTAATGGTCATTCCACTCCACTGGAAACCATCATTTCCCCTCCTATCACTAGATCTTGTGGCTGATTCTGGTAGAGCCAGATTCCTTTTCTTGAGGTAGTTTTTTTCCATGGGATCTCATAGTTTCTCCTTTATCAGTTTTACTTGTATTTTCTGAACCCCAAATCATGGTCACCCTTAGATTCTCTTTGCCCCCATGTAGATTCCTTAACCTCCATAAAAGCCAGCAATGCAAACAGACACACAAAGAAGTCTGTGGTTAGGATGCATATTTTCAGTTCTACCTGCAAGGACTCATTTGAATAGTATAATCCTAGCTCAGGCACCGTGTTACATGAGGAATAATAGAGTGTCATAGTTAAAGTACTATGCGGTGACATGTGAAGGAGTACTTCATTTAATGTAGGGTTTTGGAAATCAGAAAAAAACTAAAGGGAATATCTGGGATTTGTAGGAATTCAAGCAGGCATAGTGAGGAAAGTTTTCTACATAGAAGGAAGATTGGGTCTCAAGAAAGTCAGGTATACATGTAATACACAGGCAAAAATAACCAGTTGAATTTCACTCCCTAAATGGAAAACCTATTGGTGGAATGAAAGTTGTCTTCTTAAAACTAGCTACTGTTTGATTCTCAAATAATCCATTTGGAAACCTGTACAACATTGCTTATCAGGGGCTGTGGGCAGAAAGGGTGGCTTAACTGGAGTCATTGGTTGCCCCAAATCCCACTTGAACCAAATCAATACAACTTTTGTTTGTTTAGGAGTTGATATTTTATGTAAGATTTCATTTGGAAAGAAAATGGTTTTCCTGCAAAATGTCTGTTAACCATTAACCTCAGACCTCATTTAGATTCTAAGGCAATACCATAACTCAGGTGGCCAGTTCTCTACCTCTCCAGCCCATGCATCTCTGGGCATCATGGCACTGAACCACCAAAGGACAAAGTGCATCCTTATCCAATATCTTGTGACTGCTGTTGCTCTGGGATAGGATACAATACAATACTATACAACATACTAAAATCCACTACAATATAGCATTGCTGGGTGAGCAGGTCCATCCCACCAGAGCATACATAGGTTTTGAGGCCCAACACATATAAAAAACAGATGCATTTTTTGAACATTCTACTTCAAATTGTTTTATTTCCAATGTTTTCCCAAAATAATACATATTAATTTTAAAAGATCGTCAAATAAACATAAACAAAAAAGAAGAAAATGGGGGACACCTGGGTGGCTCAGTGGTTGAGTGTCTGCCTTCGGCTCAGGGCATGATCCCGGAGTTCCAGGATCAAGTGCCGCACTGGGTTCCCCTTCGGGATCCTGCTTCTCCTTCTGCCTATGTCTCTGCTTCTCTCTCTCTTAGTGTCTGTCATGAATAAATAAATAAATAAAATCTTTTTTTAAAAAAAAGAAGAAAATGGAAGTCAACCATGATCCTGTAGACTAGAGATTTATAACTGATAATAACATCTTCATGGACGTTTTTCATTTAAGGAAACCTATTTTGCATCTTTTTTCTTAACAATATGTGGTGGGTATCATTCTTATTATTGTATCTTCTTCAGCTACATAGTTTTGATTGGTTGAATAATATCCATTATATTAATGAACCCCAACATATTTAACTGTGATTAACTAACTCCTGTTGTTGGATGACTAGATTATTTTCTAGTTTTTAACTACTAAAAACACTATTGTTATGACTGTTATTCAGAAGTAAAAAGGGTTGCAGGAAAAAGCAAAAAGCAAAAGGATGTGGTGAGAATGAGCAGGGTGACATGGTTGGAGTTAAGCAGGGGAGGCAAGCCATGTGTGGAGAGTGCACATGCATTGATGGCGCAGGTGATCAGTGTCTGGAGGACCCTGGCTGTATATGAGAGTTAGAAGCCACTTGTAGGTGACTGGCCAAGCAGTGGCTGGGGACAGAGAGAGTTAACTGCCACTGGATCACAGCCGAATGATATCAGGAGGATGACCACAGAGTGTCCTCAGAAGACCCTGAGCATCTGCACATGCCCAGACTCCTTGGCAATGACACTTGCCAGAGAAAATGGGACTATTATGGACTGGCTGCACATGCAGACAAATACACAGGGGGTCGTTTGTAGGGGATTGTACCAACGGGATAGCAAGATGGTTTGGCTGCATTAGGGATATCTGCACAGTCAGAGACGGCTTGCTTGAGGTGAGATCAACAGGCTATTTGAGTGGAAAACATCAGAGCTCTGCAGAGGAGGTGGTTTCCACTGTCACATCAGTAAGAAGTGCCAGGTACGATGTTGGCAGTGTAAGGTTTTCAAATAAATCTGCTCTCAGTGGACCTAGTCCAGTTCCTACTGTGTAGACTCTTTAATACCCAGAGATTGGGGCCAAGGGCTGCAGGATCTCAGAAGTATAGATGATTACTTTTTTAGGTTAAATGCCTAGAAGAACAGTTTCTGTCTCAAAGTATATACAAGGTTTTAAGGTTTTTGATGTGTCAGTAAATCAAATGGCCCCCTCCAATGAATGCCCTAATTTACCATCTAAACAGTAGTGTAAGGAAACACCTATCTCTCCTCAACCCTGTAACTTCAGGTAACGTATTCCTTTTCATCTTTGCCAGTTTCATTGGTGAAAATAGTATCTTATTATTTTAATAATGTGCTTAAGGCAGTAGTTGTGTTGTGCATTTTCTCATAGGTTTCTTGGCTAATTGTATTTTTTTTAAATCATATATTTATGTTCTCGATTTGTTTTTCTGTTGCTATGTCCATTCTTTTGTTGTTGTTTACTACTGATTCATGAGTTCTGTAAATAGTAAGGACATTAAACTTTGCCTGTCAGAAATATATATTACAGAGTTATTTGCCTTCTAATTTTACTATAGTGTTTTTGATATAGGAATTTTCTAACTGTGACATAATACAATCTGTAAATATTTCCTCTCTGGACTCTGTCTACAGTGTTATGCTTTAAAAAATTTTTTTTCACTCCACTCCAATGTGATATAAATATTCACTAATTATTTTCTCAAAAGTTTTGTACATATAAATGTTTCTTGAAGGGGCACCTGGGTGGCTCAGAGTTGAGCGTATACCTTTGGCTCAGGGCATGATCCCGGGGTCCTGGGATTGAGTCTCCCCTGCAGGGAGCCTGCTTCTCCCTCTACCTATGTCTTTGCCTCTCTCTCCATGTCTCTCATGAATAAATAAATAAAATCTTAAAAATATATATTTCCTGAAGAGAAGAAGTTGGAATCTCTGTAGGGTATAAACTCACTAATTATAGGTAACCAATAGATCAGAAATGATAATTAGTATATTTATTTACTTGATCTTATACAGCTTTTTTTTTTTAAAGGGATTTTTATTTACTTATGAGAAAGAGAAAAAGAGCACCCAAGCAGGGCAGAGGCAGAGAGAAAAGCAGACTCCCCATTGAGCAGGGAGCCCAGTGCAGGGCTCAATCACAGGACCCCAGGATCAGGACCTGACCCATAAGGCAAACACTTAACTGACTGAGCCACGCAGGCGCCCCAAGGCAAAGCTTTTAGACTCCTGCCTCTATTGTATTTCTGTCCATTTCTCCTGGTATTTCCAACATTTAAAAAAAGGACTTAATAGAGCGCTTTAAAAATGTGTCAGTCACAGCAACCCCCGATATAGTGAATCAGGATCTCTGAGGATATATTTAAATTTTTATTTTTATTTTTTTTTAAGATTTTATTTATTTATTCATAGAGACAAAGAGAGAGAGAGAAAGGCAGAGACACAGGCAGAGGGAGAAGCAGGCACCATACAGAGAGCCCGACGTGGGACTCGATCCCGGGCCTCCAGGATCACGCCCTGGGCTGCAGGCGGCGCTAAACCGCTGCACCACCGGGGCTGCCCCTATATTTAAATTTTTAAAAACAAAACCTCACTGGATTCTGATTTGTATCCCTAATTAAGAGCAGTCATTCTCACTTCTGACTGCACATTCAGAACACCTAAGGGACTTGAAGTTTTTTTGACTCCCAGACTTAACCCTAGATAAGTAAATCATCATTTTGGTGGAGGATAGGACCAGGCACAAGTAATTTTTAAAGCCCCCTAGGTGATTTACACTTGTGAATGCGTTTCAAGGGGATGCACAGAAAGCAAGCAGGGGCAGTTTACACCTATTAAAACCCCAGTGCATTTGTGAAATAGAAAGCAAAGTTACCTGTAGAGAGCACTGGGGATGGATGGAAGGGAGAGAATCTGTAACAGGATGGGTAAGGTTTGGAATAACTGCTGAGGGTCAAAGGCAAGGAGATGGATGCATGAGAGATGCATAGGGTTTGGTCTAGAATGGAAACCAGGAATTTGTCCTGGGACCAATCAAGATTATGAGCCCTTACTTCAACGATACTGAGAAATCTGGGCATTGATTGTAGAAAAGATAGAACTGGAGGCCTGATCCAGGTTTAGGAGTTCGCAGAGCAGGAATGGAAGAAGGAAAATGATCTGTTACTTTACTACTTATTTCTTCTTATTGAATTCTACAGTTTCTTAAATGAATGACAATGATGATTTTTATTGAGCGTGTAAGCTATTTCCAGTGAATCATGGACCATCCCATGAATATGTATGCAGGGACTCACCCATGGGTACTCACCAGAGTTATCTTTGCAAAATACATATGCATGAGCACCATCTACTGATCAGTACACCAGGGGACAGTTGTTAGGGTCTCAGCATCTACAATTACTTCTTCGGGTTACATGCCTAGACCAGCAATTTCTGGCTTGAAGTATATGCCAGGCTTTAAGGCCTGGCATCCACAATTTTTAAAAATTCCAAACAGTTCTGGTACCCACCCTGACTAAGGGCCCCTGGTAATAGGCCCACGTATCAGGAACTGTGACATATACCAAGTTAAAGGCTGAAAGCCCAAATCCAAATTCCTGAAGCTACTAGCTTTCCATATTTCCTTGAAAGGGAATGCCACACACTTTAACCAAATAGAAGGTAAAAGCTACCACAGACAATAAAGGGGAGATAAAAACCAGACATTGCTTTTTCTCTGAATAAAATGAATGGCACTTTGAGTTCCCCTTTGTTTCTTTTTAAGAAAAAGCTTATTATACAATATGAGCCCAGCGTGTGAGCTGGGTTTCCATAATGTGTTTTGCAATATGTGTTTAGAGAGTACATATGAGGAACACTGTGTTCGTGGCCATGCCAAAAAGGAGGGGTGTATTTCCTTCACACACAACCCCCTTTGCTATTTAAAAGAAGGAAGTTTTAGAAAAGTGTGTTAGTTTTAGGATTTTCTTCCCCCTTCTCAAGAAATAAGTATCTTTTTACCAGAACAGGATGAGAGAAGGGTAGGATTTCTGATTTACACCTTCTAATGAAGTACCAGCTTTCAGGATTAGGTCAGTGTATATTGGGCCAGAAACTATATTGTAGCAATACTCCTGCCAATAGATGTAGGAGCTCAGGTGCTATCAAATTGTGACCCTTTGATTAGGACAGCTTTACATGACTGTAACAATTTGGCACTTAATTGTTACTTTTTTCCTACATGGGGAAAAATTATGAACAGCTTTAGCAGATAAAGTGAAATTCTTGAGAGTTGCAGGTTATTTTCAAAGTAAATATTTTAGGGCGACGGATAGAAATAAGGGAACACAAAGGATTCAGCATGCATTTACTTTGTGATACTACCAGGGCTTGTTCTTCCTCTCATTATTAATCAGCAAAGATTATGGTCCCAGGTTGAAAGTAAAGGCATAGGTCATTGATTTTCCATGTCTAGATTTTCTGGTCTTGGAGTGGAGAGAGTAAAAAAGGTTGTTGAGCTGATGGTCTGCATAATGTATGGACCTTCTTGGTCATTCTGTGTTTCACGTGGTAGGGTCTTTTTTTTATGGAGCACCATTTTGCTGTGGCTCTGCTTCCACCTGCTATTTTAGAAACCCATGTCCGCCTATTTCTGGATGGGGTGTGGTATTCTAAGTGTTTCCTATGAACTCACAAACGCTGGCTTCTCGGAATCACACGTGGGCATTTTTGTTCCCTGACTGGGTGACTCCTGACATGGCCAATGCCTGGGAAGCCTTTGAAATGTCTGCTGTTAGTGGATCTCCCGTTGATGGCTGTCCCAGTCCTGCTGGGCAATGCAGGGGACACGTGGCACTGGCTCCTCTCCTGGGCCTCTAGCCGTGTGTGACGTCTCCTCTCACCATTGAGCTGCAAGGGGCCGGGCTGTGCTGCCAGGACCTCCTTACGTCCTCCAGGGCTTGTTCACTGAAGCAGTCGCATGGTCTTACTCCAGGATCTGGGCTACGTGGCAATCTTAGTGGCAGATCCCGTGCTGCGGGACTCCAGAGTCATCCTTCCTCTTGAACAGAGGGGGAGGGGGAGGTGCATTGTTATTCTGCTGGTATTCATGCTTTGGCTTACTTGCCTTTGTGTGCATTTCCCCCCCAAGATGCCCATTGCTCCTTTATGCAAACAGACCCCAGAACAGGAACATTTCCCATCTTTTACACAGCATCTTTACCAGACCCTCTGCTAGGTCCTGGGCGTACAGTGGTGAGTGAAAATGGGCAGAGTCCCCCTTTTTTTGAGCTCTCAGTTTAGTGGACATGATAGCACACTAAACTACACTAGCAAATGTGTATAATTAAAGCTGGGGCAAGTGCTCTGAAGGCCCAAAACAGGCTCATTTCCCTATGTGTCCATTTTTGTCAACCAGTTTGGGTTCCTGCTGGGATTCCAAGCTTTGCTCTATATCCAAGCACTTACCAGTAAAGACGTTTCAAACCTTTTCAAAGTCTAGTATTATTTATATTTGGAAATAAGATAACCACATGCTTTTCAACATTTTACTTTATGATTTATGTTTTATTTAAATATATATTCAATATATATTCAATATAATATATTCAATATTATATAATAGATAATGATAATATATTAATGTATATTATATATTTATAATTGACCATATTATATATGTAATATATTATAATTATTAATTGTTGCATTATTATATATAATATCCGGGAAGATGGTCTTTAAATCATCCAGCCTTCAAGCTACATCAGACAAAAGAATTTTCTTAATATTTTACATTGCCTAAAATTCAGAAATGATACATTTATTTATTCTCATGCCTGGCAGGGAACTGGCAGTGAATAGGCTTTTGAACGTACTGGAAAACAGGATAATGCTTTTTCTAAAGAAAGTCCATGAGCTCTTGCAGCATTGATGGTGGGTTGAATATTTGTCTTGAAGTCATTATTGTTATGAATTATTATCTGGTGAGAACTTGCGTACCGTTTTGAACACAGGCAGTAGTATTCTGGTCAACGTGTAAACAGCCATTTCTGCAGGAGGTCCATGGAAAAACCCTGATTTGTAGCCTTCCACCATTTCTCTGGTGTCATTACTCCTTCTGTGACCATTTTAAAGCTACCAGGGCGATGATGTCACTGAACACTGATTATGGAATTGGGAAGAGATGCACATGATAGACTCCTCTGTTAGCTGTTGCAAGTTGTCTTGCACCTGCACCTGCTAGTATTATTTATATTTGGAAGGAGGGAGCATTTTTCTGCGTGGTATGAACAGGCAAATATAAGAATTAAAGTCATGACCTCCTGAAGGCTCTGTAGTATGACACAGTTTCTCAAACTTGTCCTCCTTCCCCCCCATAAATGGGATAGTGGGTAACAGTGTAACTATAACCAAAGTTTAACAGACTGATCCCTTTTACTATTTATTGCACTTTGATATTTAGGGATTGCTCTGTTTGATTTGTTTAACACATATGTCTGTTTCTGTGTGTCAGGCGCTATTTAAATGTTCTACACATATTGACCTGTTCATTCCTCATAACCACCCTGTGAGGGAGGTCCTGGTTTCATCATTTATTATTTGGCAGTGAAGTTAGTGGTTTTCCCTGACCTCAGATGTGCTGCTCAAAGGAAACAACTGATACCATAGTCCAGTTGAGTTTAGTTAGTAGATACCTTCAAAATAACAATGTAGATAAGTGCCCTGCAGTGTATTTTATTACATTTTTTTGTAGTCACCAAGATTATGACCCCGTGTTTTGTGTGCTTAACATACTTTATATGTAATGACAATTAATTTTCTTCTCTTCCAGATTTTTTTCTCATAATGTTATTTCTAATTTATTAGCATTTCACTTTCTCTAGAACATTTTATTTTTCCTGAATAATTCTCTGATCTGATCCGGTTGCTGTGAATTGGGTACCAGTCTCATTTCACAGCAGCTGCCTCTGTGGCCTTGAGAACCTCTTTGCTGATGTCTCCATATCCTTTCTGGTTCCTCTGCCTTCCAGTTTCCATCTTTAGCAGCTTTCCACTGAGCTTAGAAGAAAGCCCAAGGACTTTACCATGGCCTGTTAGGTGCCACACACTTTATGCCTGACTCTGCCACCTATAATGTGATCTAGGGGCAAAGGGTTTGAGGTTCAAGTTCTGGTTGCTCTTTTTGCTAGCTGTGTGACCTTAGAAACAATTGTTAATCTCTCTGTGCCTCAGTTTATTCATCTTCCAGGTGGGAAAATAAAAGTATCTATACTATAGAGTTTTTCTAAGGATTCAATGAATTAAACAGTGCCTGGTATATAGAGAGCACTTACTAGGTTTTGGCTCTTCTGCTCTTCTTCCCTTTTTGCCTCCCCAACTCCTTATAAAACTTTCCCTCTTTCAATCACTCTGGCTGGAAGATCTTTACACATGCCTTTTCTACCACCTAGAAAGTTCCTTCCTCCTTACTCTTCAGGTTTCTGCTTAACTGTTACTTCTCAGATGAGCCGTCCTGACCTCCAGTCTCAGACCCATTCAATAGAACTGACCTTCCTTTTATTTATTTTTATTTTTTAAAAAATTATTTATTCATGAGAGACACAAAGAGAGAGGCAGAGACATAGGCAGAGGGAGAAGCAGGCTCCTTGCAGGACTGATGTGGGACTGATCCTGATGCGGGACTTGATCCCAGGACCCTGGGATCACAACCTGAGCTGAAGGCAGATGATCAACCACTGAGCCACCCATGTACCCCCTAACCTTCCTTTTAAAGTCCCACCACTTTTTATTCTTCTGTATTTATTGATGTGATCACAGGTGACAGGATGGTGAGGTTAGGACTGCTGTTTCCACAGTATCTGCTACCATCCTCTATCCCCAGTTGAGCTTGGTATGGCACTCTAAAATCTGTCTGCTACTGACAGACATTGGGAGCCTAACCAGTGTATTTTTAGTGTTAGTTCCATTTGTGTCTTGGTTTTAGGCACCTTTCCTTATGATTCTCTCTTTTTCTCTTGTATATAAATATCTTTTATTTTTTTCCTATTCTCTCGCCAGAGGAATACATGCTCACTTTAGAAAATTCTCCACTACTGATATGTTATTGTTGTTCTTAGGTTTTCCCTGTGAGCTATCTAAAACTTTGGGGGACAAGTTAAAGATAAAAATACATCAAAATAGAGAAATAATCAAGGGGTGCCTGGGTGGCTCAGTTGCTTGAGTGTCCAACTCTTGGTTTCGGCTCACGTCATGATCTTGGAGTGGTGGGACAGCCCCTCATTGGGCTCCATGCTGGGTGCACAGTCTGCTTGTCCCTCTCTGTCTGCCCTCCATCCCCGGTCATGCTCTATCTTTCTCACTCTCAAATAAATAAATAATTAAAAAAATCAAGTAAAATAGATGTGAGTTACCTACTTAAACTTTTATCTGTGATTTAAATGATATTTTCTTATTCTTTAGCTTTCACAATGAAGACAAAAAGTTGTTTGGACACCTGGCATTAGATGTAGGGAACTCCACAGAATGCCTGCTACTTTTGCTTTATGTAGGGACTCTAAGGAAGTGAGTAGATCTCTTTCTTCATGCTTATATTTTTTATGGATTTTGCACAAATAAATATCATTTTACCCCAATAGAACACTAACAACAACAAAAGAACAAAGTGGAAATTAAAAAAATAATAATTTGAAGGGGAACTAGTTATTGACTCAAATGGAATAGTATTGAATACATGAAAGTTTACATTGCTTGAGGATAAATTTGTGACCAGTTTCTTGGCTTCTTCAACACTACGTTGCCCTCTGGCAGGCCAGCAGAACTTTCTAGCTGATAGTTCTAGTACTTCTCAGTTGGAAAGGGGACAACAGAATCCCTCAGTCTCTATTGAGCTATAGAGAGATATGAAGCTTCCAGCCCCAATTTCACCAATACACATGGATTAGGACTTTATTATTTTATTAAAAATGAACTCTAGCCAAGAATTCATTGTTCATCTCACGGCTCTTATCCACAGATATTAAGATTTTTACTGACTGTTTAAAAATGTTAATGTGTTGGGATGCCTGTGGGTCAACAGTTGAGCATCTGCCTTTGGCTCAGGGTGTGATCTCGGGGTCCTGAGATTGAGTCTGCATCAGGCTCCCTTCGAGGAGCCTGCTTCTTCCTCTGTCTCTGCCTCTCTCTCTGTGTCTCTCATGACTAAATAAATAAAATCTTTAAAAAAGATGTTAATGTGTCACTTCTTAAGATTGCTGCTTCCTGGCCTTGAAACAGTGCTGAATTTGCAATCATCCTCCAAAGCCCAAATTATGCACTGCATTATTTATGTTGACAAAGAAATTTGGATTTCCATTCAAACGGCTTTATCTATTAAGACAGGTGAAGGAGAGTTCTCCAGGACATGACATACTCTAAGAAACATGATTTCCATGTTTTTTTTTTCTCTTTTGTAAAATGAGAGATATAATTGATGCCAGTAAGCATCTGAGTTTAAAAAGAGATGGTTTTATGAATGTTAAAATAATAGTGTATAATTTTCTTTCTTACTTGACTATTATATATAAAAATGATATTCATCCATGCTATGTCATCTAAGGTTGGTAAAGAAGTTTCTATATATATAGTAGGACCCTTAAAAACTATGTATACAAATGATTCATATCAGAAGTAAGTAATATTTCATCAAGAATTTAAATTATCGTTTTAGTTTATTGGTAAACTCAATTCACACTTAAAACTTTACAGCAGTTCATTATATAAAAAAAACAGGTTTGTTCTTTAAACAGCTCCTATTTATAGTAATCAAGTATTAATCATTAATCATAATTTATTTATTTTAAAATGTTTTCACATCAGTTCAATATAGTTCAAACTTTTATTGACTTCGTGTCTTTAACCTTTAGAGCTATTCAGCATAATGACTCCTTTAAATTTTGTCTTATCAAGTAATATGACAGCTCAGCATGTTTGCTGAATAAATAAACTTTGTTAAGACCTAAAAATTCTTAGCAAAAAATGGTGCTTAACTAGATGAATGTTTGAGAAATAATGTGCTATACTTTTCATGTATGAAAACCAGACTATTAACATTGGTAGTAAGTTTTGAAATTTGAGGATCCCTTCATACTCTCCCAACCTCAACACCCATGTGTGCACAGAGAGACCCATGTGTGAGCACATACACAATGTGATACTCATGAGAAGTTATCTCCCTTATTCAGAAGATTGTCATGTTTTTCAGGGATAGCCTTATGGCCACAAACAAGTTGCATTAGTCTAATTAATTGTACTGAGTGGTTCAAAATTACAGCTTAAAAAAATTACAGCTTAAAAAAATCTCGGATTCGAGTGGCACCCTTCACTAAGATTTTCTCATGGTCAAACAGATTCCCTCTTAAGACCAAGCTCCGAGCCTGGAGATCTGGGTTGTAGTGATCCTTGTGGACTTCTTATTAAAAAGGACGAGATTGGACCATTGGACTTTTGGAGTCATTTGATTTCATGTTTTTTTTTATGTTTTATAATTAGCACATGATGTATTGCCTCCAGATGGTAATAGCAGTCATAAAGTTAAGAGATTGTCAATTGGGGTCAAATAAAGCTGGGTGGGAATTCCAGCTCTGATCATTACTGTGTATTTGAATTAGGGTGTCATTTCATCTCTTGGGCTGCAGTTTCTATATTTATAAAATGGGATAGTAATCCCCATCTATCAGATTTTTTCTGAGGATTAAATGAGGTAATATGTGAAAGTGCTTAGCTCACTAGCCAGTAGGGCTAGTACTGTGAAGTGGTAGAAATGACTTGAGATCCATATCTAGAAAAAACTAAAAATATGAAGAACCTTCTCTGCCTCTGTTCTTTTGGAGGTTTTTTTTTTTGTGTGTGGGGGGGGTCTTTTTGGTCATCATGCTTCCCACTTTTGTCTGAATTTCCATGTGTAAAACAGACATCAAATAAGATAACACAATTTTATCTTTAAATTTTACATTAAAATTTAAAAATCTGGAATTTACATAAATTTGAAATAAAATGTTAACTTACATAAATTTTTTAAAATTACAAATTCGAATAAATCAATTTTTTGCAGGTAATGAAGACAGGCACATTCATACAACTACTTTGCAACAAATAAAAACTGTGACAGACCAAGTGAAACAAAAGGAAGAAAACACTTCACCTCCCCAGCTAGCCTGGACGACCCAGGCATCACAGCCATCAGCAACAAGGACACAGATCTCCACTCCAGTGCTGAGGGTACCCCAAGAGCCTGTCTTTCACTCGAGAGTCCTGAAAGCAATGTCCCTGCAAGATGATCGAGCCCAAATCTTCCTGTGGAGCTTCGTGCTATGGTCTGACACCATAGAAATGGTGCGCGTGGCTGGCCACCCCTCGGTGTATAAGTCAGGCTGGCTATTCCCAGTCTACATTTTCAGTTTTATTTCTATCCTTCGAATTATATTAACTCCTCAGAACCCTCTTCTGAATTTCCTGAGCATTCTTCTCCAGGATTTACCCTTTATTTTTGTTAGACTTGGTTTAATCATTGCCCTGGGAACTGTCACACCTGTATTGGGCCTTTGTAAAAACGTACTAGTGACTTTCTCTTACATTTACTTCAATTACTTAACCAAAATCTGGGCTTTCTCTACCTTTGAAACGTCTTCGTTTTAAAGAGAAAATGTCATGTAGTCAAACCTCTTCATTATGCATGTGTACATTACAAAATAATTGTAATTTTTTTCTGGGGTGTAAGTTTTTGTAATATATAATGAAATAGGAATAGATTGTAGAGAGAACACTATTTTTAATAACTGTAGCATATCACTTTTTAAAAAATATATTCAAATGCTGTTAAATTTAAGCAACATTTATTTCTTATAAGTTAGCTCCCCGGGATCTCTAGAAAATGTTAGCTATTTTCATTAGTTATATACATATATATATATATATACACACACCACTCTTTTTCTAAAAACACTCTTCGTTAAAGCCTTAAAAAAATTAGAACATGTTTTCCCACTAAGTCCAAGAATGAGATTTTTATCATTTATGTAAATTAAAGAGCATTACAAGAATTAAACTATTTTTTTTTTTAGAAAATGCGCCTAAAGTTCTTGAATCATTTTTAAATTATACTTTTTAAAAATTTGAATTACGGTTTTAAGGTCTTCTTCAAGCATGGGATTATGTTCTTTAATCCGTGTGGCAAATGACTTTTATGTAATTGAACTGATTTTAGCATAAGCGGCAATTCAGTGTAATAGATGTTTGGTTCAGTTTAAGGCACGGTTCTTTTACTAGTACTGAAGTACTAATATAAATACTATTTAATATAATGAAGTCTAGGTACATCAGTAATACCTAGATAAGGTTTTATAATTGGAAGGAGCCATAAATTGAAGATGTGGATTTCAAATAATATTTTGGTTGTAGAATTTCAGATCATCCTAAAAATAATTGCAAGCCCTGTTTAGAATTAGAAGTTCAGTTTATGACCATACTAGTAAATGCATTAGTGTTTTATGTAAGAATGTATAATGAATATCTTGATGTTAAGTGATTAGATACATAATTACAGAATTTGCTTTCACTGTGTTGGGACAGACACTCTTGGATATTCAGCTGCTAGAAAAATTTGAGAGGCTTCTGTGTAATGTGCTGAACTAATGAGTCTCTTCAGTGATCTGTGGCAATAAATAGCTTAAGGATGGATAACTGAACTTGCATGCCACCCCTACTGTCCACCAAATTCCTCAGTCTCACTGGCCCCCTATGCTTTATGGCTTTTCCTCACACTATAAGAAAAGATCTATTCACAGTTATTAAAAGCTTAGCTTCTGGCTTTATGGCTTGGGGCTAGTTCTTTGACCATGCAAAGCCCTAGTTTCCACATCTAAAACGTGAGACTAATAATAGTATCTCAATAGGTTGGAATTGTACTTTAAGAGGGTTGAGAGGATTGAGACAGGAAATGCTCTCATGACATTGTCTGGCAAACAATAATAACCAGATAAATTCTAAATATTTCAAATGTACCAAATCCCAGAGAAACAAGTAGCTAAATGTATTGTTTTAATTTGTCTGTCTCATTTTTTTGCTGCATACCCTGCTTACTGTCTGGGAATAACAATTTTAACCATGCATTTGTAAAGAATAATATGTAAAATCTTAAGGTTACCTCAGATAGTAATTTTTCATCAAGCAGCATTAAGTACAAAAATGAGCAACCTACTGAATATACACATTAAATTTATTGTGAATTCATCAGGCATTTGACCATCCCTCCTGAGTTCTCATTGACCCTAAATTATAATACTCTATTAAGACTTTCATTATGAATTTACTTTTCTGAGTTCCCCATTATTGTTTAAATTCCCTAAATCTTGTTTAACAATGCATCTCTTACTTCATCTGCCAGTCCAACAGGAAGTTATATAATACTTATAACTCTTAAAAGATGAGAATTCAAATAATTTCTTTCAAATTATGCTATGATAATCTTTTTTAAGGAACCTATAGTGAAGTAGTTGCTTTGTAATATTCTTAGATAATATATTTTACATACATTATATTTATATTGGAATTTATAGAGTGAACAGTGCTCAAACTAAAGTATTACTTATTTGAGTTTAGAATGCATCTCGCATCTAATATTTGAAAATGGATGTACCTGATATATTGGGAAGTCACAACACTATACAAATAGTAAAGTCATGTACATATAGGAGGAGAATTATTGAGTAACTAATTTAATATTTTATTTCGAGAGTATACAAGTTTATAAAGTTCAAGTCTATGTTTTTTTCATTTCAATGCTTTTCAGTATTTTGTTTAATTAAAAAAATTTAAATTGTTGACATACAATATTAATTTTAGGTATATAGTATAGTAATTTGATATACATACATTACAAAATGATCACTGTAATGAGTCTATAATCATGAGTCTATGATCACTTTAATGATCACCTGTCACCATACATAGTTATTACAATATTATTGACTACATTCCCTATGCTGTACTTTATATTCCCATGACTTATTTATTTTATAACTGGAAATTTGTACCTTTTAATCCTCTTCACCAATTTCACTCATTTACCCACTCCCCTCCCCTCTGGCAACCACCAGTCTGTTCTCTGTATCTAAGAGTCTGATTCTGTTTTTTGTTTGTTTTTTTGTTCATTTGTCCTGTTTTTGAGATTTGACATATAAATAAAATCATGTGGCATTTGTCTTTGTCTGGCTTATTTCACTTAACATGTATGGTCAAGAACCATCCATGTTGTTGCAGATGGCAAAATTTCATTCTTTTAATGACTGAGCAATATTCCATGACTAATATTCCATTGTATATCTATCACATTTTTAGATTTATCCATGTGTTGATGGACACTTAGGCTGCTTCTGTATCTTGGTTATCATAAACAGTACTGCAATGAACATAGGGACACACATTATCTTTTTGATATATTTTCATTTTCTTTTGATAAATACCCAGACGTGGAATCGGAGGATTGTATGGTAGTTCTATTTTTAATTTTTTGAGGAACCTCCATACTGTTTTCCATAATGGCTGCACAAGGTTACATTCCCACCAACAGGTGTAGGTTCTCATTTCTGCGCATTCTTATCAACGCTTATTTCTCATCCTTCTGATTGGTATGAGGTGATATCTTATTGTAGTTTTTATTTGCATTTCCCTAGTTATTAGTGATGTTAAGCATCTTTTTGTGTGTCTGTTGGCCATCTGTACATCTTCTTTGGAAGATGCCTCTTCACTTCCCTCCTCTGCCCATTTTTAAAGTAAATTGTTTATTATTTATTTACTTTTGGTGTTGAGTTCTATTAGTTTCTTATATATTTTGGATATTAATACCTTATCAGATTTATCATTTGCAGATATCTTCTCCCATTTGGTAAGTTGCCTTTTCATTTTGTTGTTGGTTTTGTGCAAAAACATTTTAGTTTGATGTAGTCCCATTTGTTTAGTTTTGCTTCTGTTGCCCTTGCCTGGGGAGATAGGTACAAAAAATATATTGCTAAGACCCATGTGCTATGCCTACTGACTATATTTTCTTTTAAGAATATTAAGACTTCAGGTCTTAAATTAATGTCTTTAATTCATTTTGACTTTATTTTTGTATGTGGATTGAAAAACTGGTCCAGTTTCATTCTTTTCCATGTAACTGTCCAGTTTTCCCAACATCATTCACTGAAGAGACTTTTTCTCACATCACATATTCTTGTCTCCTTTGTCATAGATTAACTGCCCATATAATTGTGGGTTTTTTCCTGGGCTCTGTATTCTATTGATTTTTATGTCCATTTTGTGTGTGTGTGTGTGTGTGTGTGTGTGTGTGTATCATCTGTTTTGATTATTAAAGCTTTGTAGTATACTTTAAAGTCAAAGAGTATGATGGTCTCCATCTTTGTTCTTCTTTTTCAACATTGCTTTGGTTATTCAGGGTTGTTTTTACTTCCATACGAATTTTAGGACTATTTGTTCTAGTTCTTTGAAAAATGGCTTTGGTATTTTGATAGGATTATATTGAATCTATAGACTGCTTCGGGTAGTATGGATATCTTAACAATATTACTTGTTCCAATTCATAAGCATGGCATATCTTTCTATTTGTGTTATCCAGTTGCTTTCATCAATATCATATAGTTTCCAGTGTACAAGTATTTCACTTCCTTGGTTAAATAGGTATTTTAAAATATCTTTTCCTAGGTATTTTATTCTTCTTGGTGCAATTGTAAATGGGATTGTTTTCTTAATTTCTCTTTCTGACAATTCATTATTAGAGTATAGAAATGCAACAGATATGTGTATATTAATTTTATATCCTGCATCTTGACTGCAATTCACTTATTCTAGCAATTTTTTGGTAGAGTCTTTAGCATTTTATATATATATATACAATTATGTCATCTGCAAATAGTGACAATTATACTTCTTACCAGTTTGGATGCCTTTTATTTCTTTTCTTGTCTGATTGCTGTGACTAGGACTTCTAGTGCTAATATTGAATATAAGTTCCAAAAGTGGGCATCCTTGTCTTGTTTCTAATCTTAGAGGACAAGCTGCAACTTTTCACTATAGAATATGATGTTTTAACCATGGGTTTGTCATATATGGCCTCTATTATGTTGAGATATGTTCTCCGCATAAATGGATGTTGAATTTTGTCAAATGTTTTTTAAGTATTATTGAGATGATATGATTTTTTTAAAAGTTTCTATCCATTTATTCATAGAGACATAGGCAGAGGGAGAAGCAGGCTCCCTACAGGGAGCCCAATGTAGGACTCGATCCGAGAACCCCAGGATCATACCCTGAGCCAAAGGCAGATGCTCAACCCCTGAGCCACCCAGATGTCCTGAGATGATATGATTTTTATCTTCATTTTGTTAATATGGTATATCATGTTGATTGACTTGCAAATATTGACCTATCCTTGCATCTTGGGAAAAATACCACCTGATCATGGTATAGAATCCTTTTAATTTATTCTTGAATTCAGTGTGCTAATATTTTGTTGAGGATGTTTGCATCTACATTCATTTGGAATATTTGGCCTGTAATTATTTTGTAACATCTTTGCCTGGTTTTGATATCAGGGTGATGCTGGACTCCTGAATGTGGAAGCATTCCTTTCTCTTCAATTTTTTGTAGCAGTTTCAGGAAGATGTCAATTCCTCTTTCAATGTTCAGTAGAATTCATCTATTAAGCCATCTGGTCCTGGATTTTGATTTGTTGGGAGTTATTTTTTTATTATTAATTCAATTTCCTTATTAGTACTCAGTATCTTTCAGATTTTCTATTTCCTTCTGATTCAGTCTTGAAAAATTGTATATTTCTAGGGATTCATTCATTTTCTCTGTATTGTCCAATTTGTTTTACCCTAGTTGCTCATATTTTTCTCTTATAATCTTTTGTATTTCTGTGGTGTCTGCTGTAACTTCTCTTTCTGATTTTTATTTGAGTCCTTTTTTTTTATGAGTCTGGCTAAATGTTTATCAATTTTATTTATCTTTTCAAAGAACCAACTCTTGTTTCATTAATCTTTTCTATTGTTATTTAGTCTCTGTTTCATTTATTGTTGCTCTTGTCTTTATTCTGCTAACTTTGGCTTTGTTTGTTTTTCTTTATCCAGTTCCTTTAGGTTTAAGGTTAGATTGTTTATTTGAGATTTTTGAGGTAGGCCCCTGTCACTGTAAACTTCCTCTTAGAACTGCTTTAGCTGTATCCCATGGATGTTGGTACATTTTATTTTCATTTGTTTCAAGGTATTTTTTTATTTCCTCCTTGACTTCTTAATTGACCCATCGGTTGTTTAGCAACATGTTGTTTAGTTTTCATGTGCTTGTGTTTTGCTGGTTTATTTTCTTGTAATTGATTTTTAATTCCATACCATTGTGATCACAAAGATGCTGATATGATTATAATCATTTTAAATATATTGAGATTTGTGTTGTGGCCTAATATGTAATATATCCTGGAAAATGTTTCATGTGTACCTAAAGAGAATGCGTATTCTGATGTTTTTGGATGGATTGTTCTGTATTTATCTGGTAAGTATAGTCAAATGTGTCTAATGTGTCATTTGATCTAATGTGTCATTTAAGGATGCTGTTTTCTTTCTTTATTTCTTTTTTTTTAAGATTTTATTTATTTATTCATGAGAGACACAGAGAGAAAGAGAGAGAGAGAGAGAGGCAGAGACAAGGCAGAGAGAGAAGCAGGCTCCATAGAGGGAGCCTGACGTGGGACTCGACCCCGGGTCTCCAGGATCATGTCCTGGGCCGAAGGCATCACTAAACCGCTGAGCCACCGGGCTGCCCTAAGGTCACTGTTTTCTTAATGATTTTTTTTTTGTCCAGATGAACTATTCATTGATGTAAATGGGGTGTTAAATTTTTTTACTATTATGTATTAATGTCTCCTTTTTATATTTACTTTTATATATTTTAGTGCTCCTACTTGGAGAAGCCTAACATGTGATGGCCTAACATGTGATCTATCCTGGAAAAATGTTTCATGTGTACCTAAAGAGAATGTACACATGATGTATTTTGATGTTTTTGGATGGATTGTTCTGTATTTATCTGGTAAGTATGGTCTAATGTGTCATCTGGTCTAATGTGTCATTTAAGGCCACTGTTTTCTTAATGATTTTTTTGTCCAGATGAACTATTCATTGATATAAATGGGGTGTTAAATTTTTTTACTATTATTGTATTAATGTCTCCTTTTGATCTGTTACCATTTTCTTTTGTATATTTTAGTGCTCCAACTTGGAGGAGTATACATATTGGTAAGTGTTATATCATCTTGTTGGGCTGATCTCTTTGTCATTATGTAAGTGTCCATCTTTATCTCTTGATACAGTCTTTCTTTTAAAGTTTATTTTGTCTGATACAAGTATTGTTACTCCAGCTTTCTTTTGGTTTTATTTGCATGGAATCTTTTCCTGTCCCTTCACTTTAGTCTGTATGTGTCTGTTGGTCTGAATGAGTCTCTTATAGGTAGTATATTGATGGGTTTTATTTATTTATTTGCTTACTTACTTACTGCACAGCATGGAGTCCAATGTGGAGCTTGAAATCACGACCCTGAGATCAAGATCTGAGATGAGATCAAGAGTCAAATGGCCTAATCAACTGAGCCACTCAAAAAATAAGCTCTGGTCTTTTTTATTTATTTTTTATTTGATCAGTCACCCTGTGTCTTTTGATTGGAATATTCAGTCCATTTACCATTAAAGTAATTATTGCCATTTTCAAAATTGTTCCTGGTTGTTTTTGTAGTTAGTCTCTGTTCTTGCTTAATCTTTTCTCTTTGTTTTGATGATTTTCTATGGTGTTATATTTGAAATTCTTTCTCTTTACTTTATTTTTGGTATCATACCTATTATGGGGTTTTGGTTTATTGTTATCATGAAATTTATATTTAGCACCCTTTGTATGTACAAGTCTATTTAAGTTGATGGACACTTAAGTTTGAACATGTTCTAAAGGAGCTACATTTTTATGCTTTCCCCAATGTTTTATGATTTGATGGTGTACTTTATATCTTTTTATTTTGTGTATCCCTTAACTAATTACTATAACTATAGTTGGTTTTATTACTTTGGGTCTTTTAACATTCATACCAGTTTTATAAGTGGTTTATCCACTACCTTAACTATGTGTTTGCTTTAACCAGCAAGATTTTTCCTTTCATAGTTTTCTTACTTGTAGTTATGGCCTTTTCTTTTCCATCTAAAGAATTTCCTTTAACATTACTTGAAAGTCCAGTGGTGATAAACTTTAACTTTTGTTTCTTTGGAACCCTTTATCTTTCTTTCAATTCTGAATGATAACCTTACTGGGTAAAGTAGTTTTGGTTGTCTATTTTTTTTCCTTTTCAGAACTTTGACTATATCATGTCAGTCCCTTTTGGACTGTAAAGTTTCTGCTGAAATATCAACTGATAGTCTTATATGGGTTCCTTTATACATGACAAGATGTTTTTCTCTTGCTGTTTTTAAGAGTCTTTCTTTATCCTTAACTTTTGACATTTTGATTATTATGTGTCTTTTTTTTAAGATTTTATTTATTCATGAGAGACACACAGAGGCAGAGACACAGACAGAGGGAGAAGCAGGCTCCTCAAAGGGAGCCCAATGCAAGACTATATCTCAGGATCACTTCCTGAGCCAAAGGCAGATGCTTAACTGCTGAGCCACCCAGTTGTCCCCTTAATTATTATGTGTCTTGGTGTGAACTTCTTTGGGCTCATCTTGTTTGTAACTCCCTGTGCTCTATGGACTTGGATATCTGTTTCCTTTCCCATATTTGGGAAGTTTTCAGCTACTATTTCTTCAAAAGAGTTTTCTAATCTTTCTCTCTTCTTTTTTCCAAAATCCCTATAATAAAATGTTAGTATGGTTGATGTTGTTCCAGAGGTTACTGAAACTATCCTCATTCTTATTTTTTTCTTTTTGCTGTTCACTTTGGATTTTAACTATCTTGTCTTCTAGATTACTGATCTTTTTTTCTGTATTCTCTAATGTTGATTCCCTTTAGTGTATTTTTCATTTCAGTTATTATATTCTTCAGCTTTGATTGGTTCCTTTTTGCATTTTTTATCTCTTCATTGACATTTTCACGTGTTCATTCATTTTCTCCTGAGTTCAATGACCATGTTTATGACCATTACCTCCAATTCTTTATCAGGTAGATTGCTTATCTTCATTTTACTTTTCCTGTAGCTTTTTTTTTTTTTTTTGGAACATATTCCTCTATTTCCTCATTTTGCCTGCTTGCTGTGTTTGTTTCTATGTGTTCGGTAGGTCAGCCTCATCTCCTGGCTTTGAAGAAGTGGCCTTTATGCAGATATCCTGTGAGTCTCAGAAGTATAATCCTCCAGTCACCAGAACTAAGTGCTCCAGAGGTATCCCCTGTGTGGTTTGTGTGTGCCCTTCTGTTATGGCTATGCTGTGACTGGTGGGCAGAACTGGCCCATTGTGGTTGATTAAGAGGCCAACTGTGGCTACCATGGGTATGCTTGTGTTTGAAGCTAGTCCATGGTACTGCTGTCTGCAAGATCCAGCTGCAACTATTGGGGACATATTGGTGGGTGGGTCCCTCTGCTGTACCTGCATTGGGAAGGTGTTTCAGTGTCTCACTAAGAGACATTAATTCATGAACTCTAAATCATGCTGCTTCATGTATTTTTCAGAACTGCCATGTATGACTGGGGTAGCCAATTGGAAGGGCATCCCTTTCGGTTTAACAATGAACAATCTGAACATCTTTATGCAGTGGCCTTCAAAAAAAGAAACTTACTCCAAAATGGGTTCCCCTCTTGGTCAGTGTTGAGCCAAAAGATACAATCAAGTGAAAGAATAGGAAACGGAAGGGTTTCACCTTCAACAAGTAAGAATAACATCAGGGATATTTCCAAGATTGGAGAGACAGATAGGAAGTCGCAGCTGCCTGAAGGAGATACTCACCAGCACCAGGTAGGAAAACCTCAACTGTAATTGATGAATTGTTGGAGGCTCTGTGTTAATAACTGAGTTAAAACCTCCAGAAGGACCATGTCATAGGGGCTCCCTATAACACTGTAAGATTAACCTCCAGGAGCTTGACCAAGTTTCCATAGTAAATATTGGAGAAAAATCCCTCATGCTTCTACCAGGGGAGGGGAAAAGAAACCTTTTTGAAATAAGCCAGACCACTCTGTTCTTCTTAATAAAGCCTGCCCTCAGGGGAAAACTAGCTAACCAGAGCCTAATATGTTGGGGTAATCATCAGAGCCTAGCTGACTTGAGGAAAGGGAAAATACCCAATTCCAGCCCACTCTGCTATATTGTCGACCTTAGGATAAGTGGAGAAAAAAAAAAAAAAAGAAAACCAGAGAAACTCTTGTGCAGTTCACAGTCTCAGGGCATAGATTCCCTAAAGACTGAGATCTGGTCATAAATTATAAAATGCTCCCCCCCACCACATACTTTGCCTCCACATTATTAAGGCCTATTTACAGAAGTTCCTTTTACCTTTTACATACTATGTCCAGCTATCAAGAAAAAATTACAAGGCATACCAAAAGGCAAAAATATATGATTTGAAGAGATAGAACAAGTGTCAAAACCAGACATGTCAGGGATGTTGGAATTATCAAACCAAGAATTTAAGACAAGTAGGGTTAATAATAAGGGCTCAACTGGATAAAGTAGACAGCATGCAAGAACAGATGCACATTTTAACCAGAGAAATGGAACTCCCAAGAAGGAACAAAAAAAGAAATGCTAGAAACAAAAAACAGTGTAGCAGAAATGAAGACTGAATTTAGTGGGTTTATTAGTAGACTGGATACAGCTGAGGAAGAAATATCTGCACTAAAGAATATAGCAATAGAATGTTTGAAAACAAAGAAAATCTGAAAAAAAAAATAGAACAGAATACCCAAGAACTGTGGGACAGCTGCAGAAGGCATAAGTTATGAGTAATAGAAATACTAGAACAGAAGAAAGATAAAAAGGAACAGAAGAAATATTTGAAACAATAATGACTAAGAATTTCCCCCAAATTAATGTAAGACACCAAACCCACAGATCAAGGAAGTTCCAAAAACACCAGACCGGATAAATGGCAAAAGAATTATACCTCAGCATATCATTTTCAAATTACAGAAAGTCAAAGAAAAAATATCCTGAGAGATGTGCCAGTGGAAGAAAGCACCCTATCCCTAACATCCTTCTCAGGAACCATGAGAGAACAGTGAAATATTTAAATAATTAAGGGGGAAAACTACCAGAATTCTGTGCCCTGTGAAATCATTCTTCAAAGGCAAGGAGAAATACTTTCTTAAACAATTGAGGAAATCTGTTGTCCGTTGACCTGCCTTGCAAGAAATGTTTAAAGAAGGTCTTAGAAGGAAAAAATATAGGTCAGAAACTGAGATACATAAAAAAAGGAAAAGTATCAGAAAATGAACAGATGATAAAAACTATAAAAAATCCTTAACTGACCTAATTGGTAACAGTTTGTTCAAAATAATAATAGGAACAATGTTTTCATCTATGTATGCTTATGTATATAGTGTATACATACATGGTTTGTACAACTATATGTAAGTAAGACAAATGACAGCAATGATAGAAGTGATAGGAAGGAATTAGGATTTTTTTTTAATTTCAAGATACATTCATGCTAGTGGTATAGCATTATTTGAAACTGTACTTGGATGAGCTGTAAAAGTATGTTGCAAACATTAGGGCAGTTTCTAAAAAAAATTTAAAAAAGGAAGTAAACAGATATGCTGGGAAAGGAGACAAAATGGAGTCATATAAAATGCTCAATACCATAAGAGGCAGGAAAAAGGACTGAAAGGCAAAATTGGCAAAAAAGAAGACAGTAATGCATATGATAGATATGAATTCAACTTTATCAATAATCACTCTGAATGACAATGATATAAATACACCATTTAAAAGACAGAGATTGGGCACCCTGCTGCCTCAGTGGTTGACTGCCTTTGGCCCAGGGCATGATCCTGGAATACTGGGATCGAGTCCCACATCGGGCTCCCTGCATGGAGCCTGCTTCTCTCTCTGCCTATGTCTCTGCCTCTCTCTCTGTAACTCTCATGAATAAATAAAATCTTAAAAAAAAAAAAAGAAAAAAAATAATATTGACAAACTAATTCTAAAGTTTATATGGAGAGATAAAATGTCCAGAACAGACAACACAATATTGCAGGAGAAGAGCAATGTTGGAGAATTGATAGTGCCTGACTTGAAGACTTACTTGTAGCTTTACAATATGGTATTGACAAAACAATAGACAAATAGGTCAATAGAACAGAATAGAGACAAAATAAACCCACATAAAAATAGTCAACTGATCTTTGGAGAAAGAACAAAATTAGTAAAATTCAGAAAAGACAGTCTTTTCAATAAATGGTGTTGGAACTACTACGTCCACATGCAAAAAATATAAATCTGTATGTAGACCTTACCCCCTTCACAACAATTAAATCAAGATGTATCATAGATCCAAAAGGTAAATAGAAAACTGTAAAACTAAAAGATAACATAGGAGAAAACCTATATGACCTTGGGTACAGTGATGTCTTTTTAGGTATAACACCCAAAGACATGATCCATACAGAAATAGTTGATAAACTTCATTAAATTAAAGAGCCTTCTGCTTTGTGAAAGACAATATCAAAATTAGAAGACAAACCACAGACTGGGAGAAAATTGCAGAGATATCTAATAAAGACTCTTATCCAAAATATACAAAGAACTCTCAAAACCCAACACTAGGAAAACAAGCAACCTAACCTAAAAATGGACAAAAGGACCCCACCAAATGAATAGACACCTCACAAATAGCAAATTAACATATAAAGAGATGTTCCAGATCATATGCCATCAAGGAAATGCAAATTAAAACATTGAGATACTACTACACATCATTTAGAATGGCCAAAATCAAAGCACTGGCAACACCAAATGCTGGGGAGGATGTGGAACAGAAGAAATTGTTGTTCAGTGCTGGTGGGAATGCAAAGGTACACACACTTTGGAAGATAAAAAGACAGTTTCTTACAAAACTAAACATACTCTTACCATACCATCCAACAATCATGCTTCTTGGCATTTTCCCAAAGGAGTTGGAAACTTATATCAACACAAAAGCTTGAATATGGGTATTTTTAGTAGCTTGTATTCGTAATTGTCAAAACTTGGAAGCAAGAAAGATGTCCTTCTGTAGGTAATTAGGTAGGTAAAATAGTTCAATAAATTATGGTAATTCTGATAATAGGATATTATTAAGCACTAAAAAGAAATGAGTTAGCAAGACATGAAAAGACATGAAGGAAACTTACCTGAATATTACTAATATAAGAAGTCAGTTTGAGAAGCTTGCATGCTGTATGATTCAAACTATATGATATTCTAGAAAAGGCAAAACTACAGATACAATAAAAAAAGATGAACAAGTAAAGTACAGAAGATTATAATGGAGGAGAGTATGCACATGAGGGGTAAGAGGAGTATATGGGAAATTTCCTCTCAAATGTATTGTAAACTAAGTGTCTCAAAAAATAATCTTAAAAAAATAGGGTAGTCTTAAATATATCAAAAATGATTTTATATGTGTTGGGCATAATATTTACTATAGTAATATTTTCTGTGAAAGTTTGCATTTATATACACAAATATTAATTTTTCAGGATGTTCCTATTAAAAATGTCATTATTTCTCATGTATTGAAATAAATTTTTTTAAAAAATTTTATTTATTTATTCATGAGAGAAACAGAGAGAGAGGCAGAGACACAGGCAGAGGGAGAAGCAGGCTCCATGCAGGGAACCTGATGTGGGACTCGATTCCAGGACTCCAGGATTACACCCTGGGCTGAAGGCGGCGCTAAACTGCTGAGTCACCCGGGCTGCCCTTGAAATAAAATATTAATGGAGTTTTCAGCAATGCCTTCTTCCCCTACAATGTATTTCTTTCTTTCTTTCTTTCTTTCTTTCTTTCTTTCTTTCTTTCTTTCTTTCTTTCTTTCTTTCTTTCTTTCTTTCTTTCTCTTTCTTTCTTTCTTTTAAGATTTAGGTACCTTAGAGAATAGGGTTTCTAGAATATTTCAGTGAATAGATATAACATTTACATTCTGAATTGCTAAATATTATAGGTAACATTACATATTTGTGTAGTTCAGGAGAAGAAATCTAATGTTTTTGTGTCTTGGCTTCCATCTATAAAGTCTCGGTACTTTTCCTTTGACCCTAAAGTACATTTTTAATTTTATTTAAAAAATTTTTCTCAAATATTAAATGGGTCAAATGACCTTCTAATTAAATTATTTTGCAAAGTTAAATAAATGTGTTATAAAGACGTGTGTGGTACCAAACAAAACAAAACACCAATTAGAGAACTGGAAAACTCACAGGCCCCTCAAATTGTGTGTGTGTGTGTGTGTGTGTGTGTCTCTGTGTGTGTATGTATATGTATGTGTGTGTGTGTATATATATATATATATATGGTAAATTATAGTCAATCTAAATATTTTGTCTGGAGAGAATCACAAAGTCAAATTTTAGACAAGCCAATACAATTTTTTTTTTAATTGCAGTAAGGCAATTATTGTGCTTTGACGTATTTTGGTAAGGAGTGGAAAGTGTGAGGAATAAGAATATGAATAAACAGTGTTCCATCCTTTAAATATTTAAGTTTGTACCCAACTGCATCATTATATCTTATTTTTTCTTTCTGGGCCATAATTATCGTGATACCATTTGAGGAAATTTGCCCATCAAAAGATTGGCTTGCTTAAACAAAACGAACTTCTGAATCAGTTGCCAGTATTAACCATGAGAAATGATAGAACAGGTTACAAAAAATCTGTTGAGCTATTTTCTTGGAACTTCCAGGGCAAAAGAGTCACCAAGTTCATCTTTTATGGAACTGAGTGGGTGTCAATTATGTTATGCTTGAGAAAGAGAATGTCTAGGAGGAAATAAAAAGTTCAGCAATTATCTTGCCAATTAAAAAAGTAAGGATTTTCTTCATTTTAGAGAAATACATCATTAACTTGAAGGAAGTGCTAGTTAAAAGCTGCCACCATCATTAACAGCTAAGCAAAAACCAGAACCAAAGCTTAGTAGAAGAATATAACAGATTTTAATGCTGTAAAATATACGTAACATAAAATTTCCCACTTTAACCGTTTTTATATGTACAATTCAGTAGCTTTAGTAGATTCACAATGTTGTGTGATTACCACCACTATTTTTAGAACATTTCATCATCTCAAACAGAAACTCTCTACCCACTAAACAATAATAACCACTTTCCCTTCCTCACCAGTCCCTGGAACCTCTATTCTTTCTGTCTCTATTGAGTTTACCTATTCCACATACATCATATTAGTGGAATCATGCATTACGTGCCCTTTTGTGCCTGGATTATTTCATTTAGCATAACGTTTTCAAGGTTGTACGTGTTGTAGCAAGTATCAGATTCCTTTTTACATAATATTCCAGTGTGTGTGTGTGACCAACACTACATTTTGTTTATCCATTCATCTGCTGATGGACAGTTGGGTTGCTTCTATCCTTTGGCTACTATGAATAATGCTGCTATGAACATTGGTGTACAAATAATGTTTTAGTCTTTATTTTCAGTTCTTTGGGTATATAACTAGAAGTGGGATTTCTAGATCAAATGACAATTACATGTTTAGCTTTTTGAGAAATGGCCAGACTATTTTCCATAGTGGCTTTTACATTCCCTCCAGCAGTACACGAGGGGTCCAATTTCTCCACATCCTCACAAACATTTGTTATTTTCTGTTTTTGTTTTCTGATAGATGCCACCCCAGAGGGAGTGAAGTAATATGCCATGGTGGTTTTGTTTGTACTTCCCTAATGACTAGTGATATTGAATTCATGTGCTTATTGGCTATTTGTGTGTCTTCTTTGGCGAAAAGTCTGTTCAAGCTCATTGTCATTTTTAAAATTGATTGTGTTGTGGTGCTATTGAGTTGTACTTCTTTATATATTATGGATATTAATCCCTTATCAGATATATGATTTGTAAATATTTTCTCCTGTAGACTGTCTTTTCACTCTTTTGACTGTGTCTTTTGATATAAAAAATTTTCAAAATTTTGGTGAAGCCCAATTTATCTATTTTTTCTTTCATTGTTGAGTCTAATGGCATGAAGATTTTTTCCTGATGTTTTCTTCTACAAGTTTTATGGCTTTAAGGTTTTTGATCCATTTTGAGTTAATTTTTATATATGGTATAAGGTGAAAGTTTCATTCTTTTGTATATGGGTATTCAGTTTTCCTGAAACCATTTGTTGAAAAGACAATTCTTTCTTCATTGAATGATCTGGGCACCCTTGTGAAAAAAATCAATTGACCACATATGTGATAATTTATTTCTGGCCTTTCTACTCTATTCTATTAGTCTTTATGTTTCCCTTATGCCAGCACCATACTATTTTGATTACTGTAACTTTGTGGTAAATTTTGAAATCAGAAAATATGAATTGAGTTCTCCAACTTCATTCTTTTTCGAGAGTGTTTTGCCTTTATGAAATCTCTTGAAATTTCATGTGATTTTTATGATGAGTTTTTTTTAAATTTCTGCAAAAATGTCATTGGGATTTTTATAGAAATTGCATTGAATCTATGGAATTCTTTGGATAGTACCATCATGAGTTTTTTTTAAATTTCTGCAAAAATGTCATTGGGATTTTTATAGAAATTACATTGAATCTATGGAATTCTTTGGATAGTACCATCATCTTAAAGATATTAAGTCTTCCATTCTATGAATATGGGATATCTTCCCATTTATTTAGGTCTTCTTTAATTTCATTCAGCAATGTTTTGTAGCTTCCATTGTATAAGTCTTTTGCCTCTTTGGTTAAATTTATTCCTAAGTATTTTATTCTTTTTAATGCTATTGTAAATGGAAATGTTTTCTTAATTTCCTTTTCAGATTTTTCATTAATAGTATGTAGAAATGCAACTGATTTTTGGATTTTGATTTTGTATCATTTGTTTATTAGCTCTTTTTTTTTTTTTTTGGTGGAAGCTTTAGGTTTTTCCACATATAAAATCATGCCATCTGTGAAAAGAGATTATTTTACTTCTCTTTGATAGTTTTACTTCTTTTCGAGTTTGATGCTTTTGTTTTTTTTTCTTTAATTAATTCAGCTAAAACTTCTAGTACTATGTTGAAAGCAATTAAAAGCAGCAGTCAGCCTTCAAAACCCACAACTCTGATAGTTTGAAGGGCAAGGTCCTTTCTATCCACCCTGGCCCTAGCAAGCTGCACTAGAAACTCAGTCTGTGGCCCTTGTGCTGTCAGCCACAAAGATTGGGGAATATGGTAGCGACTACCATAAGGGAAAGGTTGAAATTCATTGAAATTTACTAGATCTCCACTGTGTGTTCTAAGACTTCTACTAGAGTCCAGAGTTCCCAAATAATTACCTCGGACAGTTCCCACCATTTCAATAGTTGTTTAGATGAAATGATGGATTCCTAGAGTCTCCTATTCCCACCATCTTCTGTGATGTCACTCTCACAAAAGTTGACTGTCCAGCTTTTGGGAGAGTTTGCCTATCCTGCTAGCCTGATATATTTTTGTTTCAATAAGGTCAAGGTCTTGGGTAAATTCTTTGTGGAACAGTTGGCCTCCTTTTGTTTCAAAGTCAGATTTACCACTAATCCTGGTTGGCCATGTGACACATTTATGTAATTCAAAAAACCTTGAGGGTGAGTGTGAGAAAATATAATTACCTTTTCTTTGCTTCTGAAATTGATACAAATCCAAATCAGGCCAAATTTTTTGAATTTATGTAAATTATGTACATTTAAAAGTCATGAATGACTCATTTAAAATATCTTTTTTTGTGTGCGATAAATCAGTAAAAGTGTTTAAGAAACAAACATTTTGTTTCATCTGTTTCATAACCAACTTATTTTTGTCAGTCAAGTCTTGGCTTAATGAAAAAAACAAAAGACCTTTGTCCTATATTTTTACCACCTTTTGCATCCTGCCTGAATAACCTTAAATTTAGAATGTTTTAAAAAATCAATGAGAGGACTATATCACATTTCTTATTAGGTAGCAGTTTATAACTTTTATAATTCTAACAAAAATGGTCAGTCTTGGGGCTTTCCACTTGATGATAAACTACTCATTTAAAATTAAAAAAAAAAATGCAATGTTTCCAGCAGCTTCATTTTGAATTGCTTATCTTTACCAACATTCCACATGTGGGCTGGCTATCTAATTACTGATATCTGCATCAAAATATTAATCCATGTTTTACTTCTGAAAAATAATAAAATAGGTGTTTAGGGGCTAATATTGTGTTTTATAAACATTTTTGTTTGTATTTTCTTTTTAAAATTATCATTTTTTATGTAGGCTCTATGCCCAACATGGAGCCCAGCTCAGGGCTTGAACTCACAACCCTGAGATCAAGACCTGAGCTGAGATCTAGAGTTGGATGCTTAACCAACTGAGCCATCTAGGTGCTCCTATTTTTGCTTTTAAAGAAAGAAATCCACCCATCATGTAAGGAATATGCATCCTGTGAACGAACTAGCAGATTTTCTCCTCTGAGAGGAACTTTCCGACTTTGAAGACAACCAGTATGGTTGAGGCTGGGCATCAAGGCTTTATTACAAATCTTTTGTCACTCTTTTCTCTCTTTTTCTGGAGAACTTTCTAGAGAAAGCCTTCTAGAACTTTCTGCTTCCCAGCCTCAAGGAGATTTCTTCTTATGTCTAGCCTCTCACTTTTCTTCTGGCTAAAGGAACAGAGCTCTGTGAGAACTGTGTCTTTTGAATCTAAGAAAAAAAAAAAAAAAAAGACACTCCAAGCACTGAATATAGAGAATGAGGGGGATCAGTTTCAGCACATCAGAAAATGTTTCCAGCATGCAGCATTTTCATTGCCTGCTATTTCTGTGTCTGGGGTGGGTTGTCTGCTGAGGGACCATTGGTTCAGCTGCTTCCCAGAGGGAACCCCAGCTTTCTGGCCCAGGTAATGGCCTCCTGTCACACAGCCCCTTCTGAGCCAGCTCTCGGGCACACAGCTGTTTCACTTCTCCCCTTCTCTGCAGGCCAGCCTGGCTCCGGGTTTCTCAGGATCACCCTTTCACCACCCCCCTTCCTCACCCCTCTCCCACATGTGTCCCTTTCTTCCCTTCCTCTGTGTCTGCTCTTCTCAGAAGTTAGCTTACAAAGCAAAGTTGTAACTTTGAATTCCTGTTTTTCCAACTACCCTCATGTGACAGGATATCTCCTTATTGGAGGTTTTCCCTAATTTCAGAAGCCCTTTAAAAGTGACAGCTTCCTCCATACCTCTTTTCAGCAGGGCAGCTCTGAGAACAGAGTAGGGGAAGGGGTGAGCGGGTGCCTGCATTGTTTTGGCTCCTTCTTACCCCCTCGTCTCCATCAGTGGAAGCGAAGGATAAACTCTGGGCCATGAAGCTGTCCCTACTCCTGGTTTTCCTCTCTCTTATTCCGGTTGCTGTACAGCTGTTGGGTAAGTTGACTGAAGCAGAAGCTTTCAGACTTGGGGCCTGGGGGCTATGCCACATTTCCTTTGGGGTCAAGGTTAATGGATGGATTCCTTTTAATATCTGTGGTGAGGAGGAAAGCCAAAGTCCCGCGCCCCATCAGCTCTGTGGGAAACCGGTTGCCTCCTCCTGGCTGCCAGGCCTAGAAGCCCGGGGCCTGGAGAAGCAAGGCTGCTTCTCCAGCCAGAGGTGCCACCTGGCCTCGAGCCCCACAGAACCCCTGTCTCCTCCTGACTTCTCCCACGTCCCATCATTCTTTCTCTGCTCTGTTCTTAGAGGGATTTCCTTTGTGGTTTCTGCGTTCTGGTTTTCAATTCACAATAATCCTGTCTAACCACCAAGAAATATCTTCTGGAATGTTTTGGCCAAAAGGAGGAAGGCACTGGTGTCTTTCCTCATGGTGGGTCTAAGGACAGGATCATAGATCATCCTCCAAAGAGGGATTCCATGAGATTTTTACAATGCGTGTTTTTCTGTGAACAAATCTTTTAATTATTCATGGTTTTTATAGCTACAAAGTTCATCTTTATCAGTATTCTAAGTTGTTCAAACTGACACTTTCTTCCTCTTCTTTTTTCTTTTTCTTTCTGGAGACTGGTGATTGCTCATGAGGAACTTTTTTTTTTTTTTTTTTTTTATAACTTTTCAATTCTCAAACACATTGTCGAGTCTGTCTTTTCTCGTTCTCTAGATGCAAACTGCTTAAACTTCAGAATGAGAGTGCCTGTTAGAATTTTCATTCCCAGTTCCCTTTTGAAATGAGATTGAAAGGATCTCAACTTTGAACTTTTGGTTCCTGATCCCCCTTTTCTCCTACATCAGCACAGGCCACCTCTGCCAATGGCATTCCATACCTTCCATGTAATGGTGAGAGCAGGAATGGGAGCATATTAATAACACAGAAACTCCAACCATCAGGAGACTTCAGAGAGGGTGCTGACCACAGAAAACGTTAAATCATTAAGCATTAAGTAGCAGTGATTATATGGGGCACCTGGGTGGCTCAGTCACTTAAGCATTGGGCTTTTGGTCTCAGCTCAGAGCTTGATCTTAGGGTGGTGAATTCAAGCCCCAAACTGGGCTCCATTCTGGGTGTGGAGCCTACTTAAAAAAAAAAAAAAAAAAGTAGCAGTGATTATACAAGTGAAGGCCTCCTGCCCCTGCAGGGAAGCTACGGAATTACTCTATGTATTAGTTCCCTGCTCTAACAGGGAGCTTAATGTTACCTGCCCCATGCTTTTGCAAGGATTCAATGAGTTACAAAATATGAAATGTTTGGAACATAGTATGGGCCATAGGAATTGCTCCCTAAGTGCTGACAATTAGAAGTAGTGAGTTCTTGTTCCCACAGTAGTAACTAATTATCCAATAAAAGCAGTAGATTTAAAGGAGAGATTTCCCAAGAAACTATGCTGAGGAAAAATTTAGAGCCTGAGAAGATATTTTGCCTTATTTCTGGCTACAAAGCATATCTCTGATTGAGTAAGGGGTGCTGGAGGAGGAGATGCTTAACCCAAGTGGGAGAAAACCACATTTTCAAGTGTTCATCTTGCAAGTCTGCAAGTGGAAGAGGTAAAACCAAGACCAATGAAAATCTTCTAAGACTTGTGCTGTCCCACATAGAATCATCTGCATAGGATTAAGTTCCTTGTCACTGAAAGTCTTCAGGCAGAATCTAGGTGAACAGTTCAAGGGCTCTCTGTATGTGACCTGGAGCCTAACGCAGGAAGTCCAATAGAAACATTATTAGCGGGGATCCCTGGGTGGATCAGCAGTTTAGCGCCTACTTTTGGCCCAGGGCGTGATCCTGTAGACCCAGGATCGAGTCCCGCGTTGGGCTCCCAGCATGGAGCTTGCTTCTCCCTCCTCCTGTGTCTCTGCCTCTCTCTCTCTCTCTATCATAAATAAATAAATCTTTAAAAGAAAAAAAAAAAGAAACCTTATTAGCTACATTATATAGCCACACTAAAAAACATTGATTTTATGAATATCTTTTATTTAACCTGATATGTCTAAAATATTTTTAGTAAAGAAATGTATTGGGATATTTTTATATTCATCTTTTAAAAGTTAGATTTTCAAAATCCAGAATGTATTTTGTACTTAGAGCACTTCTCAATTCAGACTGGCCTCATTTCAAGTGTACCAGAGACTTGGTGCTGAATGCAATGGCTTATGGCTAATGGCTACCATATTGGGTCCCATAGATACTAATTTTCTCTAAATTGACTCTTAATGCTTTGGGACAAGAAATGTTTCTCAATTTGCTTAGGAGAGTTTTCCTCCTTGAGACAGCAGAATGCCTTTACTCTGATGAATGTCTTCCTCTTCATAGGCACAAATATGGGGGAAGCAGGGAGTTGCTGAAGATCTGTTTACTCAGAGAATAAAAAACAAACAGAAACATGGGTAAGGGAGCTTCTTACAGAATTTTTTTCTTTAACTTGAGAACCTATAATTCTGATTTTACCTTTTCTTGGTTCAAACAGCACATGAACAGAGGTTAGTTACTGCTCAGTTAGCAGTAGAACAAAGGGTATATGAATTCCTTTACCCCTGCACCCCCTGCCCTGGCTCCCTACCCATAAAGAAAACCCACAGAAAGGTCTCCCTACTTTCTGTGGTTTATTTTTCTTTCAATTCAGAACCCAGCGCACTCCACGTCATCAGCACTGTGAGCATCCATGTCCTACCTTGAGGTCCTAGGAGGCCAGGTATGTGGTTGGGGGACGGGGGGGCAATTCTTAGCTTTCTTCTTGCCCTGGTGTTTAGCTGAAAGAATTGCATTCAGCACCAATGTTTAGACCTCAGTGGTGATATAGTCATAGTCATGATACAGTGAGAGATGCTCAGACTCAGAGGTTGGACCTCAGCAGAGGAACATAGCTTAAAATGGGATGGTTTGGTGCATAAGCAATAATATGTTGGTAAACTTAACAATTAGTTCCCAGAGAAGAAAAAAAAAAAAAGCACTGATTTGTGGCATTTACTGATTTTCATGGTGTAACATTCCTGTCACAGCTGATTTCAAACTACCAATGTAATGGTACTGGAGGCAGACTTGGAAAGGATGCCAACAGTAGGACCTCACTAGCCAGTGATTATTAAAAAAAAAAAAAAAAAAAAAAGATACAGTGAATTTGATCTCTGGCACAGTCCCATGCTGCATCCACCGTCCTTGTTTGATAGATAAGAAAATTGAAGTCCTGACAGGTTAAGTGATCTTTCCAGAGTCTCACAACTAGTTAATGGCACAACCAATTTAGTGCTCAGAGCTCCTGACTCCCAAGGCAATGCAGGGTACCTGGGTGACTCAGTGGTTGACCATCTGCCTTTGGCTCAGGGAATGATCCTGGGGTCCTGGGATTGAGTCACGCATCAGACTCCCTATGCCTATGTCTCTGGGTCTCTCATGAATAAATTAAAAATTAAAAAATAAACAGAAGCAATGCATTTTTTTGGTATATGAATTATTGGTTAATACCAATCTAGAATTTCTTCAAGAAATAATTCCCCTTTGCCATTCCCTTAGTCATTTTAATTTTCATAAAATTTTCTTTATAAGATTTCTAATTTTAGGGATCCCTGGGTGGTGCAGCGGTTTGGCGCCTGCCTTTGGCCCAGGGCGCGATTCTGGAGACCTGGGATCGAATCCCACATCGGGCTCCCGGTGCATGGAGCCTGCTTCTCCCTCTGCCTGTGTCTCTGCCTCTCTCTCTCTCTGTAACTATCATAAATAAATAAAAATTTAAAAAAAAAATTAAAAAAAAAAGATTTCTAATTTTATCTCTAATCTCTTCATTTCTTCCTTTACATGTGACTTCTTTTAGACACCGGATTTAAGACATGCTTTCTAAAGTTACTGAGCAAAACCAAGTTCTTGTCATTTTCTTTTTTCCACTGTTCTTATATTTGTCTATTTTTCCTGTTACTGTTCCAAACTTCATCTGACTTTTCTGAAATTGAGAGATGGAGATCTGTGTATGTAGGATATTACAAAGGTAAGATGACAGTTGCCTTGTCACATGACAATTCAGTGCCTTAGGGGGTGCTGAACCTAATTTCTCAGTAGAAGGAGTCATCATTGGTTAAATGTCAACTTTACAGAGTCAAATATGCTCAACATCAGTTAAAGACAAGAACCCTTGTCTTCAGAAAGGAGCTGAAGACCTTCAACACTCAGATCTGTCCTCTGGGACTGGAACATGAGCAGCTAAGGATCAGAGCTAGGAGGTCACAGAGGCCACGAAAGGAGTTGAACAAAAGGAAAGTAGCCTCTGAAGTAGCTTACCTCCATAGCAGAGAGGGAATGAAACTGACGTCATAATGAGAATATTAGTGTCCTCTTGTTTCTTGGCTACCATCATGCATTGTTGGATGGAAACATCATGGGGTTAGTTTGGTCCTTAGAGGAAACTAGTGAAAATCAGGACAAAAGTAAGAATAAAAGAGGTAAGAAAGCAATACCCTTTTAAAAAGAATTGAATCTGACATAGGAGAAAACACTATTTTTTATATTCCCCAAATGAATAGTGAAAGGGAATAAAGGGGAAAGGAGAAAAAATGAGTGGGAAATATCAGAAAGGGAGACAGAACATGAGAGACTCCTAACTCTGGGAAATGAACTAGGGGTGGTGGAAGGGGAGGTGGACAGGAGGTGGTGGTGACTGAGTGATGGGCACTGAGGGGGGCACTTGATTGGATGAGCACTGGGTGTTATTCTATATGTTGGCAAATTGAACACCAAAAAAATAAATTTTATTTAAAAAAAGGAATTTTAAGAAAAAAAAAACCTTCTAAGACAACTTTGTCCACTTACAAACCAAGTTAAAGTCACAGAGCACTTTCAGAACCTTAGTCACATTCATTAATCATTTTCAGATCCTTAACAACAGCCGCATGATGTAAGAAGGGTCGGTGTTACCATCCACCTTTTATTACAGGAGAAAACAGGCTCAGAAGTCAGCTAGCCAATAAGGACCAGAGCTGATTCTTGACTATTGTCTTCTGGCTCCGAGGCTAAGAATTTACCAGCTGGGGTGTGTAGACCAGGGAAGATATAGATCAGGAAAGACATAAAATGTGCTCAAAACAACAGTATGTCAAAGAAGGACTTAGTTAGTCCCTCTATTTATATCAACTGTTTAGACTTTTCACTCGGGGAAGGGAAAGAGGTTATTAATACTGGGATGTATGCTTTATGCAAAATGACATGCTGGGTGTTTTTACATAAATTATCTCATTTAGAAGTTTGTGGTAAGTCTATCAAGGAGCATTATTATCCCTATTTTACAGATGAGGAAATCGAGGCTGGAGTGATTACTTTAACTGAGGCAATACCACAAGCGAATGATGGAGTCAGAATTTGATCACAAGTTTGCTGACCTCAAAGAATATACCCTTCTCCACCACATCATCTGTCTCTTGAGTTTGGAAACTGGAGTCTCCATCATCTCTGTTCCTTTCTCTGGTCTGCTGCAACAGCTCTATTTTCTCTGGTCTCATCCTGTTCTGAACCATTTCACGCTGTCTTCAAAACTGATTTTCCTAAGTTAATGATAATAATTAACATGTATATAGCGATTTCTGTGTGTCAGGAACTGTTCTCAGTGCTTTATTTGGGTGATCTCATTGAAGCCTCACGACAACCAGCAAGTCCTAAGATTTTCCCCTCATTTTTCAGATGGTGAAAAGGAAGCACAGAGTAGTTTAGAAACTTCACCAAAGTCACACACCCAGTGAGTGACAAGAGTTCTGATTATGCCATGGTCAAATGGACATGATACATAAGGATTAATTTTTTAAAGATTCTATTTATTTATTCATGAGAGACACACAGAGAGAGAGGCAGAGACACAGGCAGAGGGAGAAGCAGGGATCCCAATGTGAGACTCCATCCCAGGACCCCAGGATCATGCCCTGAGCCAAAGGCAGACGCTCAACTATTAAGCCACCCAGGTGTCCCCATAAAGATGAACTAATTAATGAGTATGGCTGCGAAGAGAAGAAGATTGGTGTAGTGTCAAATTTTTACCTATAGATTTTGTCCTAGAACGAGGGGAGAGGCTGGCATTCTGAGGTTGAAGTTCTAGGAGAGAAAGAAAAGGAGAACAAGTGGAGAGGCAGAGAGGGGTAGAGTCCAGGACATAGGTAAAGAAATCAGCAGACCGAGGGAGACCTACTGAGATGGAAATGAACAAACCCAGGAAGGGTGTAGTTCTTCATATCTTTAGGAAGGAAGACAGGAAGTTGGATAAATGTCTTATGCCTGGCCTCTCCTTTCTCCTTGAGGTCATAACCCTTATTGGATTCACACTTGTACCTCCCCAAATGGCCAAATGCAGTGACTTAAAATTATTAGGCTCTCTGAATATTTGGTGAATGAATGAAAGATCAAAGTGACAACCAAAATAATTCTTAATTTTTCCTTTATTCTTTTGTTCAATTTTGCCAAACCTAACACTGTGATCCTTAGTCTTCCCCATGCCCCCAGTACTTGGCATAGTTTTTGGTTTTGTGTTTTTTGCATGTACTAGGTGAATGATAAATAACTGCTTTTCACTTAACTTCGGTTCTTAGAGGACACAAATGAAGGTTTTTACATTCATTTACTGAGGCTAATGGACAGATTTCTTAGTTTGGGCTGCTTAAGATGCTGTCTCTCTGACAATGATTTGAGCGAATAGTTTTCTTGGGAGACAGTCCCAGGAAACCCTGGCAAAGGAGTAAGGAGGTGGGACTGGAAGGGAAGGAGCCAGTGACCACTGGGAACACCTGGGGTTCAGCCCTGCTAGAGTGCTCTGGGTGACAATGTAGGATATGTGCCTCAGAGTTATCCCTCCCAACGTGCCAGGGACTTGGGGTGTTCATTCATCAATTGCTATCAGTCACTGGTAAAAGGCTACTACTCAGGGGCTTCTCTGGCCTTTTTTGTCTTCACAGTGTGTAGGCACAGGGGACTCAGATGCCCCCCAGGCCCAGAGATGCTATGCTGACCTTGGGGAGTGGGGCTCATGTGCACTGAAATGGCAAAAGGCAAGAAGAGATAAGTAGGGTTCTGGCAGTATCTGGTACAAAGTATCCACTTATTTTCCTCTTACCCAGCTTCACTGTCTTGCAAAAGATAAAGATGTTTGCAGCTCAGCATTTTATTTGCCAGCAGGGAAAGTCTATAAATGTATAAGGAAATACAGCATATAATACTTATATCTCTAGATAGTCAAATTTAATCACCTAATTTTCTTTGCTAATCAATTTAGAAATTTAATTATTAACCCAATGTCAATGGAAAAATTAACCCAATGACAATGGAAAAATTTAAATCTGTTAAAACATGCTTAAGAGAATATTCATGGGGCACCTGGGTGGCTCAGTTGGTTAGGCGTCTGACTTTTGATCTCAGTTCGGGTCTTGATCTTGAGGTTGTGGGTTTGGGCCTTGCCTTGGGCTCCTTGGTAGGCATGGAGCCTATTAAAAAAAAAAAAAAGAATATTCACACTCATGTTATTGGATATCTAGTCTTCAGTTATTTTGACTTGAAATATTCATCTGGAACTTACTGCTTCTTTCATGTGTGTATTTTGACCTTTGAGGTTTCTGCCTTTAAATTAACTGCAGGTGGTGTGAGCTCAATGTGGCACAAAAGTTGTCTCTGGTTTGTCCTTGCAAGGTTACTTGCACAGTGCCTGGCACATATTTGTTGAAAAATTAATATGAGGTTAGAAAAATAGAGTTAAGGATGGAAGAAGGGTCTCTTCAATCCTGTAAATAAATATCTGATGTGTAAGTATTTAATAAGCAAAAATTAAAACACAATTAATTCCATAATTGAGATGGCAGGGAAATGAATATAGAAATTCCACCATCCTCTTTTGTTAGCTTTGTAATATTTCTATTACAATAACATAGTTAGTATAGAAAAAGAACAGAAAACATTGGTGTGGTTGATAGTGGCAAAAATACCACAAGATGACTTTTAGTCAAGGCCTTGGATCATTTTCAGAGGAAGAAATATGACATTTTAAATCAGAGACACTACACAGATACCATGATAAAAGTAAAACTCAGTGTTGACTAGTGGGGGAGAGGAATTATGTATGACTGTGGAATCATAAAATGATAATTTTACATTTCCTTATATTGTCTGGCAAAGGCAATATCAAACTTGCACTGCTCCCTAATGTCAAAGATAAATAAAGGAAGCCAGAATAGATAAGGGTGAATTGAAATAGAGCTTTTCATTTCCAAGTACTCCTTGTATAAACATTTATAGATTGTTCTTTGGTAAAAATAAACTTTCAGGGAAAGAAGCTAACATTAAACGTACTCATCATCATTAATCAGTTATTAAATAAAATAATGTGTCTGGGTGTCTAGTCAAGGTGCTTCAGATTTAATTAATATTCTTTCATTCATTCAACTAGTATTTGTCGACAGACTATAATGCTCCAAAAAGAGAGGATAGAGTACTGAACCAGAAAAATGAAGTCTACTTGTGGAATTTACATTCCAGTGGAGGGATACAGGCAAAAGATAACTAAGTGATTTCTTAAAGAGAATATATTTTAAGATGGTTGTGAATGCTATATAGAAAATAAAAGAGCAAAATTGGGATAGTCTGCTCACTAAGGAGTTGACACTTGAACTAGGGCCTTAAAGAGCATCCCAAGAAGAGAGAACTTGAAATATGAAATTTCTAAAGTGGAAATTAAGTGTTTGAGGAACAGAAAGGCCTGTGGCTGGAAGGTGGTAGCCTAGGAGATAGCCAGACAGGAACTTAAAATATGAAATTTCTAAAGTGGAAATTAAGTGTTTGAGGAACAGAAAGGCCTGTGGCTGGAAGGTGGTATCCTAAGAGATAGCCAGACAGGATCATGTCCTCCCTAGGGAGCTAGGATGTGGAGGCTGATATTTTTGTCCTATGTACAATAGTGTACTCTTGAAGGTTTTAAATTTTGGGGAAGATATAGTTAAAAACAAAATCTCCTCCCAGCTTAGAAAACCTCTCACAAAGCTAGAAGAAAAAGAAAACAGTTTCATGGTTGAATAAGCATTCAACCAGAATGGGATGCACATCACAGGCAATCTACTAAAAAGACTGCAAAAAGGGGGAAAAAATCAGACTAATCTATGTAGTTAAATAGAAACAACCTATTACATGAGGTAGGTTTTGTGGTTTGGAGTCAGGTGGCAAAGTAGGCCCATCTCACCCAGGAAACTGGGAGAATCAAGTGTTATATTCTTTGATGCTTGCATTTTTAAGAGGAAGACCAGAGTAAGACTATGGTGGCTTGGTCTAGGATGGTAGCTGTGGAGACAGAAAAGAATGGATTAGAGTATATGTATCTGTCAGGGTTCTCCAGGGAAACAGAACCAATAGGTTATGTGGGTGTGTTTGTATGTGTATGTATCTCTATATCTGTCTGTCCATCCATCCATCCATCCATCCATCCATCCATCCATCTATCAATCATCTTCTATCTTTTGAGAATATTTAAGGAATTGGCTCATGCAGTTGTGAAGGCTGGCAAGTCCAAAATAGGGGTAGGCTGGCAGGCTGGAAACTCAAGAAAGAGTTGATATTGCAGTCCAAGTTCAAAGGCAGTCTGGAGGTAAAATTCTTTTTCTCTTTAGGGACCTCAGTCTGTTATCTTGCAGGCCTTCCACTGACTGGATGAAGCCCACCCACAGTACTGAGGATAATCTACTTAAAGTCTAGCTTCAAATGTTAATCTCATCAAACAAACCTTCACAGCAGCATCCAGTGTTTGACCAAATATCTGGAAACTGTGACCTAGCCAAGCTGACACATAAAATTAACTATCACAGTATATTTTTGGATAGAGCCAATAGATTCTGCTTTTGTTCTAGAAAGTGAAGGAAATCAGGGAATCCAGGATGTCCTAGGGTTTTAGCTTATGGATATTAGTGGATGATGATACCATTAATGAAAAACGGAAGATTGGAGGTTTGCTTATTAAATGCCATAATATTTAGAGAAAAATCAAGATGGAACTGCAGATGAAAATTGCATGAAATAAAAATCAAATAAGTATAAAAATCTCTAAAAGAAGAACAACACTACTTGTGCATAAAGACTTTCAAGCACCTTACCTTAAATATCTGGTTACCAACTAGTTGAACGACTGAATTTGTGATTAATAAATGTTGGCTGTTTGATGATGCTGAAGTATGGGGTGGAAAATATTACTGTTTATGAGGTGTTACTGAGCAAAACTGTCTGAAGATAAGTCTAGATAGGAAAACAATAGGTGGAATAGCATACAAATTAAATGTAAAGGACAATATAGTTGAGTTCACAGATATATATGAAAAATTTCAGACTTCATTACCATTTTAGATAGAAAAGCGTAGACTTACATTTGTGTGTGGTGAATTATCATAGTAAGCTTTTCTCCCCTATGTCCTGTGTTTTATTATAAACAGAACATGATATTATTAATATTTTAATTTTATTGCCGACACAGAAAGTTACTCATCTTGTCACACCAGGACATGGGCAGCAACAAGATGAGATCAAGTCTGGGAAGGAGTTCAGCTAAATGGGAGGAGCTTCAGCCAGGCATTGCATACTCAGTTGACAGATGTCAACTCCAGAGAAGCAAACAGAAGCAGGTGTTCTGAATTGAGACTATTGAGTCCCAATTCCAAGAAATCAAACCAGCAGAAATGAGAAACCCAGCCGAGGACGCCCGGCTAAGGTTCAAAGTAGCACCAAATTAGGAACCCAGATGGATTAGAGGCAGGAGGTCTCTAACAAGTGTGGGGCAAGAGCAGATGCAGGAGCAGGGCAGGGAAAAATAAACTTTCAAGGCAAATTAATGGTCCAATAACTGATCTCAGGATGTAAGTGGTTCTAACCTGACAGGAGTGTTGAGACAGTAAAAAGAATATGGCTTGTGAAAAGGTTCTGTAAATGTACACTCTGCTAGTGGTACTTTTATTACTTTAAGACATTTCACTGGGATGATTTGATTAAAAATAAAGAACTAATTTAGTCAGACCCTCAAATATCTGCAATACTGGCAGCTCATTTTGAAAGAACACTTACTTAGAAGGAATTTAGTAAATTCTCAGAAGTAATGTTTGATAGTTATGTCATAAAATGAAAAGTCAGTTTCATTTGTCTATTCTTAAAAAAAATAAACAGAAAAGAAAAAAACCTTTCCATGAATTCAGTTTTGATTTAAGGGGGGGGCGGGGATACTTGCCAGATCCTTTTCTTTTCTGTTCTTATTCTTTTCTTTTTCTGGTAGTTTGAGTGGGGGTGGTGAGGTTGAGGGGAGGGTATGCGTGGGGATGGAGTCAGTGGGCATAACAACGTGCAGTGTAGTTCTTTTGTAGGTTTCGTGCTTGCTGGTCTTCCTTTCGTTCTTTCTTCTGTTCTTTCTTTCTTCTTTCTTTCTCTTCTTTCTTCTTTCTTTCTTTTTTCTTTTCTTTTTTCTTTTCTTTTCTTTTTTCTTTTTGCAAAGTGGAAGTTCAGTTTTGCCAGCTAGCAGCTTTGTACGATAAGTATAAGCCATCCACATATATTTATTTACATTACCATTCCCAAGTTGTAAGTATAAAACAACACTGTTATTTGTAGTTATTCTAAAAAATATTACCTCAAATGAAGTAAGGATGTATACTTAATTAAACTTTACTGTGAATTTGACAAATTCATTGTTTCTTTTTGTTATACAAAGGCTAGCTTGAGTATGCCAATAAAATGAAAGTTAAAATTATATAACAGATACTAACTTCTATCTCAGTGCTATATCTCTAAGTTACCTATTGTTGCAAGGGAAAACAAAACAAAACACTGCTCTTGTAGGGCTATCCAGAAAGCACTTAGTTCAAAGATTGGCTGGACATAAAGGTAACATTTCCTAAAATAAAATTACTTTTTAAGTTACAGAAAAGCTTCATTAATGTTGTAATTAGAATAATTATGTGTGTATTTCCTTTATCTCAAAGAGAGTAGGGTTGAATCAGACTTCAAAATTCTATTCCAGGGTACACATATATTTAATTTTACTGCTTTTTGGATTTATTTCTTTTCTTTTTTAAAAGATTTTATTTATTCATGAGAGAGAGAGAGAGACAGACAGACAGGCAGGCAGGCAGAGGGAGAAGCATGCAGGGAGCCTGATGTGGGACTCAATCCCAGGTCTCCAGGATCATGCCCTGGGCCGAAGGCAGGTGCTAAACTGCTGAGCTACCCAGGGATCCCCTGGATATATTTCTAAATTGTCTTTTCTCAAATGCATGTTATTTCTTTCTCTGTTATCTTCCTTTTATGCTTACTCTACTATAATTTGTGTGCATTTAAGGCAAACCTTTTTGTAATGCTCCCTGTAATGAACTAGGAAGTCTTCAGGATTTCCAGCCGATTGCTGGGGGCCCTGTGTTCTCCAGGGAGAGCCTCTCCCCCTAGTCTCTCCCCTAGCCTCAAGGACACTCCCGCTCTGGGTCTCCTGCACCACCCTCCTCCCCGCCTGGAGCAGAGGGAGCAGAGCTGGCCCAGGTAGAGTCCACTTCTCCCCTTCTCCTGGGATCATGAGTTTTATGGAAATAAAAACGTTGGGAATCTTGACCAAAAATATTATTTGTCATATGTATCCACTTAAGCATGTTTTCTTATTACTTTTTTTAAACAGACACTAGGCAATTTTTAATATACAATGAAGATCACAAGCGCTGTGTGGAAGCAGTAAGTCCCAGTGCAGTCCAAACAGCTACTTGCAACCAGGACAATGAAGCACAGAAATTTCGATGGGTGTCTGAATCCCGGATTATGAGTATTGCTTTTAAATTATGTTTGGGGGTGCCATCAAAAACTGATTGGGTTGCTGTCACTCTGTATGCCTGTGACCCGAAGAGCGAATTTCAGAAATGGGAGTGCAAAAATGACACACTTTTGGGCATCAAGGGAGAAGATTTATTTTTTAATTATGGCAATAAACAAGAAAAGAATATTATGCTTTACAAGGGTTCTGGTTTATGGAGCAGATGGAAAGTCTATGGAACTACAGATGACTTATGCTCCAGAGGTTATGAAGGTAAGAAGCATGGAATGTCTTGCCTTTCTGTCAAGTTTTTCTCATCTTTATAGCTGGAATCTAATTCAAGAAAATAAGTATATTATTGTTTAGTCTGTGCTAGAATTATTAATTGGTTGTGTTTTAGACTATTCTACGTTCTATAAATAAATGACAGTGAATGATACTTTAGCTATTTATATATAATTAATGGAATGACTATTTTGTGTTTTTTTAACTTTTTAAAATATTTTTTAAGTTATGGATTGCAATTCTTAGAAATGAATTTGCACTGTAGTCTTTGACCAGAAGCTTCCCATTTGACATTATTTGGTTATTGTGATAAATGAATCTAACCAGATGTTTCTTTTCCTTTGGTTTATGTTTTCCTAGAGAATGACACATGGAACAACATTCTTTCTCGAGTCAAATTGCCTAAAACGAAAGCTTGGCATTTCTTGATCTCTTAAATTTCTAAATGTTTCTCTGTCCCCTTATGAGCATTAAAAAATATAATAATCACAAGATTAGAACATCTAAGGAATTAGCTTGCAAATTACATGTAACATATTTAGTCAGCTATTTTAGAAAGTGATAGCACCTGTGGGGTAGAAAATAATTTTATATGAAGTTGGTTCCTTAAGCTCTTGAAGGTTAAATAAAACCAGAGTATTTAGTTTTATCTTGGCCAAATTTCATTCTCTGGTGGCTGCACAGAAACAACATAACACAAATAAAACAGAACTGAAACCTTTTACAAAACCTTCTTGTGTCGGATGATATGATAACCACATTCCAGGTTTGGACACTTGGTTATTTGGAAGTGTTATCTAGAACAACCTCAGAGTCAGAGGAATAGCCTGCCTTTTGGGATGAGAGATTACCTGTTTCCAAAATTACTATGTTCCTGAGGCTACAAAGATTGGTTGATTAGCTAGTTGCCGTAGCTAATCAGAGCTGGGAAGTTCAGCTCTTTCTAAGGCTTTCCATTTTCCTTTTTTATAAAGAGGAGGGAGGGTAGGCATTGTAGAAGAATGAGAAGAAGGGTTCAGAAAGAGGCTCTCCTGAGCCACTTAATGAACATAATGAAGTTTTAGAAATTATAGGTGAGGCAACCTAAGTAGTATAACCTTTCAGGAGAAACTCAATAGAAAACTTCAGCAAGACAAGAGTGAACCAAACTTGATGGAGTCAAATTCTACAGATGACACAATAATCCTAATTGAGGGATTCAAAACAAGGAAGATTGGTGCTAAGACATCAGACTTCTTATTTAAAAATATATCACTGAAGTTACATAGACCCCAATCCCCAAATCCAATCATCCTTTGTGTTCTCCTGCTTATTTGAGAAAAAGATGCACAGGGTTTGGGATAGTGGTTCTCAAACTGTAATATGTTTACAAATCACCAGGAAAGCTTGTTAATAGTGCAGATACCAAGGTTCCCCTCCTACCCAGAAGCTAAATTAGCATATAGGGGGTAAGATCTAAGAATCTATTGAATTATCTTGATGAGCACCTCGGTGGTTGGATGAAGATGGTCCATTGACCACATTTTGTCTGCTCTTCATGTCTCTCTCAGAGCTTAAGCTATTCCTACTAGAAGATCTAGCCTTTCAAAGGGATCTTGGAATCTACTCATTGGTATACACATTTGATCTGAAGATAATGTAGAGAGGGTATACATAGAATCTGTCTCTCTAAAAGAACACTTGAGGAAGATAACTGGCTGAGGCCAAGAATTATTTTAGAATAAGAGAATCAGAATTGTAGACTTAGTAGAATCAAACTGTTATCTGGGAGTTTGGACCACATAGGAAGAAAAATTGACGGTAGTTATGATTTGTCAGTGAAGTGGCTAGAATGGAATTTGGTTCTTTTGGCCTCATCAGGGCTATGTTTAAATAAATAGGGTTAGTTCTGAAAATGCCATTTCTGATTGAGAGCTCTAAACCCAGCCCTGAAAATTTCTTGGCTAATTTAATTAAGAGTACAGCTGGTCTTGAAGTGGTTTTAACAGGCTTTCTTCATATGAAGGAACAGGATACCCAGTGATTAAGGGTGGCACAATTATATCTAAATCCAGCATGTTCCTTATACAATATATGAGTTGGAGAACTGGTCCTGTAATATAGTGGAACCAAAGGTAGGACTGTATTTTGAAGTTCCTAACAACTAGCTAATTGACAAAAAAGTTAATTTTTTAGTAAATGAAAATAAGCCTAGTTTGTCAGGAGGATTGGATGAGTACAGGGTCATGGGTGATGGCCCCTCTCTCATGGGGTTCTCACCCAGCTGGGTGTGGAGGACAAGGCCATTAGGTCCCTGGGATGCTACAGCCCCTGCTTCTAGTCTGGGTCACACTAGACCTTTGTCCACACATTGAATACTCCCAGTGAGTAACCCCACTCACTTGAGACCAGATGGACTGGTCTGAGGAGCACACATGTGTGTCCCCAGGAGGCTCATGCACCAACCCTTCAAGAGTTATCAGATAAAATCTAGGCCAGTTCAACTTGAGTTTGAAATAAGCAAAAAAAAAAAAAAAAAGAAAGAAAGAAGCAACAAATACCTTTTTAGTGTACGTATATCCCAAAGGTCGCACAGCTTACTAAACTTAGGATATACTGGTATTAAATTATTCAGTATTTATCTGGAATTCAAATTTTACTGGGCATCCTGTTTTTACTTGCCAAATCTGGCAACCCTTAATTCCCATGTTTTTTTCTCAGTGACTGAAGAGAAAGGAAAGAGAGTAAGGAACTTAGCATGAATTACAATTTTAATATTTGTTAGGTGTTGTGTTACGTTTTATACATTTTATATTGTCTAAATCGGATTTTGAGATATCTTTTAGGGACTCCTTTTAAAGTCATGAATCTACAAAACTTAATGAAGAAAAGAGTATTTTTATCTAGGACAAATTCTGAGTATCATCAGGTGGCAATAGGCAAAATACTACCCTATAGAGGGTTATTGTTTTCCCGGGGCGGGGGTGGGGGCGGTGTCTCTACAGGGACAGAGACAGTAAACATTTTGAAGAATGCAGTTAGAGGAGTGGTGTGGTTGTCAGTGGAGATATGAGCTTCTCTAATTCTTTGGCTTAAGCCAAACCATAATCAACAATGATTTTTTTATTTCAGTTTTCTTTTCTAGGTAAGCTCAGAGCTTCCCATTTTGCTCTGTTTGAATTCAGTTTTAAGAAGGACAAATATTGATTATAAATGGTATCCAATGGTTTTGAGTGCTTTCTTTCTATGATGTGGATTAGAGAGTTATGTTCAAATTCTGACCCTTCCTCATAGTCATTGTTGAGGGACTCCAGTAGAGGCTGGCTTGACAGGAAGTGGTAGGAGGGGATTTGTGCGTTAGAGTTACACAGCTAGAATGTTATTTTTCAATGTAGAGATTCAGTAATTCTGTGATACCAAGCAAGAGGAAGGATAGCCTCTTCTCTGTTTGAGGGAAAATGCAGAAGTCAAGGCAGGTGTCACTAGAGCTGACTACTTTTGCCTAACATGAGGAAAGAGGAAAATCTGTCCTAAAAGACAGCAGAAATGAAGTGGAACTAGAGTTGTTCCTAACACAGACAGCTGTGTGTACTCAGAAAGGGACTGGGGTACAGAGAGAAGGGAAAGAGAAATGAATTCCCCGTGTGGGAACATTAAATGTGATCAGAAGAGTAAGACCCATCCTCGGCATTTTTCTTATTGCAAAGCCACCATTCAGAAGATTGACTTACATTCTAAGTGTGGTCAATGTGTCTCTTCTAGACATGTACACACTGCTGGGCAATGCCAATGGGGCAGCATGTGCATTTCCATTCAAGTTTGAGAACAAGTGGTATGCAGATTGCACAAGTGCTGGGCGATCAGATGGATGGCTCTGGTGTGGAACCACCGCAGATTATGACGCAGACAAGCTATTTGGATATTGTCCATTGAAATGTAAGTAGTGTTGTCGTCAAGAAAATTTGCCACATTTAGTACAGCAACATGGCGATAAGACCTTGTGTTTATTGGGACTATGTTCTCTCTCAAAGTTATTTCCCACTTATCATGTTGTCACACTCCACTGCAACCCTGTACGGATATCATTGTCCCCACTTTCTAATGGAGAAAGTGATCCATATTGGCTGAAGACCAGGACACAGATCTTCTGACTTCTCAGCCCTGGGCTGCATACATGACTCCTTTATTTCCATCAACTGCTTCTTTCCTTCAACTATTACTGTTCTATCTGTTATTTTTTAAGACTTTAGGGCAAATTATGCTGATGCTATATATACTGAATACTGTCACCGTTGGGACTTACCTTTATTAAACCATAGATCAAAACCAGATTTTTTTTTTTAAGATTTTATTTATTCGTGAGAGACATAGAAAGAGAGGCAGAGACACAGGCAGAGGGAGAAGCAGGTTCCATGCAGGGAGCTTGATGCGGGACTCGATCCCCAGACCCGGGATCACACCCTGAACCAAAGGCAGATGCTCAACCACTGAGCCACCCAGGAGTTCCTCAAAACCAAAATTTAAACAATGCCATAAGCATGTGGTTTGATGGGGCTAGAGAGATGTGAGGGACTCCTGATGTTTTGCCAATGTAATGAAAAGGGCGCCTTCCTGTGAAAGTGATAGTAATGAATAGTAATGACAGTAAATTTAATTTAAGAACAGTGTCGTTTAATTTAACCTTGCTATGAATCAAATGGAAGTAGATTATTTTTATGCTTGAAGGATTTTTAAAATGAAAACGTATTACGCAGTAATACAAAATAAGTGGCATTGCATGGAATTGATAGGAAGCAGCCAGAACATAAGAATTCTCCTGTGTTTTCTCCACACTCAAGAATCTGTAAGGAAACAGTGTAGCTGGTTGAGGTGCAGGAGAGAAGGGAGTGGAAGAGCCTTGGAAGCCAAGGCTGAGACTGAAGAAGGAGGCAGGGCTATCACCCCCCCTCCTCAGCCTCCTGCCAGCTATCCTCTTCCTTTTCTACCCCCTAAACTTCACCCTTGCTCTTGCTCCCTCAGACTTTATAGAGCACAGCAACTCCTGTTTGTGCTATTCTCCTGAGCTTTCTCCTGCTGGCCTGCAGAGGGATGGGTGCAGGAGAGGAGTTAGGTGCAGATGCAGTCTGGGATGATTGTAAGGCCACCTGAATTGCAATAGCATCACTTACCACTGAATTTTGGGAACTACACACAAGCATTATTGTGAATTAATAATTAATTATGAATGTAATATTAATAAAAATAATAACAAATAAATTAATAATGCTAAAAATGTTTTAGTGTCTCACATTAAAGCCAGAATCCTAAGAATCATGCTTATTTCTCTTTTTAGATTTATAATCCCACTTAAAATAAATTTTATTTTTCAGCCCCATATAGTATTATAATTTTCTTCTGTGTGCAGTTCCCATGTTCTGGGCTAATATCTGCAAAAACTCATAGGCTTCCCATTCATGGCGATGCTGCTAACTTGTTCTTGGGTGAAGTAATTGTATCTGCCTCTTATAACAATTTTCAGAAGTTTGATTCCCACGAAAAGTTAATAGATGTCTGACCTCTGTATTAGATGTCTTTTTTTGTTGGAATTGAGATATTTTTCCCCTAAGATAAAGTAATGCTTGTATTCCAATGATTGAGGAGTGTCTTTCACCTTTACTTAGTAGAAATGGTATTTTATAAATCTGTTATCAAGGAATTTCTTGGAGGTGTGGATTTCATGAGTCTACAGCATCTTGCACTTAAGTGATATTGATGAAGGAGTTGTTGGATGTATGTATGATTTAGTCAATCATTAAATGGAAGACAAATGACTAGTCACTAATCATAAAAAAAAAAACAAAAACAAAAAAAAAAAACAGAAAAAACCTCACGACCTTGGGATCCATGTGTGTTGGAGGGGTATCCTGAGTATTTTCTTGAATAATCTTTTAGTCTTGTTACTTCTAATTTATGTCTTCAAAACCAATGTGTGTGTGTGTGTGTGTGTGTGTGTGTGTGTGTGTGTAGTTGGTAAATGTAAAAGTAAAATAACTATAGGAAATTTAAAAAATTGTTTGACTTTAGTGTGCATTAAAAATTTAAAGCACATTTAATACATTCATGCCTTTCTTAAAGGGCTTTGTGATTTCCCAATCTACTTTTTTTCCTTACTTTGTGTTCCTTTCAAAAGAGCATTTTTTTTGTAAATATTAGCCTTCAACTAGCAGGTTTAATACAGGAAGATAAGGTACCAGTTATTGACCTAATCTTCATTGTCCTTTGTGTTGTTTATTGTAATGTTTTCCTTCTGTTTAGACATTTATTTTAAAGTATCATGAGAACAGGAAAAGGAAAAGACCCTTTCTCTCAGTTCTCCAGAGCTTGCAACTTTAGCTTTCCACATCAGTTGTATTGGTTTACTGTGGGAATTTGAACGATATGGGGAGGTGTAGAGTCAGCAAACCTATATATTCATTGGGAAATAGATTTTAATTCCTTGATCTACAGTGCAAAATATACTCTTTAAATGAAGAGAAGAGTCAAATCACATTTCCTTCTTTGATCATGTATATCTCTTACTTCCATTTCTGGGCAAGAAAATAATCCCTTCTTTTTAAAAAGAAGTCTCACATTGTTTACCGTATTAGATCTCCAAATTTCTAAAAATATGTATTTAAAACATCTCCATCTTCAAATAACCCTTAAACCAGTCTCATGTGAATGGATGGTCTCACTTAGTGGAGAAGAATCTGAGAACTAGTAAGATCTCAGATCATGATCATTTGTTTTATATTTTCTAAGATTTTATGTGTTTATTTGACAGAGAAGCACAAGCAGGGGGAAGGGCAAAAGGAGAGGGAGAAGCAGACTCCCCACTGAGCAGGAATCTGGGTACAGAGTATGTACCCAGGATCATGACCTGAGCTGAAGGCAGATGCTTAACTGACTGAGCCACCCGGGTGCCCCACATCATGATCATTGATCATTTAAGTTTAACATTATCAATTCAAATTTATCTTTATGTAAATATATAGTCATTTTATAATGAAAACATCTTAGAAATTTCTTTTTTTTTTTTAAGATTTTATTTATTTATTCATGAGAGACAGAGAAAGAGAGGCAGAGACACAGGCAAAGGGAACCTGATGTAGGACTCGATCCCAGGACTCCAGGATCACACCCCGGGCCGAAGGCAGATGTTAAATGACTGAGCCACCCAGGGATCCCCAACATAGAAATTTCTATGTTGTTGCCCAAATGAAGTTTTATCTGTTTTTCTTCCTCTTTGATGTTTCATAGAACCACAAGTTTCATATCACATTATGTGGTATGTGTATGAAAAAGGTTACTTCCTTGTCACATACAAAGATTCATGGCAGCGTAGGTTATATGCTTATGGGAAACTGGCCAACTTCTTGGCAGGTTGAACACTTCTCAGAAAATTTGGGAAGTTACATGATTCCTCCTCTTCCTTAGGAATAAGTGAAGAAATTATTACTCCCTAGGATTTGTAAATAGAATTTTATATTATTAAAAAGAGAAGAGGGAGGTACCTGGGTGGCTCAGTCCATTGAGTATCTGCCTTCAGCTCAGGTTATGATCTTGCAGTCCTGGTATTGAGCCCTACATCAGGTTTCCTTCCTGCTCCACAGCAGAGTCTGCTTCTCTCTCTGCCTCTGCCCCTCCCCCCATGCTTATGCTCTCCCTCTCTTGCTCTCTCTCTCAAATAAATATAATCTTTTAAAGAGAGAGAGAGAAAAAAGGGACATTTTCATAACATGAAGCACACAGAAATATTTCATTTGTTGACTAATTTCCCAAACATCTTGTAGGTAACACACTACAAATAATATTTATCAGTCTCTACTCTTGGCCTTTCATAAAGTATAACTAAGCTTATAGAGTATATTGGGAATTGTAAAACAGCAAAGGCAGAAATAAGCTCAAAGAATTATTTTTTACTCTAAAGGAAGGAAAACTAACCATCTACTTCTGGCTGGGGCTACATAAATTTAATATATTCTAGAGATGGGAAAAAGACTTTAAAACTAAGGACAAACTAGTGAGTGCCACTGCCTGGATACAGGTAGAGTCCACGACTTTGCCTTCTAACACCCATGCCTTTGGTCTGAGAAGACCCAAATAGAATGTCCAGGCAAAATATTCACCTCCTGAGAGAAGATACATATATTCTCTTTCCCCACATTTCTCCAGGAGTTTGGGCTGGCATCTCTATTCTTAGTTTTTGCATTGGCTCACTTCTCAACTCAATTGATCCCAAACATCTTGACACAAAAATAGGGAGACAATACCTCTCTTTCCTTTCTTAGGCAGATGAAAAAAAATTAGGTGTGGTTGATCTTTTGAAAACTCTCTTTCTCTATCAAAGGCGTGAAGAAAATCTCACAGGTGCTTTTAAAATAAGTAAGAGAAAAGAAAATAAATATATTTCAGACAAAAATGCTATTAAAATTGTTTAAAAATATTGTTTTTTGAAAGTCTTTTTATGCCTAATGCAGCCAATTCCATTGACTTCTCTTACAGTTGAGGGCAGTGAAAGCTTATGGAATAAAGACCCGCTGACTGGCATTTCTTACCAGATAAACTCCAAATCTGCTTTAACTTGGCATCAGGCGAGGAGGAGCTGCCAACAACAGAGTGCTGAACTCTTGAGTATCACGGAGATACATGAGCAAACATACCTGACAGGTAATGACGGGTAAAGAAAAGAAAGTTGTAAGATCATGCTGATTTTATTTCTATCTAGTTTAGCTTAAAAGCAGATGGTGCATCTGATTATAGACATTAGGAGAGAGCCAGTCCTGAGCAGGTATTACAAGGGTAGGATAGATTTGCCCCCCGGAATGGCAAGTAGGTTTTGTCTCAGGAGCAAACTTTCTTTCATCAATTATGACAGTTTCAAGAACCTGTGTTGAGAAGGATTCTGAGAATTGACCTGGGCTCAGAGTAGAAGGCATCACAATCAGTCAGTGATGTTCTTGGACATGGCAGGGGTACTATGCTGGTCAAGCATTCCAGATCTAACCTGAAGCCAAAGATTTTCCATCAGCATCACGGAATTCAAAAGGAGAGAAGGAAGTATATCATATGTTCTTGCCACAAGCAGGGATGAGTCAAGAGCAGCTCTGAAACTTGGAGTCCTTTTTACTTCCTGCCTCTCAAACTCCCAGACTCTACTGATTTTCAGGCCTTATTGGTGTTCTTCCCACAATGTGTTTGTTTTTTAAGCATTTGTTCTTATAGGATTGTGAAGATGGGAAGAGAACCAGTGTTTGCTTGAGATCAAACTATTTGTTTTAGCTTCTGAAGTCCACACTTGGGGAGCCGAGAGATTAGGAGCAGTTCTAGTTCACCCTGACACTGCTACCAGATTAATATATCTCTAATCCTATGCCTATCGTGTTCAAAAAAGCCATCATGGCTGTTTATTTCCTATCAAATAATTAACACCTTTGCCTGGCATTTAGAGGCTGACGGCTCTTCCCTGACTGCTGTTCTCCTTTAGGTATTTTGCAGTCTTGACAGAAGAATTTTGGGTCTCTCATCTTTATCTAATACTTTCTCATTGCCATATCTTTTCCCATGCTGTTTTATACCTGGAATCCCCAAATTTCATACAGGTGAAATGCAATCTTATTCATTTCTATCTGCATTTCTCTTATTTGTTTACTACTTTTATAATAGCTGTGTATGTATATGCCTCACTTCACCTACAAGACTATAAATACATTCATTTGTTATTTCTTATTCATTTATTCAACCAGGTGGCTGGTATCTGTGTGTGAGGTATTATGATAGGTCCTAGAGACATGAGGGTGACCAGAGCCAGTCATGTCCTGTCTCCATGTTGCTTAAAGTCCAGTGGGGAAAACCAGCATGAACCAGAAGACAAATAGATAAATACAAATTTTAGTGAGTGCCATGAAAAAAGAAAACTTAAAGACATGTGAAGGATGGATTATAGGAGCAAATCGCTGAAAATGAGGAATGTCTTATGAATAGTGATGTCCCTCAGCCCCCATAGTCTTATGAATAGTGATATCCCTCAGCCCCCATAGAGATTCACATAGAAACGTCCAAGGAAGAGAGTCTCAAAGAATGTTTGCTAAATGACAATTGATGGTGTCGCACAATAAGAGTAATTATTTAGAAATTCAGCCTCATGTGTGGACAGGTGGTCAGTTTATGGCAAGAAGATGGTTAATGCAGTGGTTCATAAATGTAAAGTTGCATATGAATCATTGGGCCACTTTGTTAAAATGAAGATACATGGACATGAATGCCAGGGATGCTAGATCAGTAGCTGTTATGTGGGGCCCAGGAGTCTACATATTGTCAACCTTCCAGGTACTTCTGGGGCAAGTGGTTGAGGGACTACTGTGTTAGCGCCTGCTGTGTCAGCAATGCCTACACAGTCTAGTTGACTAGCCACCAGGCAGCAGAAGGTAGGAGTAGAGAGAGAGAGAGTAAACTCTGGAGCCAGACAGCCTGGGTCTCAGCTCTTCGAAGCTTTGAAGCTTCTGGGCCTCAGTCACATCATCTGTTAAAGGGGGGAGTATGTGTAAACCAATACAAGGGATGGAACATGTCCCCAGCTTGGCCTTTTTTTCTCTTTTTGGATGATAGGTCTTCAATGACTGGAACACATTTCCCCTGTAAGTTATTATTATTTTTAATTGAATTAGAAGATGTTTATTCCATTCTCTTTTTGGAGAAAAGAGGTAACACACATTTATTTAGCACAGCCTTGTGAAATGCATTTTTTTAAAAAAGATTTTATTTATTTGACAGAGAGAGAGAGAAAATATAAGCAGGGGAGACTCAGACTCCCCGCTGAGCCCGCTGGATCCCCGGACCCAGAATCATGACCTGAGCTGAAGGCAGATACTTAACTGACTGAGCTTCCCAGGAGCCCCATGAAATGCATTTTTCTACTCTTCCTCCATTCCTGAGAACTGAATCATGAGCTGCTCCACTGTAATAGAATCTTTCTTGCAATAATAGTGGGGTGCCAAGCTTAGCATTTATTAATGGTCTCTTTTCAGTACAGACAGCAATTGACCATTTTATTTCTATTATTATGACCGAGACCAATAATAGAAAAGCAACCTGACCTGTGTGTTCATAAACTCAGAGAAAGAATTATGCCTCATGTCTCCTCAGTTATTCTGTTTCATGTTGGTCTGGGAGGCCTTCCTAGTATCAGGGCAGAGTATCAGAGTGATTAATATTTACGACTATGTATAAAAATCAGGGCAGAAAGCATGGACGGAGACAAAACTAAATTCATGTAGATGATCAAGGAAGAGAAAAGATGACATCAGACAAGTCAGGTGTTTTCTGTGTGAGCTGGCCTGGGTGAGAGAAAACTATCAGAGGTGAAGTGGTTTCTGTCAGTCAGAGAATGATGAATACCAAATGATTTCATTCATATGTGGAGTTTAAGAAACAAGACAGATGAGCAAAGGGCAAAGAGGAGAGATTGAGAGAGAGAGAGAGAGGCAAACCAAGGAACAGCCTCAATCACAGAGAACGCACTGCTAGTTACCAGTGCAGAGGATGGGAGTTATGGGGAGAATGAGTGATGGGGGTTAAGAAGGGCACTCGTGGTGATGAGCAGAGGGTGATGTATGGAATTAAAATAAAAACTTAAAAAAAAAGTTGAAATGATTTGAGCTGGCTTTTTTTTTTTTTTAAGGGACTCTGCGTTGTATTATCTAGACTCTACCAAGTTTTACTTGGTTTCTGGCTTTCTGGAAGCCAAGGTACAGAATGCAGGTGACTTTTTACCTGCCTTACCAGCTGCATGGAGGCAAGGGGTGATGTGAGTGCAGCAGCTCCAGCTCCGGCATCAGGAAATGCTTTCCTAATCAGCCAGTGCTATTCTTGGGTCCCTCAGGAGCGCAGACAGGCGCTAAGAGGCTCAGAGGCCGAGTTCACCTCAGATACTTGTTTGAATCTTATCCAAGCCTCCGGAATTTTAGTCAGCAAATTTTAACTGAAATCTGGATGAGAATGATTTCACTAGTGAGATTTGTAGCATTTCCTGCTTTTCTTTAAGTCAGAAATATCACAGATGGGGTGGGGGGTAGGTCTAAAGGGGAATTCATAAAGTAAAACAGAACTTTGTTTTTTGAAGGGAAGATAGTCATGGCATTCAGGACTCATTGGGAGGTAGTAGGAAAGAATCTGGAAAATAATGGTGTGAGTGAAGAATTGTAGATCTACTCCATTTGAGGTAATATGCCACTAAAAGGAAAAAAATGTATATCCATAAATAGTTATACTTTCAAAATAAGATTTATTCCATGTGAGGACTGTAAGCAGTGTAAATAACATTTTTTTAAAAGGTGTAAACCGTTTTTATGACTCAGATCCATTGAGCTGTCATGTATTGATCAGCTGCTGTGTGCCAGACACTGGGCTTTATTTCTAAAGCTCATACCAAACTTTTAAATGTCTCCATATTATAGATGAAATAAAAGGAAGAAGCTAGAAATTTGCCTAATACCTCCTGTTAAGAAAACAGTTGGATTGGAGCTGCCCACTATCTTTCCATTTGCTCTGTCCCGGTCCTACTCATGAAATGAGCCAGGATCTGGTGATTTCCAAATCACTAAAGAGAATCCTTAATTTAAGTATCAACAAATCATTCTGGTGAATTTAGTTTAAAATGGTGATCTGATTTCCCCTTGTGTGCAGGGCTTATTGCGTCTGCCCACCGGCAACTTCTTATATCATTTATGATCATTGCATCATCCTCAACTTCTGCTGGAAAGCTATTTATCCTTCAATTTCTGAATCAGAGTTATAACAGCATATGTGCCAGGTTAGGGTTTACAGAACTGAAATAAGCTGTAGGAAGTGAAAGTTGGCTTGTTTCCCTGATTGTTTTTGGTGCTGGTTGGAAAGTGAATTGGACCACAGTACAGGAAAGATGAAAGGGAAGGATAACATTGGACGTGAATGCATCTTCTGTTATAACTAGGTTCAAAAATAGGTGCATAACCATTTCAGACAATGCACATGCAGAAAAATAAAGCATTAAAAAGTTCAGTGTGTGGAATCGATACTTTGTATAGTAATGCTAAAAACAACAACAACAACAAAAAACAACCCTAGGTCTCTCTATGATATTACAAAAGCACATTAGAGAAAGAAATTTGTAGACAATGCTCATCTGCTTTAAGTGGTGATGATATATTTAACACAAAATTTGAATTTTGTTTCTAATCACAGGTTTTGCCAACCCTGATTCAAGATAGAGTACTAATACTGATAACAATAGCAGCTTACATTTATTGGGTACATATTATGTGTTAGGCCCTGATTTAAGAAGTATTTACTAATTTAATACTTTAAAACAAGCCTAGAAGTACACAGAGCAGACTCAGGCTATCAGAAGATAGATAATTCCTATAAGAAGCTATCTTCTTTTCTCATTTTGCCAAACACAGTAATTTAAGCCATCTCAGACAAAATCTACTTTAATTCTTCCTATGGTCCATGAATTACTTATAGTTTTAAAAGCTTAGAAATGCTTATTTTCTTAATAACAATTAAAAAAATACCAGAGTATTTGATTTGAGGGAATAAATAGCTATATTTAACATTTGTGAAATGCTACTTTCAGCATCATTTTCTGTAGTATACTCCTCTGTAAGTATAGAGATAATTATTTTCCAGGTTACTACAACTTTAAATAATTTATGGAAAAAAATCATTCAGTGCCCAATAGTATTTAACAAAGTAATTACTAACATAAAGTGTAGTGTCGGTATGACGTTGATCCCAGAATAACATTTCTAATGCACAGACCAGTAAGCAAGTATTTCCTCTTGACACAAATTACCTATTACATAAATGAGGGAGGACAGAACTTTTAAGTTGATTTCTTTCATTTATCCAAAAGTGACCTAAGTAATAAAATAGTACTCAAAATAGTTTAAATAACTACATGTAAAAAATAATTAACAAACTAAAAAGAAACCATTGATAAGATGAATAATTATGAAATTGATTTAATATGAATGAATTTTTATCACATTATTATTTTTTCAGATGATTGCAATCATACTTGATGATGCTCATCCCAGAGATTTAAGGCTAAAGAAATTTCAAGACTTGTCCTTTTGATAATCTCATCTCCTTGGTAGTTTACAATAAACATTTCTATTTTTTGGTAAAATTCCAACTTTGGAGAACCAAAAGCTGCATCTTTGCAGGTGATAGGAATGAGTTCTGGCATGTGCTATTGTTTGGAGAGGAAGGGCATGTATTGGAAATATCTGTCTAGTTCACTGTTGTTTATTTAAGGTGCTCTAATGTTTAAAGTTATCTAGAAAAGGTATTAGTAGTAACTCACAGGCAAGATTAATTTAAGCAGGAATTGAAGCCACTGGAGAAACCACATTGAACCCTGGGTTCCAATCCTGATCTGCTAATCTCCTTCACTTTAAAAGTTCCTTAATCTCTCTGTCTTTGGTTTCTTTTTCTGTAAAATGAAGAGATTGAACTAGATGCCTCCCAAGGTACTTAAAGTACCTGCCTGTAAGAGCTGTGCTAACTCAAACATTTTTTCTTGAACATTTGATAAAAATGAGTGAGTCTGAATTCATTTTCACCCATTTTTACATTCCAGTATTTTATTTCATCCCATTGTTATTTTATCACTTTATTTAAAAAAATCACACAGTAGAGTTTATTTTACTTCCTGAAAAGTAAAGTCAAGTTTACTTTTCAGTAAGTAATTCCTGCATTGAATTCAGTTCAGTTTATTAAGCAATCAGCCTACCTAATCAATATCAACCTAATCATATCTTCAAGTGGATATTTGGACTGCCCTTTGCTAGTGCCTCTCTGCCAGATGCTGAATAATCTGAGTGCAACATGAGGTCACATTATCTCTAAAACCATTGTCTTCACTTTTATGGAAGTGGATGCAATAAATGTGAGATCTGATTATTTGGCACTGAGTCACTTTGACCCCTATTCACTTGAATTGGTGACTTGAATGTGTGCATGCATACATGATTTGATGAAAAATTGGGGAAAATGTTAATGACTTTGAGGTAGCTCAGTTGGAGAACTGGAGTGTCTGCACTTTGGTGTCACGAGACACCTAGCATAGCTAGTGAGGATTAAATGAACACAGGCAGTGCTCTGAATAGAATAAGTGCTAATTCTTGCCATTGACAAGAATACCAACTTAAGTTTAGTACTTTATTAAAGACAGAGGATAGTTTTATTTTTTATGAACTCTTTATAATCAACTAAAAAGAATGTGAAGAGAACAGAGAATCTGTGTGGTTTTTAGAAAGTATAAATAGTAACAAATGAGAGTGTTTAACACCAGAGGGCTGAGCTGCCTGTGGCTTGTTTTTTAAGTCTACATCAGCACCCGCCAACCTCACACAGTTTGGAACATTATAATTACAATTTATGAAGTACCTAAACAAAATGTTGTTCATGTTAGCCAAAGATTTTTGCTTAGACTTTAAGCAAAATATTAATGAGAGAAAAATGGATCTTAAAAGATGCCATAAAATAAAATTCTTTTTTTTTTTTTATAAAATAAAATTCTTAGAATAAGTTCTAGAATGTAAGGTTAGGTAATAATTTGTGGGCATGATAGATCAAAATGTTTAGTAAACATTTTTATGATAGAATATTTTGAATTTTATTCATAATAAATTTTATTTGTACACTTGGGGCACCTGGATGGCTCAGTCAGTTAAGCATCTGACTCTTGATTTTGGCTCAGGTCATTATCTCAGGGTCGTGAGATCCAGCCCCACATTCGTATTCTGGCTCTGCGCTTGGCATGGAGTCTCCTCATCCTTCTCTGCTCCTCCCCCTGCTCTCTCTATCTCTCTCTCTCAAATAAATAAGTAAAATCTTTAAAAAAAAACTTATTTGTACTCAAAAGTGAAGTAAGAATGTTATTATTTGATGATAGAGTGTTATCCAAATTAAAAAAGCACACTCATACCATTCTATAGGAGTATTCAAGACAATAGAGTAAAGCCTGGTCAGATCTGGGTTAGAAGCTTACCAAGAATCTTACTAAGAATCTTACTTAGGCTCTCACCTCTGTTTATCAGCCAGTGGAGGTAGTAGTTGTACTTACCTCAAGAGAATGCAAGGAGAAATGTTGGGCATGGTGTTTTAATCATTTCTCTCAAATACATTTTGATTCAAGCACTTAATTCTGAATGCGATTCCATTGTCTTTTCCAAATGTCAGTTTTGTTTTTGCTTTTCTTGTATAGGATTAACTACTTCCTTGACCTCAGGACTCTGGATTGGACTTAACAGCCTGAGTTTCAACAGTGGGTGGCAGTGGAGTGGTGGCAGTCCATTCCGATATTTGAACTGGCTACCAGGTAGGGTTCAGCTTGCCTGGGAATAAATTCATCTAAATTTAATTTATCTGGATACCATGGGGATCTTCATCATCTCACATGTAGAACTCAAAGAAAAGAATTGGGAAACTTTACCGAATATAGTCCATTTCTCATGTTGCTTTGAAATCTGCCAACTAGATTTGTGTATACTAAAACCATAAAGTTTTTATGGCTCCTGGGATATGGATTTGTCTGGAAGGATTGTGACACCAATCAATACAGGACACTGTTAAAGTGTATATATATTCTCTGAGTATTCTTCATTGGCTAGGTATTATATTCAAAATCAAATTTTCTAATTTTACAATGTTCCAGTTGAAAATGCTTATATATAAAATGTATATTTATGAGATATATACTATATAATGCTATATTATATATTCAAAGACTTTATATGTATTTATTTATATTTACACACACATATTTAAGTGAGTGTGGATTATTTGGGGCTGGAAAATTTCTCATTATCTTGAGCCCTGAGATATTTGTGATATTTGCTCTGATTGTCATTGTTATAATGATCTTAACTTCATTGTTTCCTGTTGTTAATCTAATAGAGCTGCATTAAAATAATATTTCAGACAGATGATAATATTCCAAGGTAATATAATAATTCATTACCAGTTTCGTTGGCAATTTGTGGTTTAATTATAAAGAAATGCTATTGGGGGATGACCAAGACTTCAACAGCTGTCAAATTTTTTGGAGGACAGAAAATGCTGTGAACTAATTATGTCTACATTTTCATAACATACAGGTAACAGAACATAAAGGAGGCTAAATAATAAATGTGTTTTACATACATGGCAATCATTCAGAGAAAATAAAAAAGGACCAATGATGACAAAAAAAACTTTTATCTTATTCACAAATGCCAACCATTAGTAGCTGCTTGAGGTGCTCTATCAAGTGTGATTCAGAACTCTCCACCCATACCCCTGTACTAATTAATGTTGGTTTATTAGCAAAAAGTACAATAATTAATGATTACTGAATGCCATGGATGTGGGAAAGGATGAGTCACATTTTCATTTACTAGTTCTGCTATGAGAAAGTAATGATACAGTGTTCCTTCATGTGGTCAGACTGCTTTCTTAAAAGCCACTGAATGGTTTTTGCATTTGGCTTAGGAAATTAAACTTTTCTGTATTACTGATTTATGGTATTTAGAGAAAATGAAAACTTGAAAGAAAGAAAGAAAAGAAGGAAGGAAGGATATTCAGAATAGATGCTAAAACACAAGAGGGAAATTTTAGAGGATACATTTTGGTTTAAATTGACTGGCTTTTACTATGAAATTCCACTTCCAGTGCATTCCTTCAGTGCATATTTACAGGGCTGTCCTAGAATTGGCTTTATTTTCCTTTACAATGTGGGAACTAAACATTACTGCAAGGGAATATAAAATGTCCTTTTTGTGGATGAGGATTTGATTTGCCTGCCTACTCAGATTAAATTGGAGAATGCCAATTAGGCTCAATCAGATCTTTAGATAATAATGATTTTTTTTAAATAAAGATTTTGTTTATTCATGAGAGATACACAGAGAGAAGCAGAGACATAGGCAGGGGGAGAAGCAGTCTCCCGGCTTTGTGCGGGACTGGATCCCAGGACCCTGGGATCACTACCTGAGCCAAAGGCAGACACTCAACCACTGAGCCACCCAGGTGCCCCAATCTTTTTTTCTTTTTTTAAGGAACTAGAGTATATTCTTTGCTGCTTATTATTGCATCTTAGGCAAGTCACTTTATTGTGCAATTTTGGAATAATTATTGTAATATTTAACCACTTGCATTCCAAGAGTTCAGTAAGAAAATTGAGAGGTTAACTTCAGTGAAAGTAAGGAATGAAATTGGAATATGGTTGAGAAAGGAAAAGAAAAATTCTCTCTTTATTAAACCAAATTCCTGAGAAGTAGTAGCTGCAAGGTTAAATCCCTTCTGAAATAATTAGAGTTTCTTCAAACTAAAACCAGAAATCTTTTGGAATAGTAGAAGCTGTCATTGCATGAATTATTTGATCAAGCATTCAATTGAGTACTTACCAAGTAATAATGTATCTATTGAAATACATTCACAGTTTAAGTGAGGATATTTTACACAAATGATGTAGAAGTGTGAATTCAAATATAGAACTGTGGTAGCCATTGAAAGACAACTGATTGATATGTTAAAGTCCTCATCACTACTGATTGATATGTTAAAGTCCTCATCACTAACAATGTCTTTCTTTGTGTGCTCTTCCACAACTTTCAAAAAATTTTGACAAAAGCTTTATGGAGCAGGTGATATGATTCCCATCTAGAAAGAAGGCAAAGTGAGGTCCAGGTCCAGGTTATACACATGTCAGAGGTCACAAAACAGAGCCATTAACACAATGTGGCTCATCACCCTGTCTTCAGGTGAGAGATGGAGTGCTAGTTTGCAGAATATTAACTAGTGAAAAAGCATGAGAAATATGGGCATCAATGCATGTATCCATTGCATCCCTGAAGTTGACTTTATCTGGTTCTTTTATCACTTTTCTGTAAGATATGGGATGAAGGGTTAGTCGTTAAAAATCTTCAGTAGGCTGGGTAGAAAATCTTGAGGAAGAGTCTTAGTTTGGGGGTGTATCTTATCAGCATTTCCCATGTCATGTTGCACCTCAAGCTCCCTTTCCCCTTGTCTTTCTCCTCGTTGCTGTCTTTCTCTCTCTTGTTGGAGAAAGATTCCCACTTTCAGAAATTCTCTAGTTTGCTCCTCACAGTTAGCATTACTTAGATTTTTGGTAGGTATTTACAGTGTTCAATATGACTGGTTTGGAACATCATGTGTTTTGCATTTTGTTAGATATCTCTTGGTTATACATCACGAAACCCAACATGAAGATTGTTCAAGATTATATGGTCTAGCTTTATTGTTGATATTGTGAAAAAAGTTGTTTCAAAGAAGTAAATTCATATAATCAACATTTTAAACATTGGAATGATCCAATGACAAGAAAAGAAATAGACACCCAACATGTCTTTTCTCTGCAGTCAGTAAAGATTTCTTGGTGAATGTGAAGCCAGTGACAGAATGGGATCCATTAAATACCAAGGATGAAGCCGTGCCATTGTGGGGGCTATCTGCTTGTAAAACCTATGATAATCCACTTTGATTTTTCCTTTTCCCCAAAGGAAGTCCATCAGCAGAACCTGGAAAAAGCTGTGTGTCCCTAAATCCTGGGAAAAATGCTAAATGGGAAAATCTGGAATGTGTTCAGAGACTAGGCTATATTTGTAAAAAGGGCAACACAACTTTGAATTCTTTTGTGATTCCCTCAGGTAAGTGATCTATTTGATCTGAAGTGTATAAAATATTGTATTTTAAAGAAGAAAACTTATAGTCTAGCCATAACTGTGTGAAATGACAGGTTTTGTTGATAATTTATAGAGTAAACGTAATGATATCCCTATGGAATTTCTTTTTGTTGGTTACTAGTAACCAACTAGTGTGCTATGGTGCTCAGGCATGTACAAAGCCTTTGAAAGAACATAAATAAGAATTTATCCTCATAGGAGCTCTGTGAGCTAGGCATTATTATTCACACATTCTAGACGAGGAAGAGGTTATTCGGAGGATCTATAAAACTTGCACATGTGACAAAACTGGAATCCAAGCTAGGAAATAGATTTCTGCAAGGGACTTTTTTTTATTATATTCTTGCTATTTAAGGATCCATCTGGCTCTAGTGCTGTTAAGTTTAGTATCTTCAATGGCAGTCTTAACAGAAATGAGATAAAACATCCAAAAAGTACTCAATGAATTTTATATATAGGCTAGACTCTGGGGAAAGAATTCAATTATGCTCCCTCTTATAATTTTGAGAAGAATTAAGTTACACAAGAATGCACCTTTTTTTCTTCAAACTGGCAAAAAGCAAGCAACCTACACTTTTTTCACCATCGGCTGTTTTTGCAGAAATTCTCTAGTTGTATGTATGTATGTATTCTGCTTGAGAAATCTGACACTGTGGCATTCTTGGCTTTTCTCTTTGACTTTTTCCATGCCTGGGAAGTCAAAAGGTATAAAAATGATAGGAAGCAATAGTATTTTCCTTCCACCTCTTAACCTCTAACATCCAGTTCTCCTCCTAGGTAAACTGTTTCTGGATATTTATCCTTATGTAGTTATTGTATAAATATATAAACAAATATGTCTATAATCATTTTTGTCTGTTTTAGTATGCAAATGGAAGCATACTCTATGTATATTCTTCACTTTTTTCAGATAAAAATTTTGGACATCTTTCCATACAGTACACAAATAGCCTCTTGGTTTACTTTTATGGCTGCATGATAGCCATTACAGAGAGAGACCATGTATACTTTTTGACCAGTCACCATATGACCTTCAGTTTACTTCCAATTTTTTTTATTATCAGAAACATTCCTATCATGAATAACTTTATACACGTGTCATTTCATGCGAGTGATCATTCCTAGAAGTGGAGTTGCCAGACCAAAGAGTAGGTACCTTTGCAAATTTAATAGATACAGATATGGTCAAGATGTCCAGTGGGTACAGATGAGGGTCCTGGTTCTTGGGTTCAGTGATATTTCCAGAGACACCATGATGATTATAAGCACATGTGCAGGAGGCCTCAGTACTTCATCTCCTCTATTCCTCCCATAGGAGAAATAGTATCATTCTTTCTCCTTGGAAAAGCTCATACAATTCTCCTTTGGAAGATTTGGAATTGCCACTTAGGGGAAGAGAAAAATGGTTGTTTTACAGCTTCCCTGGTATGGGAAGTAGAATTCTAGAACTTGGCCTTGATACTTAACCCCCAGTTTTGTGTTCCTCATCCGTAAAGGGAAATATTAATACCTGTTTTTCCCCCTCTGAGAATTTATCATAGCTGCTAGCAAATTTAAAACTATGTATGGAACTCTTGTTTGTGGCTTACATTGTATCTCTAATAGACAGTGTTGCTCTACAGGAACAAGTGATGTTTTGTGTCTGTCCCATGGAATGCCATTTCATTGATTGTTTTAAACATTTTTAAAGGTCATCTGCACATTTTGAAGTCCTCAGCATTTGCTGACATTATTTTTAGCTTCCTAGGTAGCAAAGTCAAAATATCCCACCAGAGGGCTCCAGAGCTATACTAACTTATTTATTTATTTATTTTGTAACGTGGCAATGTTGAACATCTAAATTGTATTGAGGGGCCAGAATTTTTAAGTATATGCATTTTTTCTATGACAATAACAGAGCGTTTGGTCATCATGAGTGACTGTTTACTTATATGACTGTGTAAACACAATCCTGTAACTTGAAGATACGGCAAACAGTCCTGGTCTCTCGGAATAATGGCTGTACAGCATTCATTAAATGAATAGCAAACATTTACTATATTGAGCATTTACTAAGGCAGCACATTTGAGAACATTCACTACCAAACAAATGTATAAATTAACATTCATTTGGTAATATAGTCCCTTTTTAAGCAAGGTCTATTGCGAAATTGCAGTTTGAAATAGTATCTGTGAAGAGAACTGATGAGCTGCTATATATCAAATATATTTTCTCAACCGACATTCATTACACCTGCCATGTACCAGGCCCCATGCCAATTCTGGGACATACAAGGATGGATAACTTGAGTTTCTGTCTTCAAACATCCTTCCTTTCCATTTCCCCAGCTCTTTACGATTAGTTCATTTTGCAATGCGAAATCAAGATTTATGAAATTTGACCATAACTCTTAGTAGCAATAATTAGGATGTTGGCCACTGTTACTCTTGATTTAAATAATAATTGTATGATATTTGTCATCTATAGTGACATTATCCCAAGTGTTTTCTAGTTCAGAAGAACACAGTGAAGATGAATAGCTTCATATTAGTATTGTTATTGACATTATTGAAATATTTTTACATATATGGATGCTTTAGTTCATGTGCTATGACTTGCCCAAGATCACACAACTTGTGGCACATTCAGGCTTGGCCTGAAAGACTTCTGAATCTAAAGCTCTGTGGTCACTACAGTATCATATGCCATCTCATTGAAACAAGCCAGAGCCAGTGGGTCAGTGTAGAGGCACCAGTGGCCGGCTTATGCTCTTGTGGTTTCTGTGGCTCATTGGTGGCGCTTCTGTCTCCACCTAGTTATCATTTGTGAGTATGTGTGCCAAAAAGGAAAAGTAAACATTACCTTTAAATGCTTAGAAAATTTTGTTATACTTTTAAAAACATCTTCCCTTTTAAATGTTTTCCAAACTCTTTTTTTTTTTCTCTAGAAAGTGATGTGCCTACTAACTGTCCAAGTCAGTGGTGGCCATACGCAGGTCACTGCTATAAGATTGATAGAAAAGAGAAGAAAATTCAAAGAGATGCCTTAACTGCATGTCGGAAGGAAGGTGGTGATCTAGCCAGTGTCCACAGCATCGAGGAATTTGACTTTATCATTTCCCAGCTCGGATATGGTGAGAAACCTTATAGCAGTAATATGCTTGGCTCTCCCCCACTCTCCACCCATCTCTTGGAAAATTTAATCATAAATGTTAAATTTAATTTAATAATTGAAGATTAATAGTGAGATTATTTGATAAATATAAATATTAATCATGCATAGTAGAAATTATTTAGAAATTTAAAGAATTTTTTTAAAAGATTTTATTTATTTGAGAGAGAGAGACAGAGAGAGAAAGAGAGTGCATGAGCAGAGGCAGGGGAAGAGGGAGAGAGAACCCCAAACAGCCTCCATGCTGAACAGGGAGCCCAACTCGGGGTTTGATTCCAGGACCCAAGATCATGACCTGATCTCAAATCAAGAGTTGGACACCCAACTTACTGTGCCACTCAGGCACCCAAAATTTTAAAAACTTTTATCAAGAAGATAATTTGACTTATTTTTCTTTTAATACATAATCAACTGACATATAGTTTTTAAAATATTATTTTTTCTATATAATCTGCATGCAGAACAGTCTACCTTAAATTTGTCATTAATATTTCATTTATTGGAAGTACTGGTGTGTACGTATTTTCTTTTTTGACACCCATAGTTTCTCTCACCAGAAATATCTCTAAATGAGCCATATTGTACTGTGGATTTTATTTTCTTTATTGACCTAGCTAGTACTGCTACAGTGTTGAGCAGTGAAAGAAACAGGATATTTTACTGGGGTGGTTAGGTGGTGGCCTAAACTTAAAGAAAGGTATGCCTCGATTTTAGGTATGTAATTTAAAGATTATACAGAGAATGTACTAAACAAAATACTGGAAGGTTTTCAAAAATTGATTCTATCAGAAAACAAAGAAAAATGAACTGGTAACACTTATCCCAAAGAGGAGGCAAGAGAGGAGGAACTGAATGCTAACTGACACTTGGGTACCTGCTGGTTCAGTGATGCTCATTTTGTGCTTCCCCCTCGAGCCTACTGACTAGCGACAGCTGTTCATTTCCAGCCAGCAAAACAAGAGGAAATGGATGGTGGCAATGGTGGGGGAGGCTTCCTGACACTTATTGCCTGAAAATTGATAGGAGTCAGGGGGAGTGAAGGAGGGCTTTTTCAGCAGTTGACAAAAGATGGGAATTAGCAGAGTAGTCACAGAGAACCTTTGCAAAGACCCCAAAACACCAGGGCTCCTAGCACCTGTGCCAAACGGAATTCTTTCCCCTCTGTCTACTTGACTCCATTTAATAGGCCCTGATAATAGCCTGCTGCAGCCTGTAAACAACTTCTTCATATTCTCTAATTACGCATTCTGGAGAATTCAGACTAGAAGATAATAATGTAATCAAGACTGATATGTCTGAATAATATCATAGTATCCAAGTCATGATACTTACAGCAGGTAATAAAGTTTGCAAATGAATCTGGAAAACAGATTAGTTAAGATACCACAGACCCAAAGTGCAAATCTTTCTCTACTTTATATAACATGATATAGTAAAAGAAGCAGCTTATGTTTATTACTGTAGTTATGTAGGGAAGTTGACTGACAAAGGTTGCTTTCATTTATTTTTTTATTGAAGTATAGCTGACATTTTATTAGTTTCAGATATCTAACATAATGATGCCACATTTGTATTCATTCCAAAGTGATCACCAGAATAAACCTATTTACCAATTTTGACTGTGGTCACCATGCTGTGCATTACATCTCCATAACTTTTTAATTTTATAGTTGGAAGTTCATATTTTTTGTAAAAAAAAGATTTTATTTATTTATTTGAGAGAGGGAGAGAGTATGAGTGAGAGGAGGGGCAGAGGGACAAGCCGGCTCCTTGCTGAGTGGGGGAGCCTAACACAGGGCTCGATCCCTGGACCTAGAGCTCATGACCTGGTCCTTAACTGACTGAGCCACCCAGGTGCTCCTGAAATTTGTACTAGACCCTCTCACCCACCTTCCCCCAACAACCGCCCACCATGATGTCTGGCCACCACAAATCCAGTCTCTGTATCTATGAGTTTTATTTTATTTATTCATTTGTTTTGCTTTTTTAGATTTCACATATAAGTGATATTAAAGGATATTTGTCTCTGATTTCATTTAGTATAATGCCTTCAAGCTCCATCCATCCATGTTGTTGTAAATGGAAAGATTTTAATCTTTTTTATGGTTTTGTAGTATTCCAGTGTGTGTGTGTGTGTATACACAATGGAATATATATATATATATATATAATTTTTTTTTACAATGGAATATATATATGAAATGTATTCTTCATTTATTCATCCATTGACAGACACTTAGGCTATTTCTATATCTTGGCTATTGTACATAATGCTGCAAGGAATATTCGAGGTGCATGTGTCTTTTTGAGTTAGTGTTTTCTTTGGGTAAATACCCAGAAGCGGAATCACTGTATCATATGGTAGACCTATTTTTAACTTGTTGAGGAACCTCAACATTGTTTTCTATAGTGGCTGCACCGATTTATACTCCGACCACAGCCCACAAAGTTTCCCTTTTCTCTCCATTATTGCCGACACTTGTTATTTCTTGTCCTTTTGATAATAGTCATCCTGACACACATTGGGTAATATCTCATTATGATTTTTAATTTGCACTTCCCTGATGGCTGGTGGTTTTGAGCATCTTTTCATGTATCTGTTTGCCATCTTTATGTACTGTTTGAAAAAATGTCAATTCACGTTATCTACCTATTTTTAAATCAGATTTTTTTTTGTTATTGAACTGTATGAATTCTTCATATAGTTTAGATATAAACCCTTAATGAACATTTGGTCTGCAAATATCTTCTTCCATTCAGTAGGTTGCCTTTTCATTTTGTTGATGCTTTCTTATGCTGAGCAGAAGCTTTTTAGTTTGATGTAGTCCCATTTGACTATTTTTACTTTTGTTGCCATTGCCTTTTGAGTCAGAGCTAAAAAATACTGCCAAAAACAATGTTAAGGAGCTTACTGCTTATGTTTTTTTTTTCTAGGAGTTTTATGGTTTCTGGGCTTATTTTTAAGTCTTTATTTTGAATGAATTTGTGTTTATGGTGTAAGATAGTGGTCCTGTTTCATTCTTTTGTAAGTGGCTTCCAGTTTTCCTAACATAATTTACTGAAGAGACTGTCCTTTCCTCAAAGTATATTCTTACCATCTTTGTTGTAAATTAATTGACCATATATACATTGGTTTATTTCCAGGCTCATTATTCTGTTCCATTGATGTGTGTCTGCTTTTATGCTGAAACCATGCTGTTTTGATTACTTTGGCTTTGTAATATTGTTTGAAATCTAGGAGTGTGATACCTCTACATTTGTTCTTTCTCAAGATTGCTTTTGCTGTTTGGGATCTTTTGTGGTTCCATACAGATTTTAAGTTCATTATATTTCTGTGAAAAACGACATTGATATTTTGATAGGGATTGCATTGAATCTATATATTACTTTGGGTAATAGGGACATTTTTATAATATTAATTCTCCAATCCATGAACATGGACTATCTTTATATTTATTTGTTTCTTCCTCAATTTCATTCATCAAGTTTTATAATTTTCAGTGTACAAGGCTTTTACCTTTTTGGTTAAATTATTCCTAGGTATTTTATTCTTTTTGATGCAATTGAAAATGGAATTGTTTTCTTAATTTCTCTTTCTTATAGTTCATTGTTAGCATATAAAAAGGCAACAAAGTTTTATGTATTAATTTGTATCCTGCAATTTTATTGAATTTGTTTATTAATTTTAACAATTTTTTTGGTGGCGTCTTTAGAGTTGTCTATGAAATCATGTCAGCTGCAAATAGTGATAATTTTACTTCTTCCTTTCTAATTTAGATACCTTTTATTTCTTATTCCTGCCTAATTGCTCTGGCTAGACTTCTAATATAATGTTGAGTAAAACTGGGGAAAATGGGCAGGCATCCTTTTCTTTTTCTTTTTTTTTAAATAAAGATTTTATTTATTTATGAGAGACACAGAGAAAGAGACAGAGACATAGGCAGAGGGAGAAACTAAAAAGGCAACAAAAAGACCAATGAAACTAAGAATTAGTTTTTTGAAAAGATAAACAAAACTGACAAACCTTTAGTTAGATTCAATCAGATAAAAAGAAAGGTGCAAATAAATAAAAATAGAAATGAAAGAGGAAAAATTACAGGCTCCCATGGGGAGCCTGATTAAGGACTTGATCCCAGGACTCCAGGATCATGACCTGAGCCAAAGGCAGATGCTCAACCGCTGAGGCTCCCAGATGCCCCTCTTTTTCTTGTTTTAAGGGAAAAGCCTTCAGCTTTTTATCATTGAGTACCTTAGTTGTGGGCACACCATATATGGTGTTATTATGTTAAGGTACATTCTATTTCCAATTGATTGAGAGATTTTATCATAAATAAATATTGATTTTTCAGTTGCTTTTTCTGCCTCTATTGGTATTATTTTTAAAATTAAATTAAAAATTTTTTTAGAGAGCAAGCATGAGTGGAGGGAGAGGCAGAAGGAAAGGGAGACAATCTTAGGCAGGTTCCACACCCAGCATGGAGCCCAATAGCTCAAAACACTGAGCCAAAGTCAATAGTTTAATGCTTAACTAATTGAGCCACCCAGATGCCTCAAGATGATAATACGATTTTCATTTTGTTAATGATGGTGTATTACATTGACTGACTTGCAGATACTGAACCATCCTCACATGCCTGAAATAAATCCCATTTGATCGTGGTATTTGCTCCTTTTAAGGCATTGTTGATTTCTGTTTGCTAACATTTTGTTGAGGATTTTGCTTCTGTGTTCATCAGGGATTCTTTTTTTTTTGTTTTTGTGATGCCTTTGATTTTGGTATCAAGGTAATACAGGTCTCATAAAATAAGTTTGAGAGTTTTCTTTCCTATTCAATTTTTTGGAAGAGTTGAGAAAAATAAGTTTTAAGTCTTCTTTGAATGTTTGGCAGAATTCACTGGTGAAGCCATCTGATCTTGGACTTCAGTTTGCTGTTTTTTTTTTTTTTCTTTTGATTACTGATTCAGTCTTTTTACTAGTAATTGGTCTGTTCAGATTTTCTATTTTCTATTTCTTCATGTCCAGTCTTAGAAGATTGTATATATCTAGGAATTATCCACTTCTTCTGAGTTGTCTAATTTGTAGGAATATAATTACTCACAGTAGTCTCTTATGATACTTTGTATTTCTTTGGTATCAGTTGTAATTTTTCCTCTTTCATTTCTATTTTTATTTATTTGCACCTTTCTTTTTATCTGATTGAATCTAACTAAAAGTTTGTCATTTTTGTTTATCTTTTCAAAGAACTAACTCTTAGTTTCATTGGTCTTTTGTTGCCTTTTTAGTTTCTCATTTATTTTTGTTCTGATCTTTATTATTTCCTTCCTTCTACTAACTTTGGACTTCATTTTTTTCTTCTTTTTCTGGTTCCTTTAGGTGTAGAGTTAGATCATTTATTTGAGATTTTTCTTTTTTCTTGAGGTAGGAACTTTGTATTGCTGTGAACTTCCTTCTTAGAATGTTTTTGCTGTATCCCATAGATTTTGGTATGTTTATTTACATTTCATTTGTCTGAGGGTATTTTTTTATATCTCCTTTGATCTTTTTACTACCTTATTGATTTTTCAGTAGCATTTTTTAAAATCTCAATTTATTCCTGATTTTTTCCTGTATCCTTTTTGTAGTTGATTTCTAGTTTTATACCATTGTGGTTGAAAAAATGCTTGATATGATTTCAGTATTCTTAAATTTATTGAGACTTATTTTGTGGCCTCACATGTGACCTATCTTTGAGCAGATTCCTGTGTACTTGAGAAGACTATATATTCAGCTGTTTGGGAATGGAATGTTCTGTATATGTAAATTATTTATTTCTATTTCTTTAAGTTTTTTCTGGAGTTTCATTTAAAAAAAACTTGGAACATATTCCTCTGTTTCTACAATTTGTTTAACTCTCTGTTGGATTCTGTGTGTCAGGAATCAGTTACCTCTCTGTCTTAAAGTGGTGGCCCTGTGTGGGTGATGATCCTTACCATCTAACTTTGCTTTAATCATTAGCTGTTTCTTGAATTGTCTCTCCAATGTTTCAGACTTACAGGGCCCAGAAACTGTCCCCCAACTCTGGCTACCAAAGCCCAGGACTCAAGGGGCATCCTTTGTGTGGGCTGTGCATTGAAGGGATGTAGGGAGGCAAAGTGCTGCTTGCTGTTTTTGGGAGGGGGCTGTAGTAGTGGAAGGAGGTGTGGGGCCCTCACCTACTGCCTCTGGCAGGGCTACAGCATCAGTGTGATGGAATGGCATTACCTGATTAGATTGATAGTACAAAAATAGCACCTATTAAGTCCCCACACTAGCAAAGTAGAGGAAGAATGTAAGAATGGTGCCTTTCTGCACTGTTTTCTCTGGAGAGATTTCCAACAGGCTTTTGCCACCCCCCCCCCCCCCCAGCAATTTTTAAGATTAGCAAATGAATCTCTTTTGAATATGGTCTAGGATCTTTTCAAACTGCTGCTTTTGCCTTGGGCTTTGGGTTGAGTGCCACTGCATGTGAGACCTCTGTTCTGACAACCCTATGGCTCTCTTGGATTTGAGCCCCATTGGTTTTCAAAACCAGATGTTTTAGGGTCTCATTTCTAGTACACATCCTGAGAGTTGGGGTGCCTGATGTGAGACACAAATTCCTTGCTCTTTAGGAAGGAGTTCCATATTTGTGAGACCCCTCCTGATGGTGGGTCACTACACCCTTGTGGGTTTTTGGCAGGACTAAGTCTCTGCTTCTCCTAGCCATCTCAACATGGCCTTTTTATCTTTTGTTGTAGAATAGTGGTTCAGCTAGCTGTCAGGTTCCTTTCAGAGGAATTGTTCCATAGGTAGCTATAGATTTGTTGTATCCGTTGGAGGAGTTGAGTTCAGGATCTTCATATGCTGCTGCTGTTTGGAGCTGCCTCTGGCAAAGGTTGTTCTACAATTCAGATTAGGAATTAATACTTTTTCACTGGGAAATCTTCCCTTCTTTATTGTTGATAGGCTGATTTATTTAAAACAGTAACAATAATATAGATAAAAACAAATAAAAGTAAAGGTAAACAAAATTATTGTTTCTAAATCAAAAGCCTAGAAAACTCTTTAAGTAGTTGAGACAATATCTCTTTTTAAAAATATTTTTATATTAATTGTGGAAACGCAATGGAGAAATTGACACTTGCCCACATAAGTTATGACTACATCAACTAAGACAGCTTCCCTAACTGATTCATAATAATTGGTCTAACAACTTTTTAAACTTGTGTATTGTGTATTTTTATAGAATCTAGATTGTGCTTAGGAATTATAAAAACTAGAGGGAGGTGCACAATTTAGTGAGAAAAAATGTTTATAGGGAACTCTTAATACTTTAATTGTGGGACTTGAGAGTTTACATTTTTATTAGTCTTCAACCTAAATCCTAGAAGGGCACATGAGGTCATTTTGAAGCTTATATTTTCTGCCCAAAAGATCATGATCTGCCAAATTAAGTGAAAGGAAAAGGGGATCATCCTGGCGATGTCATTCATGCTTCATGGTACTGGAAACATCTGCAGGGGCTGGCAATGGGCCAATAGAGACTTCTCCAAAAGCAAAGTTGAGTGACAACTTTTAGGAGGAAGAGATGAAACCATTTAGGGAAATTCCTATATGGTATGGCATTTTTCTCATTTTCTACTGCAACATCATGTTTGTAATCCTTTGGCGAGTAATTTTATTTTTACCATGTAAAGAACATAAGTCAGACATTCATAATGACATTTCCAGTAGTACAAACTAAATAGACATTGTCTATTCTTTCTTTTTTTTGAATTTGCAAATATATATGTTTCTAGCCATGAAAGTTTAGGCCTTAAATTTTATCCCATTTTAGTTAAAACATTTAGAATTTTTAGAATTCTAACTACAGATAAGATCATCAATGTTCTTCATAGAATAAAACAAAATGGTCACATCTTATATCTGTACCTGGTTGTTTTTGTTTTAACCTTTACTTGTTTGAATTTTTTCTGGTATTTTATAGTGAAAATGACTTCATATTCATTTATATTTATAGACTAATAAATAAGTCCCAAATGTCAGGAGAGACAGTTCAACCCCTCAGTTTATATATCTTCTCACTCCTATTATAGATATTGAGCTTTAATGGGAACACCCAGTATGTTCTTCAAAATAGCATAGTAATAAAATAGAAGTGGTTTTTTTTTTTTTTTTACATATTTTATTTATTTATTCATGAGAGATATACAGAGAGAGAGAGAGAGGCAGAGACATAGGCAGAGAGAGAAGCAACTTCCATGCAGGGAGCCCGACGTGGAACTTGATCCCGGGACTCCAGGATCATGCCCTGGGCTGAAGGCAGGCGCCAAACTGCTGAGCCACCCAGGCATCCCTAGAAGTGGTTTTTAATAGTACTTTAAAACATTCATGAGTTTAATAACAGTCGAATAGATTAATATATAAGGAAATTATCATATATCCAACACTGAGAGTGTGCAGTAGATATGGAAAGTTATTTATAACCAAAAAAGTAACTTCACAAAATAGGGAGTAATGATGGATCAACTTCAGCTTCATTTTAGCAACTGCCATGAGATATAAGTTATACTCACACAATAAAAGAATAAAGTTGCATTCATAATATAAAGAATACATTGTGTAAACTAATATTGACAACATAAAATGTAGTAGGCAACTCAGATTAACACTCAAGAGGATGCTCTTTTATCTGTTATAATATTAAGGGAATAGACCTCTGCTAATAAAACAGGGACCTTTCTTTCCTGATAAACTGATTTTTGGAAAGAAAAAATGTTATGTGTATGTTACTTTTCTGTTTTTCTTCCTGTTTAGAGGCAAATGATGAGTTATGGATTGGCTTAAATGACATCAAGATTCAAATGTATTTTGAGTGGAGTGATGGGACCCCTGTAACATTTACTAAATGGCTTCGTGGGGAACCAAGCCATGAAAACAACAGGCAGGAAGATTGTGTCGTCATGAAAGGCAAGGTAAGGCAACTGTATTTGCTGATACCTAGCAAAAGCCTGAGGGTATTTTCCCTCCTGCCTCACTCACTCATATAATCATTTAGATTGTTTCTAGTCTAGGTGATCTATCTACATTTCAGTTGTTTAGCAAGGTCAAATTTTTAAGGGGACAAAAAAAGCAAGAGACAGAAGCATTCAGTTCAAGGGTGAAATTAACCAATAACCCATATTCATATTGTTCCTGTGCTGGGTTCTAAATGGCAATATATAGAGCTTGACTGGTCAAATGAGAGCTTGGTTCTATTTCTGACTGGTTGCTCTGAGTAGATTTGACTGGTCAAATGAGACCTTGGTTCTATTTCTTACTGGTTGCTCTGAGTAGATGTACTTAAGTACATCCACATACCACAGTCTGCAGTCTGTACTTGGAGAGCTACATTTGTTCTTTTAGGTTACATGGAGATGTATGAGAAGATTGCTTCCATGTCCTTAAATATGACTTTAGTGACTAAAGAATATCATCAAATTATCTTTTGCTAATGGATGATGAACATGGTGGCAAGATGCTGGGTTTTGATGCATGGCTTATTTTTCTCATTTATAAGATAGGCATAATAATTGTACCCAACTTAATGATGGGCAAAGGATTAAATGGGTTGATGCATAGAACAAGCACAGTGACTGGCCCAAACCTACTGTTCAGTAAGTATTAGAGGCTATTTCATCATTGGGGTTGTTTTCATTGTGATTAATTGAAAGCTAAAGAAAAGAGTAGGTGTTAACTATTGAAAGGATAGGAAGAAGTGGGTCCTAGGAAGAGGAAACCACTTGAAACCACTTGAAAGCAGCTGATAGAAGAGGCTGTGTATAGACCTTCTTTTGACACCATCACTTAAGAACTTACAAGCTTTTCTTAGTTTCTCTTTAGATCCCTCTACTCTACAGTGGCATGGACAGCCAAAATAGAAAAACACATTGGGGCTGCAATCTCTTTTCACATCTTTGCAGCCAGAATCAAATTTGCTATTCACTTATTAAACGTCAATTTACCTTTCCTTTCAGAGATACCATTTTTCTCTTAAGAACCTTTTTATTTATTTTTTTTCCTGAGGCCTGATTGTAAGGAAACAGCCTCAGAGCCAAACAACTGATAATCATTCATTGTTTTTCTCTTTGCTTTCTGCAGGATGGGTACTGGGCAGATCGAGCCTGCGAGAGACCTCTTGACTACATCTGTAAGATGAAATCTCAAACCCAGCCCACAGGAACAGTGAAAGCAGAAACAGGCTGCCAGAAAGTGAGTATAGAACATGCACAATAACTTCAGAGTAGAAAATATTATGTGATGCCTTGGCTTTATTTTTTGGCTGTGAAAGTGCTTTATTATTGTTTAGGTAGCCAGCCATGTGTTCTAACTGTTTAACCATCCAATGGGTTATCATTAGTGTTTGGTATCATTGTTCTCCCCAAAAGCATCTTTGGGTGTCTTCTACAGGTAATACGGGTGCATGTGGTCAGTAGCAGCTTAAAGAACATCATGGCAATTCTCCTGCTCCAAATGGGGGAATGAGAACAGAAAATAAAACCACACTTCTATGGAGCCTGGTGAGGGCAATGAGACTATAGTGAGTTATAGTCATGGAAGAAGGGTCATTGAGGCATTGGTAGTCAGTGATCCTATGGTTTGTAGAAACATTTCCCATAGATAACCGCAAGTTTTGGATAGCAAACTGTCCTGTCATTTTCTCCATTTATAATATTTCTGAGGGTGCTGCTTCTGATAGGGATTCTTCCCGTAGATCCCTGCAGTGGGAAGCAGGGGATCAGATTAGCTGGTAATAGCCGGTTATAAAGCCATGCCAAGTTATTATGCTTTGTCCCCACTTGTATGTCAGCTAATACTACCTCTCTGCAGCTCTTATAATTCTTTGAGGTTGAAGTAAATGATCTCTGTGAAACAATTTCTAAAAGCATCCAGAAACTACAAAATACAGGGTGTATGGTTATCATTTTCCTTTTTGTCTTCCCCTTTTTTACCTTTGTCTTGTCTTCCCCTTTTTTACCTTTCTCACTTCTCTTGGATAAAAATAAAGTAGAAACTAATTTTCTTTCCAAGCATGTCATGTTGTGATCAGATCATCTTATAAACAAACACCAGAAGGCTGAGAGTTCATGAAACATAATTTAGAACTGTCCAAATAAATCATAAAGAAACATTGAGCAGAAACAGAAAATCAGAGCTAGTTCACGATATCTCTGTGATAATCAAAATCCCCCCTTTAATTATTATGCTCTGGGAATTCAGCCCAGGGAAGCCATGACTTTATTAGAGTGACAGAAGCAAGGCTAGAACTCTGGTCTCCCAACCCTATGTCTCTACACTGAGATTACTGGTTTCACTACCAGTGTACTTACATATTCTTTGTCTAATCATAGGGATGGATATACAGGATTGTGTATATTGTTGTAATTTTCTATAAATAATAAAAAATCCTTAGATGTTATTACTTCTGTACAATGGATCAAAGTCTGTATACATGTAACAGTTTCTATGTATAATAAAAGTTATATGTATAGTCTAGTAATTGTCATATCTACAATGTCTGATAAAATCCAATTTAATCATTAAGGTGGTAATAAGAAAAATAAGAAAATATCCACAACTGTTTGCTGAGTACAGTTAATTATCTTAAAGGATAAATATTATGTTCCTAGTTAGACAGAAGAGGAAAGTGAAGCTCAGAGACATTAAATAATTTGACCAGATTAAAAATACCTGTGATAGGTAGCTTCCTTAGAGAGCTGAGAAGACTGGAACAACAACAATAACAGCAAAAAATCCACTCACTAGCAAAGGAAGATAAGATTTTTTAAAAATTAATTTATTTATTTTCTAATCTGTGCCTGGGCACTTCATGGTGTGGGGATCTTTGTGAGAATTCAAAACCGCAGATGTGTTCTACAGATCTGGGATCAGTTTTCAATTCATTGCTACCTTTGTGAGACATCCGGGGCAAAGTGGTCCTGAGTCTCTGATATTTCAGGATATCTGACAGATACAAATGTTAAGCCATTTTATGCAGACGTTCCCTCTGCCAGGCTGACAAGGAATCTTACAGATGAGTATGAAATCTGAAATTATATCAGGAACTTTAAATGGTGGGATTAATGGATGTGACATTCAAATGAATGTGTTTTTGAATTCTTACAGAAATGAGAGATGAACTTGGAACCGTGGACCAATCAACCAAATTTTCTTGTCTAGTGCTTTCATTATGATTCACTTCCAAATATTTTTGATTTCCATTAAGATTTCTTTGATCCTTGAATTATTTAGAAGTGTTTATGTGTGTGTTGATATTGATGGCAGTTTGGTGGTAGGGATGGGAATTTTGGTTTTTAGTTTCTAAATAATTAGAAACTGTTGATTTTAATTTCACTGCATTGTGATCATATAAAGGTTTGGTTATTACTTGTTGAGACTTTATGATCTAATTCATAGTTTTTGTACATATTCAGTGTATTTGAACAGGATGATCTTTGATTGTTGGCTTCAGGGGTCTATAGATATTGACTAGATAAAAAGCTAATTTATATTATTCAGATGTTCTATATTCCTAATATTTTGTCTGTTCGACAAAATATTCTCCTTGCAATTCTGTCAGTTTTTGTTTTATATACTTTAGTCTATGTTGTATCTTCCTGATACATCCATCCTTTAATTATGCAATTACTTTCCCTATTTATAATGCTCTTTTAACCGTAAAATCAATTTTAAATAATATTAATATGCCCACAGAAGCTATCTTTTGTTTGGTATTTTCTTAGAATCTCTTTTTTCCAACTAGTTCTTTTTAATCGTTCTATGTCATGGAATGGCTCTTGTAAATATGTATCTGCATTTTAATTTTTTAAAATCTAATTGGAGGAACTCTGGCTTTTTCCTGGCAAACATGAGTTTAGATTTTTTTTTTTTTTTTTTTGCATACTCATGTATTTGTTTCTAGCATCTTATTTTGGCTTTATTTTGTTTACCATTCTGTTTTCTTTCCTTTCTGGTGCGTCCTTTCTTACATTCCACTGGTTCTATGGAATGTTTTTATCACCTTTTCCTTCTCTACACGTATGGGAATCATATTCCACTTCTAATTTTTTTTAATGGTTAACCTTCTGTTTTTAACACACATTTCTGACTTGAAGTTAAGCAGCATCTCTCTCAGCTTCCTGAACAAAATGAAGTTTATTATTCCACGTAAACATAAAATTTTTTTTAACTTGGAATTAATGTTACACTCCCAAGGAACTGTAAAAGAGAGTACAGAAAATTCCCCTGTGCCATCTACTCTGCTCCCTCCAGTGAGAACCCCTTATGTAATTAGAGTACAGGATCACAGCTAGGTAACTGACAGGGATTCAATATGTTAACTAAACTATACATCTTGTTAATTTCTCATTCTTTAACCTCCCACCTGCAATTAGTTATCTTTGCTATTCCTACAAGCATTTAGACCTGGATTCACTAAGGCATCTATTGGTTTCTTTGATCAGTGTAGACTTTTAGCCCACTTCCTCCTGATTTAAACTCCTTCTTGCCAAAGTAAATCTTTCAGTGATTTTTTTTCACCAATGATATGGGAGTAGAAAACTCTCTGTCTTTATCTGAAAATGTTTTGATCCATCTTCATCTTACATAATAACTAAATGCTAGGTTGACAGTAGTTTTCATAGAGTGCTGCGTATATATCATTTCATTTTCTCCTGGCCTTTATTTTTTTTTTATTTTTATTTTTTTATTTATTTATGATAGTCACAGAGAGAGAGAGAGAGAGAGAGGCAGAGACACAGGCAGAGGGAGAAAGAAGCAGGCTCCATGCACCGGGAGCCCAATGTGGGATTCGATCCCGGGTCTCCAGGATCGCGCCCTGGGCCAAAGGCAGGCGCCAAACCGCTGCGCCACCCAGGGATCCCCTCTCCTGGCCTTTATTTTTGCCATTGGAATTCCTGTTATTTGACTAATTCTTCTTTTTTTAAAGTGGGAACTCTGTATCTTCTCTCTGATTTTAAGATCTCCTCATTGTCTTTGTCATTATGCAGGCTTTTAGTACAATATGTTGAAATTTGGATTTATTTTCTTCTGTTTGGTACTCCATGTGCTTCTTCATTTTTGGAATTTGTCTCTTTCTTTTAATTCTTGAAAGTCATCAGTCATTAATTTTATTCGGTGATTCAGAAACTTTTCTTGGGTTGATTTTGAAACTTCTCATTGTATTATTTTGTTTTCTCTTCATGCTTTTAAAATCTCTTTTCATTTGTTCATCTCTCTGATGCATTCATTTGATTGACTAAGCCACATTTTCTATATTTAATCTGGTCATTGTGTTTCTAACTTTATATTTTTTCTTTTCTAGAAATTCTATTTTTTGTGTGTTCAGATACTTGTGTTCTTTGTTCATAGCATTTTGATCTTTCATTATTGGTTCTGCTTCTTTTTGCCTTCTTTTGTTAAATCATCAGAAACATGCTTATTTTTATATTCTTTCCAAATTGTTTTATTATGTTACATTGCTGACTTTCCCTTAAAATGAGCCTCACATGATTGATAAATTTCAACTGTGATTAGTTCCCATCTCATCTCCACCCTACACCTCAAATGTCATAGTCATACATGACCTGTATTGCAGAAATATTTCAGTTGTGTTCTGCATTTTACTTACCTGAGTACCGAGGAATTTCTCCTTTTGTAAACCAAGATTTATTTTATGACTTGGCTGTGGATTCTAATACAACGTGAACAATGTCAAGTTGGGGACCAGCACCCATCTCTGACACATAATCACTATTTATTTTTAACTGAAGAATTATTTTTCCTGTACCTAGAAGCCCAAGCAGATGACAAGAATCTGCCACTGCCTGGTTCTGTGAATATAGTTTTCTCACTCTACTTTCCTGGAGGGGCTCCCCTTAGTGGGTATCATCTTTTTAAAAAAAAATCATTTATTTGAGAGAGAGAGGAAGAGAGCGCTCAAGTGGGTGGGGGGAGGGGCAGAGGGAGAGAGAATTCTCAAAAAGACTCCCCACTGAGTGCAGAACCCAACAGGGAGCTTGATCCCAGGGCCCTGAGATCATGGCTTGAGCTGAAATTAGGAGTCAGCCACTTATCTGAGCCACCCAGGCACCCCAGTCAGTATGATCTTTATGTAAGGACTTCAGTTCCATTTCCCTGCCTCAGGTGGTCTGATAGCCAAATACCCTCATTTATACGGACATTTAGTACCCCTACCCTGAGACCCTAGGACCCTAGTCTAGGTCTAGTACATGACAGGACAACTACAGTCTCAGCTTGAGCATTTCCCATTCTACCATTTTAGTTTTCTATATGTTTTTGGTTCCTGAAGGTTTCCTCAGGCATGGGTTTTTTTTATTGTTATGTTTTTATTTAGCATTTCTGTGTGTTTGAAGTATGGGAGAAGAACCATGCAGAATCATGTTGCCATAAGTGTGATAATTATTCTCCTAGGACCAGATGATACAGCTTTACAGTCACTACCTACTTTTGGCTTCAGTAGGCAACTAGGCTTGCTACTCAGCAAATTATTTCCTGTGGTTACTTATTCTAACACTGAAATCTTCACCATTCTGTTCAGGGTCCTCAGTAAGCATTTCAAAAATCACTTTTGTTGGAAGATGTAACAGGAGTGGTGAGAGTAAATGTCCTGCCTCTAGTTTTGTGGCATAATTTGTCCTAAGAGGAACAATGTACTACTGTTTTCTTTATTCATATAAATATTTTTCATTGCATTTCAAATTTTCCAGATTTGTGTTCTCCACATACTCCTATTATTTATCAATTTATGTTTCATGGTATAGGAATTACTGAAATAATATTATTTAATCAGTATCCATGATAATCTGCTTGATAACATTAACAGGGCTGGAAAAGACATGGCTTTTACTGCTATTTGATTGGACACACACTTTCAACATTTACAGAAGCTAACCAAACCTGTATAAATGAGAAGGCTTACTTAACAACTATTGAAGACAGGTATGCAACTACTTTAATTTTATTTGAACGTATGTCAAATAATGAAATGTTTTCAGAGAAGCCTAAATATCAACATGCTCTAAATTTCTGGAAGTTACATGTGATCTATCCTGAGGTATGGCTTGCAGAAGTAGGAGCATTAAAAAAATCATATTCTTTTTGGAATTATTCACTTGTAAATACTATAAAGTATTTTGCTTCTTTTAGAACTATGAAGCAATATTCAGGACAGTTTATTAATATTCTAGTAAACATAGTTTGTGGGTCTGACTTTTTTCTGATCTAGTATATGTCAAATTTTTTAAGGCAAGGAAACTGAGTAAAACTTATTAGTTCAAAAAATGCTGCTTTCTATCTTACCACTATCTGCACCAAAAAAGGTGATAGAGAGATTTAATGAATATAAATTTTTTATTATTCCCTTATATCCTTCTGTGCTTTCTTTTTTGCTTTGCTATGCTTGCTAGACTGTTAGGTCCAGAAAAATAACATAGACATAGAGGATATTTTATATAACTTTTGACTTCTAGCGTCCCAACCATCTTTGAGGTTTTAGTTTTTATTTATCTTGCCCATAATCTTTACAAAGCACTGGATTAGGCACTGAAGAAACTTAAAAGAAATTTTAAAATGTGCATTTGATTTATAATAAAAAGATAAAAACAAGTTGTGTTTTAATGCAAGAAGTTATATCCATTGGCCTTTTAAGGCACACCCAATAAAATGTAGAGAATGCTATTGATATTTTAAAAAATTCTTTGATAAAAACAAAAAAGAGATATCATAGAATTTGTATAGTCTTTGTAAAAGAGCTTGTATTTCAACCATATTCTTTTTTTCATGTGCAATTAAATACCTAATATATTGTTGCATACTCATATAATGCTAATGCCTGAAAATCTGAACATAGATCCTTTTTTATCTTATGACAAGATGAACTTTACATCTTTAAGTATTATGGGAATATATTCTGATCTGCATTGTAATTGATCTTTTGGTTCATCAGAGCAGAGATTTCCCTATATTTTATATTTTGGGTTTGTTTTCCTTTGTGTTTTCTATGATATTTATATTCAGGAGCTCCCTAACTCTGTGGTTAAATTTGATTTCTAGACATTTGAGAAAAATTGAGTTTAGGACTTTGACATTTTTTTGTTTTTTCAATGTAGGGAATGAAATTACTCAGATTAGGGTCATATCAATGTTCTGTTATGGTAACCTCCACATTTCCGTCTCTGCTCTCTCTGGAGCCATCACCTCTCTTCATTGCTGGAAACTTTGAGCTTCACTTCTCTTTTCTTTTCTTTTCTTTTCTTTTTTTTTTTTTTTTAAAGATTTTCTTTATTCATGAGAGACACCAAAAGAGAGAGAGAGAGAGAGAGAGAGAGAGAGAGAGAGAGAGGCAGAGGCAGAGACACAGGCAGAGAGAGAAGCAGGCTCCATGCAGGTAGCCTGATGTGGGATTCAATCCCGGGACTCCAGGATCACACCCTGGGCTGAAGGCAGGCGCTAAACCACTGAGCCACCCAGGGATCCCTTCACTTTTCTTTTGCTCCAAAGAAAGATTTTTGCCCATGTTTCTGGTTCATTGTGTAATGTTTGTCAGTGAAGACAAACTTTGGTTGCTTTACTAACCAAATTGTGTCATTACCAGATTATGTCAAATACATGGTGGATAAGATCTAAAGGGAGAGAAAATGGGGAAATTTGTGACTCTGCTCCCAGTTCTTTCTAGACATTGAATCTCTGCTTCTCTGTTTTTCTCAATAATTTCCTCTTTTGTTTCAGACCTGAGATAAGAGAATAAAATTGAAGGGGAAATCCTCACAGATTTTTCCATCTGTATCATCCTTGATAATGTTACAGCCTCACGATTTACTTAACTAAGAACTGTGTAGAGCATTTGAAATATTTGAAAAGTGGACTAATTTTTTTAAACAACGTATTTCAAAGAGGCTATAGAACTCTTTATAGCTAAAGAACTAATTTTTTTAAACAATGTATTTCAAAGAGGCTAAAGAACTACTTTGCGTTTTCAGAATTCTCTTACATTTTGAGGATGGGCATAGGGACTGGTGAGGAATAGGGATAAATGGTTTGTATATATATGAATGATTTTATTCACTCAGCCCTATGGTATTTTCCCTCATTTCCTTATTAGAAATTTGTGTAATTTATTTATTTATTTATTCTTAAAGATTTATTTATTTATTTGACAGAGGGAGAGAGAGCACGAGCACAAACAGGGAGAGCAGCAGGCAGAGGGAGAGGGAGAAGCAGGCTCCCTGCTGGGCAGAAATTCAGCTGTGGGGCTCCATCCCAGGACCCTGAGATCATGACCTGAGTGGAAGGCAGACACATAACCGATCAAGCCACTTAGGCACCTCAAGTTTGCATAATCTAAATGACATATCAACATGACACACTATGTTTGAATTACCAACTAAATCATTAACTCAAACATACAATTGAGATACTTTTCATGTGGCTAATTAGAAAAATTCACATTTCTAAAATTTAGTTAAATTTTTTTTTTAAAGATATGAACAAGCTTTTCTGACTAGTCTGGTTGGATTGAGGCCTGAAAGATATTTTTGGACAGGACTTTCAGATGTGCAAAACAAAGGGACCTTTCAGTGGACCATTGAGGAAAAGGTTCTGTTCACCCACTGGAATTCAGATATGCCAGGTATGTTCAGTACTTGGGGCTGCGGTTTTCATTCAACCTCCAAATCGATTGGGCAAAGCTTATTATCCTTCCATGTGCCTTTCCAGATAGACTGTGTGCACTAATTATGCTTTCAGCATTTTATATTTCATTCTCTGTTTCTTTCTAATTTTCTAATTCGTTTACAGTGGTGTAAAAACAGGGAAGGAAAAACTACTGGTTGTCTGGTATGACCTTGTTTGAAAAATATTTAGGAAATCCTAAATGGCCACAGATGTTCCAAATGGTTAACTTATTTCTGTAACCTTAAAATTATATTAAAGGGATTTAAACTTTTCAGTGCAGCGATGAATGGAACTATTCTTGTGCTTCAGTGGTGGGGCAAGGAATTGTGCTTACATGGGACTCATTATTCTACTGTCTTGTATGTACTGCCCTTAGCCTTTTATATATCCTGGATTTTATTTTATCCTTATAAGAAACCTGCAAGGTAAATTTAAGTATCTTTATTTTAAAGATGTGGAAACTAGAACTCAGAAAATTTATGTGACTAGAAATATTGCAAGCATGGATTTAGACTAGCCTATGTAATTCCCAGATCGGTACTACTTGCACTAATACTGCCATGACTCCCTATCAATTTTGATTTGCCTTCCCTGGGAAGTAGTTTTGGAAATAGCCTCTGAAAGATTGTTTGCCTTCTTTATATACTGCTATAGCATGTGACATTATTCAGTGTAACACCGCCCAGAAATTCCACATCCTTTATAGCAAATGTTTCACTGTGTCTGGGCTAAAAGCTAAAGCAAGACCCTTAGCTTAAGTTCATGAATTTGCTATTTGGCCTAATAAGTCCTAATCTTTTTTTAAAGATTTTATTTATTTATCCATTTATCCATGACACAGAGAGTCAGAGGGAGAAGCAGGCTCCCTGCAGGGGGCCCCATGTGGGACTCCATCCTGCAACCCCAGGATCACACCCTGAACCGAAGGCAGACGCTCAACCACTGAGCCACCCAGGCGTCCCTAATAAGTCCCAATCTTCAAAAGTTCTTTTAATTTGTATTCACAAATTATTGACAAAAAAATAGATGAGTAATTTGGATAGTGTGATTCTTGGTTAATTGTTGAATGTTCTGAAAGGCAGTACAACCAGTTTATTTTTAAATTATTAACTGGACAGGATATTAAAAACTAAGTATAGACTTTTTTTTAAACATCAGTAGGAGTGGTAATTCTTACTCTCTAGGCCAAACTCCTTATTTTCACGGGTGTTGCTCATTCAGCAGGGGACCTCGAGAGATTCATCCTGGAATGTGCTGGAAATAAAAATGGATGAAATCAGAGCCATGGAGAAGGAGAGATCTTAAAGAAAATGTTTTGGAAAAGATATGCCTCCCCAGAACTTTGAGAGTTACCTCTAAAAGCTTGAAGTCCATTAAAAGAATAGCAATAAAAGATTATCTCATTCTAGCAGCAAAGACTCCTGCTGGTTTCAATGTTCCATCTTAATGAATTACTATTTGGAAATAATCACAACTGTAAAACAGATTTTATTTTATTTTATGTGCCTTTTTATCCACTAAAGCTGGCCCTCATTATAACTCTGTAAGGTAGGTAGGGATATTTGCCTTTTAAGGTGAGGAAACCAATTCAACATAGTTACATTATCTATGAATAACTAAAATCTCTCTCTCAGTTGTATTTCATTTTGAAGTGTGTGAAGAATTTCTGTTTTGAGAGACCTATGGAAAAAAAGGGGTTCTTAAAAAAACCCTTAAATAACTCACCTTAAACCACTATTTTTACCATGATGGTAAATTTCATCATACCAAAATTATTGTATCGTTAAATATCTATATGCGGGGCACCTTGTCAGACGTTAGAAATACAAAATGTTATCAAAACCTTGACATATGATATCAAAGTTCTGCTCAGGGATTTAGGCCACAGAAATAAAAGGTAAATAGCAGTTCAAAATAGTGTAAATGAATTGCAAAATGCTGCTGGATTTCTCACCTATATGTTGTCTTCACATACAGACTTTACCATGTCGTTTGACACTCGGGTTTGCACTCTCTTCTGTGAGCGTGGTCTACCGTTAATAGCACCTGTTAAGTGAATTCTGTTATGTATTTAATACAGGCCGAAAAACAGGATGCGTTGCCATGAGAACGGGACTTGCAGGGGGCTTGTGGGATGTTTTGAGATGTGAAGAAAAGGCTAAATTTGTGTGCAAACACTGGGCAGAAGGAGTAACTCGCCCGCCGGAGCCCACAACAACCCCTGAACCCAAATGTCCAGAGGATTGGGGCACCAACAGTAAAACAAGCTTGTGTTTCAAGGTGAGTATCGATTGCTAAGCTAATAAAGAATCATGTGAGGAATTCAAACAGGACCAAAAACCACAGTGCTCAGGCTCTACCCGTGAAAATTCTAATTTTATTAATTTGGAAAGGGAGCTGGGCTTCAGTTTTTAAAAAAGCTCTCCTTGAGTGCATGTCAATGACCAATTGCATTTCAGCTAACAAACCCAACTCACAGAAGCTTTCTTCACATGCTTTGCCTTCATCACCCTCCCTCTGTGTCTCCTTTTTTTTTTTTTTTTTATTTATTTATGATAGTCATCACAGAGAGAGAGAGAGAGAGAGAGGCAGAAACATAGGCAGAGGGAGAAGCAGGCTCCATGCCGGGAGCCTGACGTGGGATTCGATCCCGGGTCTCCAGGATCACGCCCTGGTCCAAAGGCAGGCGCTAAACCGCTGCGCCACCCAGGGATCCCCCCTCTGTGTCTCCTTGCTCCCAGGCTTCCTTGCCCTAGTCTGAGCTCTCACTTGTCTGCATCTCAAATGAAAATTTCTGTTTCACTTCATGTGATCCCACTGCATCTCATTTACCCCTGTTCTTAGAGCCCAAGCTTTTAGGTAAGTGCACTGATAATGCCAAATGGACATCTTAGAGGTAATGGTCCATTTTTCTGGTTTAGTGCCTGGTTGTTACACCTGATGGGATGTGAAGGCATTCCGTGCCCTTTCGATGACAATTTGTTATTCTGCTATCATTTTATCCATTCCAAGATCACACCATCCATTTTCTACTTAGGGAGTCAAGTTGACTAAAATGAATGAGATAAAAACTTCAGTGAATTACGCATTTGTGTCTTTTTTTTTCACTCTTTCATCCTTTCTTGAGAAAATTAGACTTAGTCAAATACAGAAAAGTGTTTATCTACTGCTTAATGATACTATTCTCTAATGTCCCACTCTCAGGACCTCTTTTACTTAGTCCCTTGAGTGGCATATGACCATGGCATGCCTTGGTACACACTTAGGCAAGGCTAAGGGAAAACTTGAATTACTAACATGTATCAGAATGAGGCTGGTTAGTCTTCTGGAACTCATGGGGCATGACTAGTTGGATTAGCCACTCCCACTACTAGCCATGGAGACTGCTAACCTGTTCAGTCCAGTCTGGGCTAAATGCATAATTTGCCTAGAAGGGACCATTTGGGGCCAAGATAGAAGAGGATTTTGTAAATGAGTTAATTGAAGATGAACATAAAGCAAATCAGGTGTTTATTGTGGCATCTGGAAACTTTTGAATTAAGTACACAAAGGCCAATTTCATCCTATACATGGCCATTCACTGGAGGGTGGTAGGCTGTGGAGATTTGTTGCAGGATTTTGAGAAAAGTGGTAGAATTCTTCAGAGCTGGGAAGTGAACAAGGGTTCTGGTAGAGATGTTATCCAGATGGATATTCAACAAATTAGAATATGTGCTTCGTTAGAAAATTATATGGCTTTAGAGGTGCTTAGATAGGGTTTGTTTGGAAATATATGGACCATCTTTGTACATATTAAGATATAGGAGTTATTAATAAAATTTAGGTGATAGTAAATTTATTTAAGAAAATCTTAGGGTGCCTGGGTGGCTCAGTGGTTGAGCGTCTGCCTTCAGCTCAGGTCATGATCCCAGGGTCCTGAGATTGAGTCCTGCATTAGGCTCCCTGCAGGGAGCCTGCTTCTCCTTCTGTTTGTGTCTCTGCCTCACTCTCTGTATCTCTCATGAATAAATAAGTAAAATCTTTAAGAAAAAACAAAATCTTATATCACAGTTGAGCAGGTTGAGGTGCTCACAGGAATCTTGGGAGTTATTGATGTGGAAAGTTGCTCAGGGTACTTTTTGTCTAGATAGCTCAAGTTAGGGTCAGGGTGAAGATTGCCTTGAGTTATGTGGTGACATCTGGGCAGCCATAGTCAGTTGTGAGCAAATCCTATTTCCCACAGGCCTATGATAGTAGGGACCATGACTCATGAGAAACAATGAATGAAAATTAGAAAAGTTGGGGGATACAATGGACTCCTACAATATTTGCATACAGACAGGTATTTCCCAGTCTGGGATTCCATTTCACTGTAGGCTTCTGGGTAATAGGAGATATTCCCTAATTTATATGATCTATTAAATTTAGTTCAGCTCATAACCTTTTTAGATGCTTTACCAAATACATGTCTTTTGTGGCATGTGCTTTAAAAGTTGTTAAAACAGGCAATGATAAGAAAAAAAAAGACAAGACCATTGTAAAGGACACCAGCTACAGAGTATTGGAATACTGCCAGGTTATTCATTGTTTAAGCTAAACAGGATAACAAACTATGGCACATTTTTTGTTGTTTTTGAAGTTTTCCTTATTTGTGTTTTGTTGCTATCTCTCAAAAGTTTTTGGGGGCACCTGGGTGGCTAAGTCAGTTAAGTGTCTGACTCTTGATTTTGGACTAGGTCATGATATCAGGGTCATGAGATCAAGCCTTGAGTCAGGATCCAGGCTGAGTGTGGAGTCTGCTTAAAATTCTCTTTCTTCCTCTCACTCTGCTCCTCCACTCCCCCTGCTTGCACAAGCTTTCTCTCTCTCTCTCAAAAAAAAAAAAAAGAGAGAGAGAGAGAGACAAAAGTTTTTCTTTCTTTCCCATCTCAGTGCTGCTTTCTACACCTAACCAAATTAAGCCTGTCTTCTACAGTGAGCTGTATGCTTTCCCATATTTCTGAAACTTCTAAGATTTTAATCTAATTTCTCTTGTGCCATAACATGCTTTTATTTTTTAAGGTTTTCTCAACAAAATCATCTCGCACATTTTGTTACCCAAATACTTACTTCTAAATTGATTTTCAACCAAGAGAATTACATTGTTTTGCACCATAGAGGTGTCTTATTTCTCTAAAGTGAAATCTCATCAAAAGTAAATAATTAATTCTCTTGATTTGGTAAGCAATGAAGTGAAAAATAACTTTTGAAACTATATCATCTTTAGCTATTTGCAAAAGGAAAACATGAGAAGAAAACATGGTTTGAATCTCGAGATTTTTGTAGAGCTCTGGGTGGTGATCTAGCTAGTATCAATAATAAAGAAGAACAGCAAGCAATATGGCGATTAATAACGTAAGTGTCTTTTATATAATACTCCTTTCTTTTACCTATCTGATGCTAATGATGTTGAGAAAATTCTTATATTTCTGAAAGTTTTGGCTCATAATGCTACTTTGAGTGCCTATACTGTATACCAAATCCATAGGACCTTTTTGATCTGGCTTCACTTCCAAATGCTTTAATTTTGTAGGTATAAATCCTGTGACAAATTGCTCTATAAAAGTACCAGACACTCAATACATGTTATTAAATCAATAAATTAATATCTTTCAGTGCTTTATAATTAAATATGCTCAATCGGCGGCTCCTTTTCAATATATTTATGAGGTGTACCAAATTGCACAGCAATTGCATAATGCTTTTATTTATTCATTGAATCTCTTTCCCTGTATACTAATTTAAGTTTGGAAGGTAGTTTAAATTTGATTAGCTCTTCTAGGTAACTAGACTTGTTTTATCCAATAGTATAAGCTCTCTTGGTGTCTTGTAAATTACAGGGCTAGTGGAAGCTACCATGAACTGTTTTGGTTGGGATTGACATATGGCAGTCCTTCAGAGGGCTTTACTTGGAGTGATGGTTCTCCTGTGAGTAATTTAATTATATACCATTTTCTTAGTTTATCATGTATTTATTTTCATGCTATCCTATGGCTTAATCCAAGTTTTTCATAAAACAGATTATTATTAATAACTAGAAACATTTTTCTATGCAGAAGTAAATGCTATTTTGGATCTTTATTCTGCTCCTGCCTTAATATAGTTTTCCTGTTCACCCAAGGTTATAAGCATAGTGGACTGGATGAAAAAAAATTAGAAAACTCATTTTGCTAGTTTAAATAAAATAATGTTTTCATTCTATCATGCAAAATTTTGTGCGAGTAGTTCAACTTCTTAAAAATTGAGTTTCAAACAAGTGTTGGCGAGGATGTAGAGAAAAAGAAACCCTTGTGCACCATTGATGGGAATACAAACTAATATAGCCACCCTGAAAAACAGTATGGAGGTCCCTCAAAAAGTTAAAATTGAATTTCCATATAATCTAGTAATTGCACTACTGGGTATTTACAACAAAAATATAGAAACTCTAATTCAAAGGGTACATGCACCCCTGTGTTTGTTGCAGCATTATTTACAATAGCTAAACTATGGAAGCAGCCCAAGTGTCCGTTGATAGATGAATGGCTAAAGAAGATGTGGGGTGTAAATTACTATATATAATGGAATATTATTCAGCCATGAAAGGAATGAAAATTTGCCATTTGCAACAACATAGATGGAGCTAGCTAGTATAAGTTCAGTAAAATAAGCCAGTCAGTCATACAATACTGTATGATTGCAGTCATATGTGGAATTTAAGAAACAAAACAAATGAGTAAAGGAAAAAAAGAGAGACAAACCAAGAAACAGACTCTTGACTATAGAGGACAAACTGGTGGTCACCAGAGGGAGGAGGGTGGGAAGATGTGTAAAAGAGGTGAAGGAGATGTAGAGTACACTTACCATGATGAGTGCTGAGTAATGTGTAGAATTGTTGAATCACTACATTGTACACCTGAAACTAATATAACCCTGTATGTTAATTATACTGGAATTAAAATTAAAAACTTATATGAAAAATTGAGTGTTTACAGCCTTTTATAGACCAGGAGATCTGGGAACAAATTTCAAGAATCCATTAGTAACCACTAGGCCTTGTCAGCCTTCCCCATTCTCGGGAATGGAGAAGTGAGAGGCTAGGACACATGCTGGCGGCATTTAGTGTTCCAGTCATCCCAGGAAGTGATTTTGTGTAATTTCAGTTCTACCTCCTCTTATAAACCATCAGCAATTTTTCAAGGCACTGAAGTAAAGTGATTTAATTCATAGCTCCATTGGCACTTGGATTTCATATTGATATTTTTGGAAAATGCTTCATCTAAAACTCTCTTGGCTCTGATTCCACACTGAAAACTGCAAAGGGAACCTGAACCCATCCCCTTCATTGATTTTCACTGTTAATTTAGGTGAAGTGTGGTAGCTTTGTTAGGAGTATTTCATAAGTCCTTTTCTTTTATAAGAAGAACTAATTGTACTTCTCTTTTTTTTTAAATTTTTTTTAATTGCACTTCTCTATCCTGCCTAGCTAAAAAGAGAAAGTTTCCAACATCACAGTGAAATACTATCCTTTAAGCAGTAGGGATATGACAGATTTAGGGATTCCCAATACTGAGAAGTGGGGCTTTTTTTGCTAAGTTTTCCCTATATATATAAATCCCACTTTTTAAAATTTTTTTTATTTATTTATGATAGTCACACACAGAGAGAGAGAGAGGCAGAGACATAGGCAGAGGGAGAAGCAGGCTCCATGCACCGGGAGCCCGATGTGGGATTCGATCCCGGGTCTCCAGGATCGCGCCCTGGGCCAAAGGCAGGCACTAAACCGCTGCACCACCCAGGGATCCCTAAATCCCACTTTTGCAGCCCTGGATCCATTTTATTAATAAGACCACAGAAAAATTTTTTTTAAAGATTTTATTCATTTATTCGTGAGAGAGAGAGAGAGAGAGAGAGGCAGAGACTCAAGCAGAGGGAGAAGCAGGCTCCATGCAGGGAGCCTGATGTGGGACTCGATCCCGGGTCTCCAGGATCATCCCTTGGGCCAAAAGCAGGTGCCAAACTGCTGAGCCACCCAGGGATCCCCAGACCACAGAAAATTTTATAATAATTAATAGCATATTCTATTAAACTTTGAAACTTTCTATGTAATGGGTGCTATTTCTTTCCTACCCATTTTCATCAACCTTGCTTTCAAAACAAAGTACTGCAAAAAAAAGTAAAAGGATTTAAAAAATGTTAATATACCTTTCTTTTCCTGTTTGGATAAATGATAGGCAGTGGCCTGATATAAATGATTAATGGTTACAATGTAATGTCTCTAACATAGGTTTCATATGAAAATTGGGCTTATGGAGAACCTAACAATTATCAAAATGTTGAATACTGTGGTGAGTTGAAAGGTGACTCTGGTATGTCCTGGAATGATATTAACTGTGAACATCTTAACAACTGGATATGCCAGATACAAAAAGGTATGATAACCTGTGCTTTATTTTATCCTAGATTGGAGAACTAACCTCCTGATATCCTAATATTTTCCCTTTATTAGAAGAACCAAACAAACAAAATAACAAAATAAGGGAACTGGCAGGGTCCATCAATTCACAGGATAAGAATGAAGTCACTGAGTACAGATAAATGTTCCAAAGGAACAGGAGATCAAAAGGCCACCCGGGAATCCTGGACAAGAGTCACGTCCTCTAAAAGAGTTCCCACGAGCTGTGATTCTGGCTCACATTCTACAGGGGTAGGAGTGGGTGTAATGCAAATACCATTTCTTTTGGGGATATTTACCCCCTGACCTATGTCAGCCATCCAGTAGGTGAAAATTTCCCAAATATTCTAAATATTGATTTCTTAAATAAATGTTCAGCACAAAGCACAAGCACCATTTTGAGGTGCTTGGTACTACTACACCCACCATGCTATTGGTGGTCAAAAAATATCACTGCATGCTATCAGTTATGATCTGGGACTCAGAAAGTTCCGCATATCCGAGTCAGGCATTGAAGTCAGAGGATCCAGGTTCTTATGTTCAGATAAAGGAATAAACAGATCTTCCCTGGAACCACACTTTACATAATCTTCCTCCTTTGTAAACAGTTAAGTGGAACCACATTGCCCTCTGCTGTTGGGGACCTTGGCTACTGTCCCAACGCCACTGCTTAGATAGAGACACAACCCTGTTGCTCTCCCACTGTCTGTCTGCTTATTTTCCCTACTTCTGCATAGATTAGTGTTTTCAAAGTTTTTCAAATGGAGGAATAAATGGTGACCAGTTTTTCTTTAGAGGTCTCCTAACTCCCAATGACTAGTTTCTTTGTGTATTGTTAGTAGCTCTATTCTTAACAGATGTTAAATACATTAAGTCAAGCTGGGTAACCTGAGTCCTTTTATCAGGTTCCAACAAAGTCCAGATACATCATTAACTACTTGGACAGAAAGTTTATTTAACTTTTAGTAAAATATACATTTAATAAAAATGAGATTCTTTTGAAGAAAACATTTTATAAACAAATAGTTCATCTTTAATGGTTTCAAATAATAAAATTTTAAGTAATTTCACAGCTAATTATCATCTATTGAGTACCTTCTACATACCAATAGCACACATATTTTACCCTACCTCTCTACACATACTACTAACTCCTTTTTGCAGTTGAAAGAATTGAAGGTAGGCAATTTAAGCCCTAGTCTGGGATTTGAACCTAGGCTTTCTGAATCCAAAACTTGTGTTCCTTTTTTTTCTTTATATGACACTATTTGTTGGCCCTGAAAAGTGTCTTCCAATTTCTGGTGGCTGTTACTTACCTAATTCTGCTGTCCTTCATTCTCTAACTCTACGACATGGTAAGAGAATTAGGGAGTGGAAGAGGAGGAGACAGAGAGAGCAGTTATATTTTTAGCTATTTTGACCCAGTGAAAATAGTAAAATTAGAAGGACATGTGATTGCAGAAGTTCCAGCATACTTTATGATTTGATTTTCTTTTGTTTTCCAGGAAAAACACCAAAACCTGAGCCAACGCCAGCTCCTCAAGACAGTAGGTGTTTTCATATTTTGTGAACTCCATATCGGTAGCCTTTTTTTCTTCTCTTTCCTTTCTCTATGAGACATACTTAACCTGGGAAGAGCAGAGTTCTTAATATCTTTGAGAATCTTGTGGAAGTCTGGACCTTTTCCTCTAGATGCTCACATGCACAAACACAAGGAGTTTTAATACAATATCTCAAGGCCACTTGAATCAAATCCAAGGGGCTGGATCGCCTCTTTAGTACTGTGTTAGTTTCCAATGGTTCCTGTAACAAATTACCACAAACCCCGTGGCTTAAAGCAACACACACTTATTCAGAAATATGAACTCTGTTTCACTGGGTCAAAATTGGCAGGATCATGCTTCCTCCCGAGGCTCTAAGGGAGAATCTGATTCCTTGCCTTTATTAACTTCTAGAACTTCATTTCTTGCACTTGTTAGTTGGTGGCTCCCTTCTCCATCTTGCAAAACCAGCACTGTAGCATCTTGCTTCATTTATCACATTCTATTCTTCTTCTGTAGTCAGATCTCCCTCTTTAAGGATATTTGTGATTATATTAGGGCCCGCTGGATAATCTAGGATAATCTCACCCCCATCTCAAAACCCTTAAATTAATCACATGCACAGAGTATCTTTTTCTACATAAGGTAACATTTATGGATTCCAGAGATTAGGACATGGATATCTTTGGGGACTCTTATTCAGCCTACAATAGCACAGAATTGTAGAATACCATGGTTTGGAAGAAGGCTTAGGAGCCCTCCTGGTATGTGAATTCCTTGATTCTCCAGGTATACACTGAAGCACCCAAGTCCATCTGTTACAGGCTCTTTGTTATATTGAGATGAAAGCTGATTTCTCCCAGCTTCCACTTCTTGAACTCAGAACATCATGGGTGCAGGTATGTAACTCCTGCCAGCTCTGTGATCCTATTGATAAAAATAACGCTAAGAGTTCCTTTACCCAATGATGATACATGGAACTTAATTGAGAAGAAAAAGTTCCAGAGTTGATGCAAGGTGGATATCTGGCCTTAGGCAATGCAGTCTGTATTTGGCTTAAATATCTTGCTTATTTGGGTTCTCAGAGTTTCAGATACCTCTGATAAAGCGACTCTGTCCTTTTCACTTTTGTGAACCACACATACCAGATTCTTGAATTTGTCTAAGTAAAATTCATCACCCTTTTTCATTAATTTTTCAGATCCGCCAGTCACTGAAGATGGGTGGGTTATTTACAAAGACTACCAGTATTATTTTAGCAAAGAGAAGGAAACCATGGACAAAGCCAGAGAATTTTGCAAGAAGAACTTTGGCGATCTTGTTTCTATTCAAAGTGAAAGTAAAAAGAAGTTTCTATGGAAATATGTAAGAATTTGATTAATTTAAGAATGAAACAGTGATGTGATAAGCAAAGATAATGCCTACTATTGGTACCCCATGGTGCAATTTCAAGTTATGTGCTGTATTTGAATTTTCTAAGGTTGGGGAAGATGTGAATGCCAGAGGAGGACAGGCAAGTGGTGGCCGTAACAGAAACAAGTGACCTGATTGCTTAAATATTCAATGCAGAGTCACAGAACCCAGAAAGCTTTTAGTCGAGGCTTTGTGAAGACCTACACATGATGGCTTTGAGTTCACTAATTTGATTTTCAAATATCATAATTCTTAACTCGTTGTTATATATCAATCCTGGACTCTTTGTGTACAGTGTAGGTTGATTATTTAAAAACCTATCTTATTTCGACCAAATTGTTGGTTAAAAGCTTGATTATTAAAAAAAAAAAAAGCTTGATTATTCACATAAAAATCTTTCTTGGTTGGGATGCCTGGGTGGCTCAGCAGTTGAGCGTCTGCCTTCAGCCCAGGGAGTGATCCTGGAGACCCGGGATCAAGTCCCACATCAGGCTCCCTGCATGAAGCCTGTTTTTCCCTCTGCCTATGTCTCTGCCTCTCTCTCTTTCTCTCTCTCTCTGTCTATCATGAATGAATAAATAAGTAAATCTTTTAAAAAAATCTTTCTTGGTTGTACAGAAATTGTCACATAACATAGAAAGTATAGGGTTTTTTTTTTCCAAAGGCACTTGGCTTAGTATTTCTTTTTAAAAATCTTCATGACATCCTTGTTGCTTATCAGAAGGGAGGTAAGAGGGAGAGCAGAAAAAAATAAAGTTAACGTAATGAAAAAATAAAAATTCATTTGCTGACAAAGGGATTAGAGTATAGTCTGACTTACCTTCATCTTTGTGGATATATTTTGGTTTGAAATTTTGAGGATATTTCCTAATTTGCACAAATATATATGTGGATGAAGTCTTTCTTCAGAAACAAAATACCATGTGGTTACTTTGTTTTCAAGAATATCTTCCAACAACCTAATAATTACTGTAGCCATTTGGTATTATAGAGAATGATTTAAGGTATTTGTTTTATAACTTCACATTCTTATATAGTGTGCATAGTTTTCTTTTTTAAAGCTTATTTCTTTGTTTCTACACCCAATGTGGGGCTTGAACTGACAATCCTAAGATAAAGAGTTGCATGATCTTCTGACTCAGCCAGCTAAGCACCCCAATATTTTTCTTTTAATTTTTATGAAAAACATAACTTTTACAACAAAATCTCTGCATGAATCTGTTCTTAGAAAAGGTTCCAAATGGGCTGCCTCATTAATAAGTACATTTTGTTTAAGAATTTTCTTATTATAGGGGTGCCTGGGTGGTTCAGTTGATTGAGCATCAACCCTTAGTTTTGGCTTCGGTCATAATCTTGAGGTCCTAAGATCCAGCCCCATGTCAGCCCCAGCTCTGTGCTCAGCATGAAGTCTACTTGAGATTCTCTTTCTCTCCCCATCTGTCCCTCACCCCACTTGCCCTCTCTCTCACAAATAAATAAATATTCTAAAAAAAAGAATTTTCCTATCATATAAGTATGGATTGAACTATATGTAAACTTCCATCCTTTAGGTAAACAGGAATGATGCACAGCCAGCATATTTTATTGGCTTAATGATCAGCTTGGATAAAAAGTTTATGTAAGTACATCAAAATAAAACAACTTTGCTTCAGAGACTAATCTGATAAATATCTAAGAGTTATTTTTAAGACTTTAGTTTTGCTGAATACATTTTTAAAAATCCTACTGAATTCTCAATCTAAAATGCGTCTTTAAAAAAACAAAAGGAATTTTTAAAAATCCTGTTTCATATTTTCAGCATCATAATTCTCAAACAGATAACTCAAAGTCTGATTTAATCTTGCAAAACTCCACCTGTCTTTGTTTTAGGGTTTTGTCACATGTTAGCCAATGATCTACGAAGAAGATATATTATACATATATGAATACTGAACTTATTTTAAAAATTATGATTCCCATTTAGACCATCCTTGGTGCACAGGATTAAAGGGGCCTTTAAGATGCCCCACTTACTGCTTTCACAGCACTACTTTGAAATCCCCTTTCAACTGCACGAAATGCTTTCCCTTCAAAGGAATGACTGTACTGTTTTCCATTAGATACAGGGGCCAGGAAAAGCTGTGGGAGGGAGGAAATTAGTACATTTTTGGGGTTTCTTTCCTTGTTCATTAATACAATGTTCTCCTAAGCTTGAAGAGCAGATATGTCTTCCTGGCTCAGGCACGGATGTTTTAGCCACATATGTTCCGCTTGACCATTAATTGCCATTTTTGAGCAATAGAGAACAAAACTCACACTCATTATTTTTAAAGATCAGAAATGTTTGATGCTTCTTTGGACAAGCACCCATTTTAATCATCTCTAAAATAAGAGGGTTGAATTTGATGATCTCTTGCTCTCTTTCCAGCTAACAGTCTCTGAATTTCTATAATTTATGAAAATAAGTATTGACCCACATACCTTAGGAGAAACCTAGAATAAACATAAAAATCAGAGTATGGGCTTAATGAGAAACTCTGAATTCTTGGTCTCTCTCTATGGGTGGTTTTGTTTTGTAGGAATCATGTCTAATAAGTACTGTGAGAGGCTGTTTGCTTCTGACCCACTTCCAGAGAAACTGGGATCTCCATTATCTCTCTCACTTCAAGACTAAAGGTAGCTTCTTCCAGGGAAGGAAAAGAAGACAGACTAGCCAAGGCATCAGGTTGCTGCAGAGGAGCCCAGTGCCACGGGAAGCAGCAACTTCTTGGGCTTTTTCCTGCTAGTCTCTGTAGACTCCTCTCTTCTGTTTGCTTAAAATTCCATACTCTCTTCATCTTCATTGACTAATCTGTTTCCCACACCAAACTGCAGCCAGTTATCCTAATGTTTGTATTATTACTGCTAAATGCCTGAATTTTCTTTTCCAGTTGGATGGATGGAAGCAAAGTAGATTACGTGGCTTGGGCCACAGGTGAACCTAATTTTGCAAATGACGATGAAAACTGCGTGACCATGTATTCAAATTCAGGTAGACAATATAAAAATCTTCGTGAATTTGCCTTGTCGTATGATGTGTCATCTGCTACATCCCTAGGCTAAAAGTAGCAAGTCGTGCACTTAAATCAGGCAAGAAAAGCAGAGAAAATAAAGAAGTTTAATTTCAGCAGTGTTAACTGTTTGTGAGAATGGATGCTTAACATTTGCTCTAATACATGACACAATTGTGTCGTTTCTCATTTTATGAAACATTTCTTTATGTTTTGATTTGAGCAAAATATCCAGAATGTTTATCTATCTCCCTTCTCTCTCTCCACATCTTTATCTGTAAAATGAGAATAATGATAGAATTTACCTATTGTTGAGAAGATTAAAGATGTAATATATCTAAAACACTAAACAAATGCTTCGTATATATAAGTTTAGATATTATTAGATTACTATTATTAGTTCTTAATAGTGATATAGATAATACATCTGCAACACTAAGTTTATTCTGGGCTCATAGGAAGCTATCTATAAAGTTGAACTATTATCAGTTTAAGTGAAAGAACAAAAGAATATGGCATGGATCTTTCTAGTTACTTGTGTAAAAATGATGGTTGTAGTCTAATCCATTTTCTGAGACTCCTTATAAAACATAAATGCACTGGGGCACCTGGGTGGCTCAGTGGTTGAGCATCTGCCTTTGGCTCAGGTTGTGATCTCAGAGTCCTGGGATTGAGTCCCACATTGGGCTCCCCACAGGGAGCCTGCCTCTTCCTCTGCCTGTATCTCTGCCTCTCTCTCTGTGTCTCTCATGAATAAATAAATAAAATCTATAAAAAAATGCATTTTTTAAAAAAAGAGTGTTTTTAAATGCAAATATGTAAGTCTAACTTAGCTATTTTGTTCTTTGCCAGGGTTTTGGAATGACATTAATTGTGGTTATCCAAATGCCTTCATTTGCCAGAGACACAACAGCAGCATCAATGCCACAGTTGTTCCTACAGTGCCTTCTGTCCCAGGAGGTTGTAAGGAGGGCTGGCATTTTTACAATAACAAGGTACTAAAAAAATTAGTTGTAGTTGTGGCATTGATCAGTGTGTGGATTGACAATGCGAATCTTTCAGTATGGTGGTAACTTTTGCTTCTCTAGTGACTTTAGAAAATTTTAGGCAAGGATAGAGGTTGCTATTTCAAGTTCTCTATGGAAATTGAGAGTATACTTGAAGATACTCTCCAAATGGATGTGTCCTTTGTTCTGAGGAAGAAAACAACTTTGCAAAGGAAGTTTGTGGGTGATAAAACTAACTTAGCCTTTTGGATCTCTGTTTGGTTGGAAAAAAAATTATATTTAGCTATAATCTTCATGAAGAATTTTAATTTCTTTAAAGCAAACACTATTATCTTTACTTAGTTCCTTTTTTTTTTTTCTTTCATCCAAGTGTTTCAAAATCTTTGGATTTGTTGAAGAAGAAAGAAAAAATTGGCAAGAGGCGCGAAAAGCTTGCATAGGATTTGGGGGAAATCTGGTATCAATCCACAATGAGAAAGAACAAGGTATGCAACCATTGTATAATCAGTGATGCCCTTAAATATGTAATTCTTTTCTCCTGCTGATAGTAAATGATATTTTGGTTTTCCAGAGTAAACATTAGGCAGGGAAGAAAACCCAAACACACGTGGAGAACTATTTTATTCAGTTGTAGGCACTGTGCTGGGCATTTAACACAAAAGTCCCTTTTTTTTTTCTTTTTTTTTTTCTATTTTGCATATTTTTTATTGGAGTTTGATTTGCCAACATAGCATAACATCCAGTGCGTGCTCATCCCATCAAGTGCCCCCCTCAATGCCCGTCACCCAGTCACCCCAACCCCCCACCCACCTCCCTTTCCACTACCCCTTGTTCGTTTCCCAGAGTTAGGAGTCTCTCATGTTCTGTCTCCCTCACTGATATTTCCCACTCATTTTGTCTCCTTTGCCCTTTATTCCCTTTCACTATTATTTATATTCCTCATATGAATGCGACCATATAATGTTTGTCCTTCTCTGATTGACTTGCTTCACTCAGCATAATACCCTCCAGTTTCATCCACATTGAACCCAATGGTGGGTGTCATTTCTGATGGCTGAGTAATATTCCATTGTATACATAGACCACAGCTTCTTTTTCCATATTTCTATGGACACCGAGGCTCCTTCCACAGTTTGGCTATTGAGGACATTGCTGCTATAAACATCAGGGTGCAGGTGTCCTGCCCTTTCACTGCATCTGTATCTTTTGGTTGAATCCCCAGTAGTGCAATTGCTCAGTCATAGGGTAGCTCTATTTTTAACTCTTTGAGGAACCTCCACACAGTTTTCCAGAGTGGCTGCACCAGTTCACATTCCCACCAAGAGTGCAGGAGGGTTCCCCTTTCTCCACATCCTCTCCAAAATTTGTTGTTTCCTGTCTTGTTAATTTTCACCACTCTCTCTGGTGTGAGGTGGTATCTCTTTTATTTTTTTTTATTTTTATTTTTTAATAATAAATTTATTTTTTATTGGTGTTCAATTTGCCAACATACAGAATAACACCCAGTGCTCATCCCGTGCCCCCCTCAGTGCCTGTCACCCATTCACCCCCACCACCCGCCCTCCTCCCCTTCCACCACCCCTAGTTCATTTCCCAGAGTTAGGAGTCTTTATGTTCTGTCTCCCTTTCTGATATTTCCTACCCATTTCTTCTCCCTTCCCTTCTATTCCCTTTCACTATTATTTATATTCCCCAAATGAATGAGAACATATAATGTTTATCCTTCTCCGATTGAAAAAGTCCCTTTTCATTGTTAGGACAACTGTGTGAAGCAGGTTATCCTCACCCTACAAGCAGTCAAAGAAGTAGAGTAGTTCTAGAAGTAAAACGGAAAAATTGTTTGTTTTCCATTTATTGTGCCTCTAACTGGTTGATCACATACCTTAAAATGCAATAAAACTAATTTTTAAATATGAACTTTGAGCAAATGGAGACACCCCCCCCCCATAAAATGTAAGGATAAACCAGAGCTTTGAAGAAAATATTGAAGGAGAAAACTCACCATATCTATAGAACAGATTGGAAAATTTATTATACTGTCAAGAGAAAGATAGTTGACCAATTTGGCAATGGTCTTTTCATGGCCACCTTACCTGAAATAGATTTTACAGTATATTATTGACCTGTCATTTTAAGAAGGATGCTGCCCACCTACAGACCAGCCAGATGAAGTAACTAAATTCATGGAAGTTTTGGAAGCCACAGCAGGCATTGAGTGAGGCTTGTTTGAAGGAACCTCAGCTTTCACAGCCCCAGAAAGAGAGGCTGTGGGCTTTGAAAAGAGAAGATGTAAACCTGTATAGTTCCAGAAGGAAGCAAGGGATGGCAGTTGCAAAGAAATAGGTTTAGGCTCAAAATTGGGAAGCCATTCTAACAATTAGAACTGATTAAATAAGTTGTTCTGTGAGCTCTCTACGGGGCTGTGAAATGCTTACACTGGGAAGTTCTCAACGGGATGTCATAGAGTCACACATGCTGACTGGTACAAAGCACGAAAGATCTACAACGAGTGTTTGTACGAATGAGTTTATGTGAGATGTTAAGGGGGAGCTGAGGAACTGCATAATTTCTAAGTTCCCTTTTGGTTCTGAGATTCTTTGACTTCCAGAATCATTTACTAGAAAACATGGTACAAAATATACAAAAGAAGAAAGACACAGGAAAACCCTCTGTGGCACTGTCTCAAATGTTTACTCTGTAAATGCCGCCATGTGCTCTCTTGGAACACATGATACAATAAATCAAACAAAGTTTCACTGAGAGCCTTTGTCAAGTTCAGCAGCTTGCCAGACATTGAAAGAGAAGGGTCAAACCATAGCACACAATAGAAACGTTTTAAGAATATAATATTCATATTTCTCTAACTGGCCTACCACATTTTGGACCTAGCTACCCAGCAGAGAAACATAATAATTGATTTCTTCTCTTAACCACAAAGTGCTGATTCCTGGCATCACAAAATTAGAACCTGGGTAATAGAGATGTGCAGAAGGAAACAATTTTCAGATAAAATAACATTATTCCTGGCAAAACAGACACACGTTGTTGAATTCTTATTGTGGTTGTTGGCAGAAACAAAGTCAGTGCTGAAATCCTGGCAGGTAGTGCTTTTCCACATTCATCTCAAGTTGGGGATGGGGAAAGTTCTGATCTTATTTAGGAAATAAAACAAAACCAAAATAAATATCTAGCTGTGTTCTTCTCGCTCTAAAAAATGTTGAAAGAATTTGTTTTTTTAATTTTAATTTTTATTTATTTATTTTTTTCACCTTTGATTGAGAAATAAGCAAATCCCTGAGCACAGTGGTCACTGCGTCTGCTAGTCTGGCAGGAGAATAAACACGTAACAGTGACCCTTCTGTGGAATGTTTGTTCATGAATAAACAGATAATTGTATCTCTTCAGGCTTCTTTCTATTTTGCATTTTCTTTTTAATAACCCAAATGCTTAGTCATTCAGTATCCTATTTGCATTTGGGAGTCGGATTTAAGCATGTTTGGAAAATATTCTGTAGAGTTGATGTTCATTCACCTAGGTGTCCGTGGCTGCTGGCAGATGAGGTCACTAGCCATGGAAGGCAGCGTGTGGTGTGGGAGGCGTGCAGAAGGGCAAATGGACAGGGGATGGGGCATGTCTTCACTTAAGCCCCTTACAGCATCTGAATATTTGCCACCAACCTCTCTGTGCAGAACTGGCAAGGAAGCAAGAGGCCACACTTGTTCTACATTCTGTGCATTTTTCCAAATCTTCTCTCCTACTGAGGGGAGTGCTTAGCATCATGATGCCCCCTTGGTCCAAGCACACCTGGTGGACGGCCACCAACCCCTGACAGTTGCTCCCCGGGAGAAGTTCTAATTGGGTGGCTCTTTTGGTTTGGAAATCCAAAGTAGTGATAATGTGACAGCCTAATGCTTCTTGTTTTGACAAGTAGGTTTCATTTTTAGAAGTTTTCTGGATGAAGCACCCTGTTTGCCCCCTCATTATTATAATCAGATTGTCTTATTTAAAGAATCAGGACACCTGCAAACTCATGGGATGACTGCGTATGAATTAGAAACAGTGCCTCTTCCTGCAGGATGGCAGGCAGCCACAACCCAGATTGGGCTGTATGAAATGGAGCACAGGGCCTGGGATGGATTTCAGCCACCCTGTCCCAGTTCCCCACTGCCCTTGGGCAGGGCACGGCCTGCACAACTATCTGCAGCGGCCCGGATAAATACCCAGACTTTTATTATACGAAACTTTCCAAAGTACAAAGTGAAGTGATAACGTGATGTTAGGTTAGAATGTGTTTGTTTTCATGGTAAGTGCTTTGAAATCATAATAAAGACATGAATCATGTACTCAATGTTTTAAAATTACGTATTTTGAATATTTTCCGTAGTTTGAGTATCTTCCTCCCCTCCCCCACCAAAGTTTAAAATTACCCTGTGGAACTTTCTTTCAGCATTTCTTACCTATCATATGAAGGACTCCACTTTTAATGCCTGGATTGGGCTGAATGATGTGAATTCAGAGCACACATTCCTTTGGACGGATGGGCGAGGAGTTCATTTTACAAACTGGGGGAAAGGTTACCCTGGTGGAAGAAGGAGCAGTCTTTCCTATGAAGATGTAAATATCAGTTTCAGGTCACCTCTCCATGCACCGTCAGCCTACTTAGAGTCATCATATTAGTGATTAATCTGTGAAAAATCTACCAGAGTTCTCCTTGATCTGGTTCATTCTTGCGGATCTTAAGTGTTTTAGATTGAGCCAACCTCGAGGGAAGGGGTGTAAATTCAGTTATGGACTCTTCAGCTTGTGGGGTAGGTGGTGGCGGCCTCAATGGATGGGAAAGCCAGCTCCAATCTGGGCCTATGTTGCAGTCAGTATGTACACTTGAACCCAGAGTTATCAATTTTAGCTGTATCAACTGCCTCTAAACTCTTGAAGCTTGTATCATTAGGGGTTTACGTCTGGCAGCTACTGCTACTTTTTTTTTTTAAAAAAGATTCTTATTTATTTATTCATGAGAGACACAGAAATAGGCAGAGACATAGGCAGAAGGCGAAGCAGGCTTCCTGTGGGGAGCCCGACGTGGGACTCAATGCTAGGACCCCAGGATCAGGACCTGAGCCGAAGGCAGACGCTCAACCACTGAGCCACCCAGATGCCCAGCTACTACTACTTCTAAAGATAGAAATTATCATGATTGAGTTACTACTTGTAGAGCACTTACTGTGTGCCACTGTGCTCGCTGCTCTCATATATTAACCTAAGAGACAGATAATTGTTTCTTTATTTTAGTACTTTTAATCTTGTATCATTGGACAGTCAACCCATCAGTGTTAAACACCGCACTAGGCATTGAGGAAAAACATGAAGAAACAAAAGATTTTGTTCTTGTCTTAAAGAAGCCCACACTTTTGTTAGACTACAAGTCTTCCACGGGAAAGAAGATGGTGAGAAATGCAAGGGCGTGATGGCGGGATCAGTTATAAAGCCCTGTAGTAGTTAGGAGGAAAGAAGCTTACTGTGGGATAGAGTGATCTCTCAAGAGGTTTAAAACAATGATCGGGTGTGCGGGGTGGGGAAGGCCATGCTAACTGGGCAAGGTGAATAAAGTCTTCAGGAAAAAGACACCAGGTAGGGCTGGGCAGGAGTACATGACTTTGGATATAACAAGGCTTTTATACAGAAAGGAAGTAGGAGTAAACTTTGAAAGGTTGATGCAGAATTTAGAGAAATTTAAATGCCCCATTTAAATTGGACTTTGTCAGATAGGCAGCAAGAAAAGGTTAGAGCAGAAAAATTATCTGATCACAATGGTGCCTTTACAATAACTAATTGGGTTAGCTCTGTGTAGGGCAGATACATTTAGGTGATGGGTTGGTGATTTTCTGTGGAGAAATTGTTTGAATCTTCATTACATTCACGAAGGCTAAAAACTTAGTGAAGAAATTCAAGCAGAATGGAATGAGGCAAGGTTTGCTTAGAAAAATTTCTGGATGAGACATGAATTTTGTGTAAAAATTATTGCTCAAGTGGTTTTTGTTTGTTCATTTGTTTTGAGAACATAAAGACAAGCAAAAACAATAAAAGCAAAATCTGTAATCTCATCATCCAGGAAAAAACAATTTTTTGTTGAATTTATTTGTAGACTTGTTCTTCGTATGTGAAAAATATAAAGTTTATCTCACAAAAATGTAATCAAAACACACATACTGTGTTGTTACAATTTCTAGGACTTGAAAAATGAAGAGGATTAAACACGGTGTGATAAAGAGAGTGTGAGAGAGCTTTTCATATGTCTTTTGTAGTGGAAACATACTTGTTCTGTACAGGTTTTCTGAAGTAGAGCGTAGGGTGTAAGCCAGGGTAATGGAAGATAAGAAAAGCTAAGAAGGAAGATGGGAATGAGTGGAGCATGTAAATGCAGGATCAGGAGTTCCTGGGGGTTGAGGTTCATAGGATAATGAGGCTAGAGGCATGGAGGTCACAAAGGCAGTTGGTGCAGCATTGCAAGCAGTGGTAGCTATGGATCAGGGATTAGGGGGTAACTAATAACTAATAACTGGGGTTCTTTCCATCTTTCTGCTCTACATCATTGGTATGTTGGTTTAGCTCTTCATTACTGCATGGTAGAGAAGTTCCAGTCGTTCTATCCAGTCAAGAAAACACCCAATCTTCCTTCCTTTGTGGCTCTTTATCAACAAGAAACCCTTCCTGGGGGGCCACTCCTGCTCATAGCATGCTTTGCATTCCTCACTTGTTGAGAAGCTGGGTAGTGCAGTGACTAAGGCCTGTGCTAGGAGCTTGAATGCCTGGAGTTTGAATCCTAGCTATTATTTATTAGCTGTACAACCTTGGGCAAGTTAACCTGTGCCTCTATTAACCTGTGCCTCAGAGCTCTCAGCTATGAAATGGGCATACTCATAATACCAACCACATCGGATGGATGTGAGTTTATAGGAATTAATACATAGATGGTATTTAGAACAATGCCAGATATTATAGGTGTGAAATATAATTATTAGAACTGATAGGTTAAAGAAGCCCAACATGTAATAAATCAAAATCTTCATCTGAAACACTGGATGAAAACTTTGGCAGGTGCAGATCTTATGACTTTTTTATTTGCTTTGGCTCAGACTATCCTATGGAAGCTTGATATTGCAAACATATTCACAACAAAAAATAGAAAACTCTTTGCAGCCTGGCATACTTCCCTGTAAGATTGCAAATAAGATGGGAAGCTTTCTAGCTACATGCCAACAATTTGGTCTGAATCCATAATGATATTTTATGAATTAAATTAGCAATAAAAAGTATAGATTATATTTATTTCCCTTTAACAGTAGGATACCTGTTTGGGGGTTTGAATCATGAGAATTAAGATGGAGAAGACATTGTATTCTAACATTTGATTGCTAAATTTTGATAGGGATTAATGTAATTTCTGATGGCAAAGTTTCTCCAACCTGTCTCTAAAATTATCCAAATCTATCTGACTTTTGATTAAGAACAGCAAGAGTTCAGGGGTGCCTGGGTGGCTCAGTCAGTTAAGCATCTGCCTTTGGCTCAGGTCATGATCTCAGGGTCCTGGGATTGAGCCCCCACATAGGGGTCCTTGCTCAGTGGGGAGACTGCTTTTCCCTCTCCTATGCCTTTCCCTGTGGCTTATGCTCCCTCACTCTCTTTTTCTCTCTCAAATAAATAAATAAAATCTTTAAAAACAATAGCAAGAGTTCATTGTGAGAGATCCACATAGAAAGTGTGAGCAGTTGCGTGGAAAGTAAGGGTGAATTGGCCAGAACTGTCAATGAATTAGGATGATGTCTTTAAATTTGGTGGTTGGGAATGAGGGATTTTTTTTTTGGCTTATTAATTTATTTAAACAATTGTTGATTCACGCTGCTCCCCCCGCCCTTTCTCCACAAATGTACAGGCTGACTGTGTTGTTATTATTGGAGGGAAGTCAAGAGATGCAGGAAAATGGATGGATGACACGTGTGACAGCAAGCGGGGCTACATTTGCCAGACACTTCCTGGTAAGCTGTACTGAACCTCGCCGTCCCAAAGAGCTGAGGTTATTTAACAGTCTAAAAAAACGACCTTCTCAATTTTGCTGTAGACCTTGAACTGCTCTAAAAACATAAAGTTTTATTTAAAGAATGGCCATTGCCTTGCACGTTGTTTCTCACCTCATTCCATGTGTGTCTATAACAGAAAAAAGGGCGACACCTATGACCTTGTCCTGGGTGTACCGCCTCATCCGTTACAAACATTTTGTGCAGTTTACACTTGAGGTTGGAACTTTTTCTAGCCTCATTAGAAGTTTAGGATGGTACACCATTTAAAAAATGTCACAGTAAGAATATTACAGTTCTGCTTGCATAATTTGAGAACCATTGGCACAGAACATTATATATGCTCCATTGGTTCTGTACTCTCTGCCTTTAAAAATGTAGATATCTTTTTTTTTTTTTTTTAAGATTTTAGGTCATCTCTCTACCCAACATCGGGGCTCGAATTCACAACCCAGAGATCAAGAATTGCATGTTCTACTGACTAAGCCAACTCTGTATCCCTAGATATCTGATTTATGTTTCTTTCGTATCTTAGGGAAGCCCTATAGTTACAGAAAAATAAAACAGAAAATGTGCATAGTTACTGAGTCAAGATTATGTTTGTACTTTAGCCTCCAGTGAAAGAAGAATACAAATGTCTTCCTGTACAAAAAGAGCCAGAAATTAAAAGGTGGTTTAGAGAGGAGGAGGTAGGGTGGGGTGGGCTTCTCTCATCCTGAGCACAGTTCTTAGAGTGGGAATTGGAAGGTACTTGTTCTTCTGCATCAAACTGATTTTTCTATATTCTCGTGGGAGTCAGGGAACTAAGTCAACTCATAACAATGAGTGGAAATCACAAGATATTTTTGGATGATTAAAAAGTACTGTAGAAATTCTAAACTTTCATTAATTCAGAATTAATTTCATTAATTCATTAATTTATGTACAGGACGTGTTGCTTCTCCCTCTATGCTATGTCCTATGGCACCAGAATCTCAGGCCACCAGAAATGCCAAACATGCCATCTGTGCCTCTGTTTTGAGGAAAGGAAGAAGTATCCTTCCAGGACTGAATAGTGACTTACAAGCTTTTTGAAAATCTTTCTCTTACCATAAGTGATAGAAATTTGCCACTCATCAAAACTTATTAAAAAATAAATATTGGTAACCATATTCACATACTCATTCATGTTTTTATTCATATCAATGAATATAAAACCCATCATTTAAAAAATATATAACACCTGTTCTTTGTTGACATTTCTGAAAGTGCAGAAAAGCACGAAGGAAAAAAGTACCCATGATCAAACCACCTGAAAAAAACCTCCCAGTATTTTAGTTTAGTTTTTCATTATAATTGGTTTATGAATGTTTTAATAAACAAGCAAATTGGACAGATGAGCTGTTTCCTAATTGCATATAGCCTTCCAAGAAACTTTTAAGCTTTACGTCAAGCCTCCTCTGCCACTTTTAGTGCTCCCCAAATTTTCCAGTGGTATTAAGACAAATTCAGAGCTCCCCAAGCTGGGAAATGGTGGTTATTCAGTCTCTACAGGCTGTACCATTGGAAGGGTGCTGGTCTGGGTCTCTTGGTTTAATGATATTCTTCTACCAACACAAGGTGGCAGCAACAGCAAAAGAAAGGGGAAGCTGCCCCGGCCAAAATAAAGTCATTACCATACTAGGCATAATCAAAACCAGGTTTGGCATTGTACAGTGACAGAACAAGGCAGATGGTAGATTAGGTCCGTATATAGTGGAGCATGTCTGAGAATTAGCCAAGACAAAATTGGTAGGCAAGGACATCTAGAATCCTAGACTAGGGATTGGCAAATTTTTTTTTTTTTTTTTTTTTTTTTTTTTGTAGAGAGACACATTATAAATATTTTAGGCTGTAAATGTACATTCTCTGTTGCAACTACTCAACTCTGCTGTGATACTAGGCAATCACAGACAACATTAAATAAGTGACCGTGGCTGTGTTCCAATAAAACTCAATTTATGGACACAAATTTGAATTTCATACAATGTTGACATGTCACAAAATCTTCTTTGAATTTTTTTTTTTTTTTTTGTCCAGCCATTCTTGGCTCATTGGCTACAAAAACAGACAACAGATTTCACCTTATGGTTGTCATTTGCTAACCTCTCACCCTAGGCCATCTATTAAGGGGCCCAGAAAGAAGGTCTTTTTTTGGGGGGGGGTTCTTGACAGTGTCACAAAGAATGGGTGGGCCCAAACAGCCTTTAGAAACCCATGCTAGAAGACTGAGGAAGAGTTCAGAAAGTCAAAGTGACTCTGGTCCCTGAGTCAGTTTGGTTGAGATATGAGGGTACAGGATGAAAGGCATTGACAATCATCAGTAGGAGAAAAGACTTATGCTGGAATAAAGGTTGAATGAATCCAGGGCTGGTATCTGGCCTCATGCCAGAACTTAAAGCAGTCTCTTCAAGGTACTTTATGAACAGGTTGAGTCAAATAGATACAAATAGATGCAAATTCATGCATTGGGTGCAACAGATGGAGGAGGGGGAAGAAGATGGTTGATAACCTTGAAATATGCCCAAGATGGTAAAACTAAAGATTAGTAATGACAGGATGATAGATATTTTTAATTGATGGAATTAAACTGTGTTGTTTCTTTCATTCAGATACTAGATCTCATTGAATTTGCAAGCCTTTTGGGGTTTTTTTTTTTTTATATAGTTTAGAAACTTGATTACATATCTATATTGATGATCTAAATACAGTTTGGAAATTATTTCATTCAACCAGACATACTGGTTAAAAAAACAGAGCTTTTTTTGGTGTTTGGTATGAAATGACTCATGGAAATATTTTTAGCACCTGATGGTTTAGATTTATGCTACCCTTATTATTTTTATAATATATGAGATATGGTAATAGATATAATGTACCATTAACACTCAAAGTAATGTTCATTGATAATGCTAATAAAAACAAATCTTTTATTCCAGACTCTTCCTTGCCTAATTCTCCAACAACAATTCCAACAGATGGCTTTATTAAATATGGGGAAAGTAATTATTCACTCGTGAGATTAAAGTTAGAGTGGCATGAAGCAGAGAAGTATTGCAAGCTTCACACTTCCCTTATTGCTAGCATTCTAGATCCCTATAGCAATGCATTTGTATGGATGCAAATGCAAAGATTTAATGAACCTGTGTGGATCGCCCTGAACAGTAACTTGGTAAGATACTGGAAACATGTGTGACTTGACATGATTGATAAATTGTGATTAAGCATGATTCTCTTTCTGTTCATTCCGTTGAATATTTACATAAAATCTTTTACATGAATCTATTTTAAATAAACTTAATTTAAATCAATTTATTAAATAAATCAAATTATATACTATAAAATGTATTTAAATTTAAATTAATTATATTAATCAATTAAAATAAGTTTTATTTCTTTATTTATGTCTTACATATAACTGCAAGACGCTGAGCCAGGCAATGTGAGTGATGCTAATGTGAATTAGATCCAGTCTTGCAGGATCCAATGCCTTCAAGGATCTAGCAAGCTAGTGATATGTGTCAGAAATCAAACTAAGATTTATATAACTTATATTAACTTTAATTCTGCTTTTGAATGTTAAACTTAGATTCTACATCTAAGCCTTTTTTATTAACTTGTTTCTCTCTAGTGTCATAATTATAGCTGTGCCATGGAAATTAAGAAACCAGATCAGAGGCATAGTTCCTAGATGATGAGGATACTTTTTATTTTCTGTGGCAAGCCATTCTAGAGTTATCAGTCCTAAAGTTATGTGAAGAATTTCACTGCAGTCAATTCTCTGTGTTCCATAAAAGAAAAAGGCAGGTTAGCAGAGAACTGGGGTGGGGGTGGGGTCACAGAACTAAGAGTGGTGATGGAGTTGCCAAAATATTCTTAAAATGAGCCTTCTCTGATGGTCTGTGACCCATCCATCCTCCATCCACTTATCTAGTCAGCCAGCAAACTTCCTAGTAGAAGAAATAGAGATTTCTACAAGTAACTAAGAGAGACAAGATCAGAAAGGTTGAAGAGAAGTCTATAAAAGTGCTTAAAGAGGAGAGGAAAGGGATTGGTTGAGTCAGAAAAGAGGGCCAAGAAGGCTTCTTAGGGAAAGTGGACTTTATAGATATGGTCTGGGATGGTGGAACATAAGGAGTACTAAGATGAGAGAAATGGACAGAAGGAGATAAAACTGGAAAGTAGGTTGATGTCAGATTTGATAGAGCTTCTAATGCTGTGCTACAGAGATCAAAATGTACACTTTATGGGCAGAGAACTTCCTAAGTAGGGAACTGAATATTTAAAAGTAAGTAGTTCCATAATTATTTCTGTGATTAAGCTTAGGCAGGACATTTTTATGTCTATGTTGACTCTAATTTTAGTAATTAATTTGCTTGATAGTTCACTCATTTTCTTCTTATAGGCATGGTCACAATTCTCTCATGAGTTTGAAATAGGCTTTTATTTATTTTTAGAATGATTAAACAACATTTCCACTATACCGACATTTATAATTATTTTTATTTTTTATAAGATTTTATTTATTCATGAGAGAGACAGAGAGAGAAGCAGAGACATAGGCAGAGGGAGAAGCTGGCTCCCATGAGGAGCCTGATGTGAGACTCAATTCCAGGACCCCAGGACCACGACCCGAGCCAAAGGCAGACACTCAACCACTGAGCTACCCAGCTACCCCAGCATAAGGGTTTTTTTAAGTCTATGTTTTACAAATTATCTTTCAAGGATGTCTTTATGGAGAAGTCCAAGGGTCTTTATAAAAGAAAGGTGACATTAAACTGAATTTAAGTTGGTAGAAATGATTTATAATGTCCTTTTTGTTCTCAAATGTTGAAGATTTGTCAAATCACAGTCTTAAATATACTTCTACTCCTCACTTGGTTCTTTTGGTGTTTTCTAAATAAACAAGACTCCATGTTAATTTTTTTTTTTGTCTTTGCAGACCAATAATGAGTATGCTTGGACAGATAAATGGAGGATGAGATACACCAATTGGGCTGCTGATGAGCCCAAATTGAAATCAGCATGTGTTTATCTGGATATTGATGGTCACTGGAAGACAGCGTATTGCAATGAAAGTTTTTATTTTCTCTGCAAAAGATCAGATGGTAATCAAATACACAAAGCCAATCAAGGGATCTGATATTTTCTCAATGAGCTAATATACACCATTATTGACATTATTAAACCGTAACATGTCTTAGGTATCTTAAGAGTAAGATAACAGAACATATCCCTTCACCTAATGAAAGGCTGATTTGGTAATAAACAAATATATAAAGAGGCAAATAATGGAGGTCGAAGATTTTCTTCATTGCTAGAGTTTCTTTGCACTTTGTAGATTTTTGAATTTTTATTGTTGAGATTATCCTCTGAATCTCTGATGTCAGATTTGTCAGGAAATTATGATGACTTTTTATGTTGACAGCACAACTATATCAAAATAGTTTTATCAGAATCCATATAGATTAAACAGAATCAGTGATTTATGGCTTTAGCTTTCTTAGAATACAGTCTTAGAAGTGGACAGGGATAAAGTTCTAGAATTTTCATGGTCACATTTCGTTATATCACAGACATCAGTCATAGCTAACAAGCATTAATAGGGGTTAGGGTTCCAGAAAAGAGTGTCTTGAAGGGGGACACGCTTTGCAAATTATATTTAGGTGACTTTTTAAGAAACGTAACATCTTTGTAAGTATTTATAGATCTGCCTTCTTCATTATGACTGTGATTTCTACTCTACCAGAATACAGTCTATTGAAATATATTTAAAATGAAAACAAAAAGATAAAGTAAAAAGAACACCCAATAACAAAAAATGGCAGATCCAAATGATTACCATTAGAACTTTTTACAAATAATGATTGGCGATGAAATTTTTCTTAGCTGCTAATATAGAAACCTCAGGTTTTATTTTATTATAAGTCATTTTATTAACAGAAATCCCTGCCACTGAACCCCCACAACTGCCTGGCAGATGCCCAGAGTCCGAGCACACAGCATGGATTCCTTTCCACGGTCACTGCTACTATATTGAATCTTCATTTACAAGAAACTGGGGTCAAGCGTCTCTGGAATGCCTCCGAATGGGTAAGTGTCACATTTACTCTAAAAAATCCCATAATCACCTATTCTGGACTACCATGATATGAACAACACTGTACATTTAAATCATATGGAATGCAAAAATACCTGTTTATTTTTCTCTGTATTTTATAACAGAATGAATAGTCAACATCATGTCCCACACAAATATAATTTATAACATCATGGACTCAAAATTTTAAAGAATTACAGTAGAAAGTAATCATCTGCTGGATAAGTCTTCCTTACTTTCTGTCCTAATATTCTCAATTGTTGGGATTGTCATTCTCAGTTGTAGAGTGTTGTGTTCAGCTCTTATCACTATAAGCTCAGGTTCGACAAATGCCTAAGAGTCATTTGCTTTACCATTAATAGAAAAGCCTTTAGTTCTGATTATTTTATATGTGAAGAAAGACAAAACAAAACTCAAAAAGACATGACAGAGATGGATAATTTTCCTCCCAAAATAAAAATGTTAAAATTAATTTTTCAGATTGCATTTAAAAATACTTAATTAAATCCTACTTTTTGAAAAACTGTTGAATTATTCTTTTTTAAATTTTGATTATGTTGTATGTCATTGTTCTTTATCCAATAGTGATATATATATATTCATACAAGAGCTTTATTCTCATTTCCTAGAAGTCATTCAAAAGTCAACCTTGGATTTTGTTTTTTTTCCTATTAGGTTTTTTTTTTCTTTAGCTTTATTGAGGTATAATTAATATAGTAAATTATGAGACATTTAAGGTGTACAGCATGATGTTTATATCATTTACAACATGATTTGATACAGGTGTACATTGTGAAGGGATTATCACCATCAAGTTAATTAACATATCCATCATATCACATATTTAGTGTACAACATGATGATTTACATCATTACAACATGATGATTTGATATAGGTGTATATTGTGAGGGGATTGTCACCATCAAGTTAATTAACACATCCATCATATCACATATTTACTTTTTTTTTTTCTTTCCTGGTAAGAACAGTTAACTTCTACTCTCTTGGTAAATCTCAATTATACAATACAGCATTATTAGCTGTAGTCACTATGTTATCCATTTCTATCCCAAAACTTTATTTATCTTATAAGTGAAACATTTTACCCTTTTGCCAGCATTTCTCTATTTTCATGCTCTGTAGTATACCATTTAAATTTTCTTATTAATTATTTATATATATAGTTTATTTCCTTAATGGTGGACCTGGGGCTGATAATTACCACTTGAATATGCAACAATCTAGTTCAGATTAATATAAATGTAATTTTAATAATACATAAAATTTTTGCACTTATATAAGTCTATTCCCTCCACAATGCTTTGTTACTATTGTCATACAAACGTATTTTATATATTGTATGCCCATCAATACAGATTTATAATTATTAACTTTATGTAGTCTTTATATCATGTAAGATTTTAAAAATGAGTTATAAACAATAAATAAATATGTCATATTCTTACTTACATAGGTGCCTTTACTAGTGCTTTTTATATCTTCATGTGGATTTGAGTTTCTGTCAAGTATCTTCTCATTTCAGCCTTAAGAACTCTCTTTAGTATTTCTTGTAGAGTAAATCTGCTCGTGATAATTTCTCTCCATTTTTTTTTTGTATCTGGAAATGTCTTAATTTTCCCCTCATTTTTGAAGGATAGTTTTGCTGGATAGAAAGTTGTTGGTCAATAATTGTTTCCTTTCAGCCTTTTGAGTATCTTATGCATCGCCCTCTAGCCTCCATGGTTTCTGTTGAGGAATCAGTGCCAGTTTTTTTTGAGGATCTCTTGTGCACAATGAGTCACTTCTCTCTTGCTGATTTTAAGAATCTCTATCTTGACAGTTTGCAATATGAATTTCCTTGCAATTATCCCACTTGGAGCTTAAATAGATGTGGAATTTCCTAGATGTATGCATTAATGGTTTTCATCAAATTTCAGAATTTTTGGCCATTATTTCTTCAAGTATTCTTTTTGCTTCTTTCTTTTTCTTCTCCTTCTCAGACACCCATTATGTATATTTTGATACACCTGATTATGTCCCACAAATCTTTGAGGCTCTGTAAGTTTTTCTTTTTTTCCCCCATCATTCAGACTGGATAATTTCAATTTACCTATTTCCATGGTTTTTGGTTATTTCTTTTGCTTAACCAAAGCTGCTGTTAGGCTACTCTAGTAAATTTTTCCTTTCAATTGTTATAATTTTCATCTCCTGAATTTTAAGAAATAATTTCTATCTCTCTCTCTCTTAATATTCCATTTGGTGAGACATTATCTCATACTTTTTTGTTCATTTTTTACACATTTTCCTTCATTTCTTTAACATAGCTGATTCAGTCTTTGGTAAACTGAAGGTGTGGCTTTCTCAGAAACCGTTGATATTGACTGCTTTTTTCCTTGGGTATGGCCCATAATTTCTTGGGTTTTTTGTTTTTTGTTTTTTGTTTTTTGGGGTTTTTTTTTTGCATTTCCTGTAATTTTTTGTTGAAAACTAGACATTTTAAATAATATGGGCAACTCTGGAGATGAGATTCTTTCCATTCCAGAGTATGCTGTTGTTGCTGTTTTCTTTTTTTTTTTCTGGTTTAGTGATTTTCTATCATTAATTCTGTAAAGATTGTATTCTTTTTCATGGGTAGTCACTGTAGTCACTGCTTAGCTAGTTTAGTGGTCAGCTAATGATTGGGAACAGATTTCTTAAATTCTTAAAACCGATATGTTTCCCAGATTTTCCTAAGGGACTCTGCCTGAAAATACTGCCTTCTACACTCATTCAGCTAGCTTACAACTCTGTCTTAGTCCTCACTTCCTGTTTGTGCAGACCCTCAAGGTCAGCCAGGGGTGAGAGCTTGGGAATCCCTCAAATTTTTCATAAGCAGGCATGTAGTCCTGGGTGTGTACACACTCTAGTGCATGTCTGTGGCCTTCTAGATTCCCTAGAATGGATCAAAGTTTTTTGGAGCTCAATATGGTCATTTTATTCCCATTTTTCCTTTTATGCTTTTATTCTTTGTTATCCTCTTTTCCTCAACTGTGATCCCTGCCTCAGGTGTCTATGATGTTAGACAGTTGCCACTGATAGTTTTTGAAAAATTCCCTCAGGAAGAAGGCTGTTTACACTGTTGGGTTTTGAATTAGGACAAGCAAAGCCAAGCTCTGCAAGTGAGACTTTCCACAGAACTGTCAGAGAGATAAAATAATGGAAATTTTTTGAATTGAGACTTTGAAAATGCTCCAACCCCATTCTGACTATTCCAATGGCTTCTGGGCTGCTGGTTTTCACTGTGATTTGGGTGCCAATTGTTTTTAAGGTAAACAGAAACCTGAAGATAAGGCAATGAAATTAGAACAAGTTAAACACCATGAATCTCACACTTCATCCAAAGATTGAATATTTTTTATATAAATACCTTCTGTATTGTTACAACTGTTGCTTAATTTTTAGGGGTCTGAAATTTTTCAGGGTTCTTACCACTTTTGTAGAGGAGAGGATTTTGATGGATAGTTACTCTGCCATTCTTTATGGTGTCACCGAAGTCTTCTTTGGAACTTTTTAATTAAATTTTTTTTTCCTTCATGTTGCTAAGTGTTTTTTTTAAAAAAACTTGCAATGAATATGGGAAACATTTTTTTCAATTTTAGGTGACTATGTTTTCCTGTAAATAAAATAAATGATTCTCATATATCAAAGCATGTCACAGATATTTTGAAATGATTATTATCTCTGAAATATATTAAACAATGGAACATAAAATTATACAATAAAAGCAATAATCAAGAGGATCAACCAGGACGCAGTAACATGGGATGCAGGCACATGGTTAAGTGTAGGGTTTGAGATTCAGAATGCCTGGATCATGCTATGACTCAGCTCACTACTATCATTGGGATCTTGACCAATTACTTACCTTCTGTAATTTTCATTCCTTATCTATAAAGTAGGGTAACAGTAGCGTTCATTTAAAAAGGTGGTTGTAAATTCCTAGTGAGATCATTCTTGTAAAGCCCAATGTGAAATGTCTGGCATGAAGTGCTTAAAATATATTAGTTGTTATTATTATAAAGCTATATATTTTACTATAAACTCTAATGCTGACACTGAGTCAACCCTAATGTAATGTGAGATGTTGATGCCATAGTAATCTAACCAGGCTTTCAGTTTTCCTCTCTCTTTTTACTCTGTACGGTCCTATACCTAACAACAGGATTAATAATTAATTCTGCTGCCTAAAAAAAAACTAAGTGTTCTTTATCACTACCCTGAATACCAATCTCTTTCCATCTACAATGAGGCCTAACTCAAGCCTTTTTCACCTGTTAACCAGATTAGTCCAGCCAAACAGACATCTTTTAACACTCTAAGTTCCTTGCAATAGTCAGATCTATCTTTCCATCATTTGTCTGTATCATATCATCATAAAACAGATATGGAGGAATCCATGTATCTGTATGCCATGTTCTTAAAGAAGCTCTATTCTCCCCTCTCTCTGCCTCTTCTCTTATTCCTTCTCTTCTTGGAATTATTTTTTATTCTTTCCACTTGAAATCCTATGCTTCTTAATATCTTAAATTCTGTTTTCTCCATGTTCCCCTTTAGTTGTTCCACCTAAAACAAATCTCCTTATTTGACATGTCAATTACATATTGTATTTATTTTCTCTTGTAATACATCCATCTATCTCCTGATAGTATAGTGTAGATAACATAACCTTGTTAGGACATACTCTGTGATGACCTGAATAGACATTTTTCCAAAGAAGACATCCAAATGGCCAACAGACATGTGAAAAGATGCTTAACATCACTAACTATTGGGGAAATAAAAATCAAAGCCACAATGAGGTATCACCTCACACCTGTCAGAATGGCTAAAATCAAAAAAGAAAATAAATAATAAGTGTTGGCAAGGTGTTGCCAAAAAGCAACCCTAATGCACTGTTAGTGGGAATGTAAATTGATACAGCCACCATGGAAAACAGTATGGAAATGTATCAAAAATTAAAAATAGAACTATCATATTATCTAATAATTCCACTATTGGGTATTTACCCAGAGAAAACAAAAACACCATCTCAAAAAGATATACACACCCCACTGTTTATGGCAGCATTATTTATAATAGCTAAGACATGGAAGCAACTAAGGGTACATCAGTAGATGAATGGATAAGGAAAACATGGAATATTACACAGCCATAAAAAGGATAAGTTTGTGCTTTTTCTGAGAGAACATGCGTAGCCTAGAGGGTATTTTGCAAGTGAAATAAGCCTAAAAATACCGTATGAGTCCACTCATAAATAGAATATAAAAAAGAATAAACAAACAAAACTCAAAATCAGATCTCTACATACAAAGAACAAACTGATGGTTGCCAAAGGGAAGGGGATGTAGAGGTTTGGGCAAAGTGGGTGAGGTGGGGGAAGGGAGAGATACAGGCTTCCAGTTATGGAATGAGGAAGTAAAGGAAATAAAAGCAGAGCATAAGGAATGCAGTGGTATTATAATAGTGATGTGATGGGACAGATGGGAACTACACTTGTGGTGAACATAGCGTAATTAATGTGTAAACTTGTCAGGTCACTAAGTTGTATGCCTGAAGCTAATGAAACATTGTGTGTCAGATATATTCAAATAAAAGAAATCACTCACACACCTGTCACTATACCCAAACCCACACTCAAGAGGAGGCATGTTACATAAATGTGTAAATATTAGGAGGCAAGGATCAAAGTGAGCCATCTTAGATTATGTCTACCCCAAAAGTCCTGGCCATAATTTGAGTATGAGATGCTAGTGGCCATTCTTAAGGTAGAAGTAATAGAAACAAAGAGAAGCAGGCAGATGTGACAAATATTTAAATAGTAAAATCAACAGAATTTAGGCACAGGCAACAGAAAAGGTGGAAATCAAGAATGACTCTCACGTTCAGGCTTGAGCAAGTGGGAAGATGCTGCTGCTCGCTAACATGCAAACAGCTACAGAGAAATAAGATTTCTAGACAAAAATGTTATGCATTTCCTTTTGTACATGTGGAGCTTGAAGTGCCTATGAAACATTAAAACAGTTTTCAGAAAGAAAAAAAAAAAAGAAAAGACACATTGTCCTACTGGTCTTTGCATATCCTGCCACAACTCATTCAATGCTTGTACAAAAATTATGCTTAAAAAAAAAACATTTTTTTTAAGAGAGAATCTTAAGCAGGCTCCATATGCAGCGTGGAGCCCAGTGCAGGGCTCAATCTCACGACCCTGAGATCATGACCTGAGCTGCAGCCACGGGTCAGACACTTAACCAACCGAGCCAGCCAGGCACACCCTGAAAATCAGATTTTCAGAAGGGAAACTGAAATTTTGAGAAGTCAAATGTCCACTCTTTGAAATCCTTCCCCTTAAGTGGAGATGTTGGGGTGATTTTTGTTGCTCTAGTTACTATCAATACTGTCCTTATAAAAATATTTTTCGTTCCTTAAATGCAGTTCCATCACATTGTTTTTTTTATACTTTACAGGTTCCTCTTTGGTTTCCATTGAAAGTGCTGCTGAATCAAGTTTTCTGTCCTATCGAGTAGAGCCACTTCAAAGCAAAACCAACTTTTGGATAGGATTGTTCAGAAATGTTGAAGGTGACTTTGCAGAACAATAATTTAATAACAAATATTTCAAAATGTTCTGTGCAAAACAGTTTTCTGTTCCAGAAAGTCTTGCCTTAAATAATGATTGATTTGTGAAGAGTTTGAAAATTCAAACTTATATTTTCATTTAAAATAAGAACTGAAATTTTAAATGACTCACATGTTACGCTATCTTGAAAGTTGTTGGTTAAAAGAGTGTTTTCCATAGCTAAGGTAGTTTAAGAAGCTTGAAAAAATAGTTTCTATCTTTTGCCAGAAAAAAAAATTAGGGAAGGATAAAGCATATCTATTTGTTCTAAGTGGGAATACATTTTCAACTAAAGCTATGTGAGAAACATATTCTTTTTTGTTGTTTTCTCTGTAGCAACTGGTCATTATTATGCTCTTGCATACTAAAAGTCTAGTTGTAAACAACTATTGATTATAATATGATACAAGATGCATAGAAATTTTGCATGAATAGGCTGAATTTATTTTAGAGTGACTTTTAACTTCTGTGTTTATTGACTTTATTTGATCATCAGGAATGTGGCTTTGGATAAACAACAATCCAGTCTCCTTTGTCAACTGGAACACAGGAGATCCCTCTGGTGAACGAAATGATTGTGTGGCTTTGTCTGCATCTTCTGGATTTTGGAATAACATTCACTGTTCTTCCTACAAAGGATATATTTGTAAAAGACCAAAAAGTCAGTAAGAATTTTCCTTGCAGTACACATGTTCACAGGCCAGCATTTCTTTCAGATATTAGGGGGTCATGTGTGGGATTATAATACGATTATAGGTCTTTTGCAAACTTTCCCCTTTTGTAAGTGAAAAATCCAATCTGCCCTAGTGATCAGCTGTTGGCTGCAGCTCCAAGTGAGCATACTCTGTCTTCTTAGCTGATGTAATGATTTTGGTCTATCAGTACATTTGGGAGGGGATGCCCATGCATATAGACTGTGGAGTTCCAGGCAGTTTGGAGAACCAGCTTAAAAGTCTTACAGCATAAAAGGAAAAGGGGTTAAAATAGTCATCTCCACTAAACCAGAAGGGATTAGGGTTTTGCAGAGGAATCAGAACTTAGTATAGAATAAATCATGTAAGACCAATTAAATCTCCTTCTGAGATTAGGTGGCAGACCATGTAAGGACAGGGATTGGGGGAATTAATAGTGTTACATACCCGTGATGTGGTACTGTCTAGACGTTAAGACTATTTTTATGCCATTCCACTTCACACAGTATCCTTCCCAAAAGATGAAATTATTAATTAGATAATAGATTTAAATAAGTGAGTTAGATAAATTAAGAGTCTATCCTCAGTAGATTTTATTATTTTGGAATTGTGTAGTTCTTCAGGCTTTTAAAACTCTGTTTGAGACACTTTGGTGCAGAGTTAGAATCTTATTTTACTTTTCATCCCAATGCCTTATGGTACTTTAGGCTTCAAAAACAGCTAGATTAGAATACATTATTTTTGGATAGATTGGATAAATTTTGAGGGTCAGTATCAGTGGGTCAAATGCAACTCAGTGGATTATATTTTCAGAATTTTCATTGTATTTAAACTCCTATAGCTCTAGGATTCTGATGCAGCATGCATGGATGGATGGATGGACAGATGGACGGATGGATAGATAGATGATACATATATATGTATATATGTCTCGTAGATTCTATTTATGTATCATCTATTATCTATACATATATATCATACCATCCATCATGAACCAAATATGGAGGATTTCATGTATTTGTGAACCACATAATAGTCACTATCTGCATGCAATTATTATGGGTTTTTGTAAGTATTTAATTATTTTTTTATTTCACAGTTATTGATGCTGAGCCTACTCACACATTAATTGCAACAAAAGGTAAGACCAATATGAAATTTTAAGTTCTCTGTTAGTAATATATCAATATGGTTTGCTCATTTAAAAAACCATAATGATCCCTTCCTACACCCCCTGTATGCTCAGTAGAATTGCTTGGGCTACTTTAGCCTTTGCCATTGCGTCATCAGTCTTGCTTGAATGATGCTCTAGGAAAGCAGACCTTAGAGTCAGGTTGGTGTTTTTAGTATATGTGGGGCCAAATCAAGCACTGGATTGGTGTTTTTACCATAGATATTATTGAAGACATTGCTGCATTACAGAGGTGCCTTGTGAAAACCCCGAGAGAGATTTCTCTCAGGAATCCTTGTGGGTTTTTTACCTTTTTTAAAAGCAATAGCTTAAATTTTTTTTTATAGACAACTTGAATCAGGTAACTGATCTTATTTCACCAATTTTGTTGGCAGCTAAAAAAACTCAAAGTATGATTTATGGTTTGTCTTCAACCTCTTTATTAACCTCTGGGTGCTGTTTGTTAACTAGTTATACTCATGAGCTCAGATTCCCACTACTCTTGTTTTCTCTTTTCCCTAATTTTCTCCCTTGCATTTTTAAAAAAATCATCATAATTACTATTCTCTTTATCTTCATATGATGTATTTGTGAACAGCCTTAAATTGTTTTGAAACAGGTGTAAATATTTTAAAACATTGATTAATTGGGGTGCCTGGGTGGCTCAGTTGGTTGAGCATCTGACTCCTGGTTTTGGTTTGGATTGTGATCTCGTGAGTTGTGGGATCGAGCCCTGTGCAGGGCTCCGTGCTCTGTGCAAAGTCTGTTTGAGATTCTCTCTGCCCTTTCCCCCCCTACTCTCGCTCACACTCACTCTCTCTCTCAAGTCAATAAAACTTTAAAAAACAAAACAAACATTGATAGATGAAATATTCCTGCAGCTGTATAATAATCTTAATATTGAAAATAATCCTTTACATGGACTTGTTTTCATGCCCTGCATTTCTATCTGACAAATGTCAATGAATATTGGACATGAAAGGACAGTGATGCATTTTAGCCTTTCAAAAAAGAAAGTTGTACTCTTCTCCATAGTGTTCTACCTTTTGCCTCCCTCCACCTTTATCCTCATGGTTTTATTTATTTCTAGCTGACCCAAGGAAGATGGACCCTTTCAAGCCGTCTTCCAGCGTGGCAGGAGTCGTGGTGATGGTGGTCCTCCTAATCATAACGGGTGCTGGCCTCGCTGCATATTTCTTTCATAAGAAAAGACATGTGCACTTACCTCAAGAAAACACTTTTGAAAACACTCTCTATTTTAACAGCAGATCGAGTCCAGGAACTAGTGACACAAAAGATCTCGTGGGCAACATTGAACAGAATGAACATGCAGGCATCTAGTATCATAATGTGATTTAGGTATTTTTGAATTTTATAACATGATAACTAAAATGTTAAGGTCTTTAATTCAATGTGATTGTTTCCTTTAAAATTAGTACTGTATTGAACTGACCTGTCCTTTTTCTTTGCCTAATTGAAGAAATAATTGCTCATTTTCTAGCCTGGCAAGGTATATTCACAAAAGAAGAATAAGGATATTGACTACCACTTTAAAAAATATCTTAGGTGAATACACAGCACAAGAATGCCAACATTTAAGCATCACTGATGTGCAGCTAGTGTCAACCGCCTGTGGATTAGGAGAACCCCAAATACCTAAGATTCCTGAAATAGTTTAAGGAGCTCCCGAAGAAAGAAATGTTACCTATTGACTTGTAATTCAGTAATTAGAAGACCATTGATGAAAAAATCAAGTACAGATATCCTCAGGGGGCATGAAAATTTAGTCACTTTTTTCTCTTACCAATTTTGATGTTTTACTTCAGTTATTTGGAATTATATTTGTACACCTGCAGAAAGAATGAGGCAGCTGAGAATCTTGTTTGCCCGGAGCAGGGTTTTCCAGGCTGAATCTTGCAAATGTGTTCTTTGTCCTGTTATATGTATGTATATCAGGAACGCAAAGATGTGACATAAAAATGTAAATTTGCATAACTGAATGTACTTAGATAATGTGAAATAAACATCAAAGACAAGGTCTATTTTTAATATATTTGTATCTTGGTGATCTTGGTAAATGTAAAATTTCTTTTAAGTGTGACTTATTTATCTATTTACTTGATACTTTACTCTGAAAATAAACAGTATGATCAGCAAGAGGAATTCTTTAAACCCTCCATCTATTTGGAAAAAAGATATGTCACTAAAACACCAGGTATAAAATGAATTTTTTCTCATAGTGACTTGCATGATTTTCCCAGATCTTCCTCTGTAACACTGATTCAAGTCAGAATTCAACAAAGGCACTGTTATTGAGAATTAGGTTTCTAAATATCTTTTTTTCACTTTAATAATTCTTTTTTTGCCTTAAAAATGTTGCCTTAGGGGATCCCTGGGTGGCGCAGCGGTTTGGCGCCTGCCTTTGGCCCAGGGCGCGATCCTGGAGACCCGGGATCGAATCCCACATCGGGCTCCCGGTGCATGGAGCCTGCTTCTCCCTCTGCCTGTCTCTCTTTCTCTCCCTCTCTCTGTGACTATCATAAAAAAAAAAAAAAAAAAAAAAAATGTTGCCTTAGATAAAGCTTCCTGTGCACTATGTAATACTTTAGAGATTTTGCATCTCATACACATGCCACACTATCAGTTCATCCTTGCCTTTGTCAAGGGATTGGTCCGGGGCGGGAGTTCCTTACCTGAGGTCTCCAGATGGGACACCTTGGTTGGTGTTAAGAGATCTAGGAACGTCCAAAAATTGCATGCAAAGTGCTGTACCAATTTGTGTGTGTGCCTTCTTTCTTTTTTTCCTGGGAAGAAAATAGCAGATTTTTGGGTAAGTCTGTAATTCAAAAAAGATGAATAAACTGAACACTGGGTTGGAATAGGATGGAGTTTCTAATACCCCAAATCAGATGAGTAACAGGTGGAAAGAAATGGGAAGTGACAGGCAGTTCGAGAACAGCCCGCTGAGCACAAAGGATTCCCTCTCATATCTGAAACAATAGAAAACATATTGTTTTTCATTTTCTTGGTAAGGATAAAGCATATTTCATTTGAAGAAGTTCCAACAGGAATGATGGCTGTAGTATCACAGCTGTGAATAGTGAACTATATATAATAATAGTGAACTATATATATATATATAATATATAATATTAGTGAGCTATATATAATAGTATATATAGTATATACTATATATATATACCATGTTATATATAGAATATATGTACTATATATACATATAATTTTATTATATATCTTATATACTATAATTTTATTTCATTATAATTATTTTATTATACCATATTTTATTATATTATTTTACTAAATTATTTTATTATATTATAATTAATATATTTTATTTTACTATTATAATTAATTTTATACTATAAACACATTATGATTAATATATAATATATGTATAGTATATATAGTATGTATTATATACACTATATATACTGTACTATGTGTTATATATAACATGTATTTATTATATAATATACTACATATACTAATATATATTATACATATTATATATGTTATACTATATATAGTATAATATATGACATATGTATAATATATATTCTCTATATATATATTCCTTTCCTAATATATATTTTTTTACCTCAAAATACAAGAGTAAATTGGAAATATAAAATAAGGAGAAATACATAAGAGAACATGATTTAAAAATTCTTTACAGAAGTCACTTTCATTATAACTCAGAGCCATATCTTCACAGAAGATACTTTGGATTTCAAACATGTATCTCAGACTTAAATGTCTTACCTTTTCAAGAAGCAGTCCATATTTGGTAGAGTGCTGAGCATTATATTTTACATTCACATTGTCCACTCAAATATATAATCAAATAGTTAAATCATTTATACCTACACAGGTATCCAAATATACTCCTAAAATATCAAGGATATTTTGTGGTTGGGGGAGAACAGTTTTGGTTTGGGTTGTTGAAATTGAGTTTTGTTTCTTAACCAGAAAATTCTATCTGGTGGATTAAATGTGTAAGTACTCTACTCGGTGGCTTTGCACTTGCTTCAAGTTTGGATCAGAATCCAGCAGCTGGAAGATTCTTAAGGATATCCCCCCCCCCCCCCCCCCCCGTTGAGTACAGACAATGTGAATAGCTTGGAACTTGAACTCTAAAGCTAAAATTGATATTTGCAGAGACTTGCAGACTCTTAATTTACTTTTCAGTATTTGCTAGTGTGCCAAGTTATATATTTGCTCCTTCATCCTTCAGATGTTTCTAGAGCATCAGTTACATGTGCCAGGCATTGAGTGACCCCCTGGAGATTCAAATATGGGTGAGAAGCAGTGCTTGTCCATAAAAAGTGCACAGCCTAGTGGAGGTCTAGACACAGATCATTTTATAACAGTGGGTGGTTACACTGGTAGAAATAGGCTTCGATATTTTTTTAGCTTGGGATACCTTGGTGATTCATGATTAAGCATCTGCCTTTGGCTCAGGTCATGATCCTGCGGTCCTGGGATCGAACCCTGCATCGGGCTCACCACTCAGTTTGGAGTCTGCTTCTGCCTCTGCCTCTCCCACTGCTCATATTCCCTCTGTCTCTCAAAGAAATAAAATCTTAAAAAAATTTCAGCTTTATTGACATATAGTTGACATATAACATTGTGTAAATTTAAGATGTGCGACATAATGATTTGATATATCTGTATATTGCAAAGTAATGACTAAGGTTAGATAACATATCCATCACTTCACATAATTATAATTTGAAATATGTCTAGATATTAATGGAGCAGTGACAGATGCAGACACAGTTTCAGCAGTGCAAGAACTGGGTTTTGCAGGTCTGCAGCATTCACTTTGGAGGGTGGGGCTCTTGAAGAAAGATAATACAAAAAAACAGGTACGAAAAGTGAAAATGTATTCAAAGTGAAAAAAGAAATGTGAGAAATTACAATTTTTTAAAGTTGGCATGTACAGCAAATATCATAAATTCAAGATAATTATGCTTGTTTTTTAATTATTAGCTACCCGATATACTTTGTATTGGTTTTCTAGCATCTACTATCACAAAATACCATGGACCCATGCCTTAAACCATGGAAGTTTATTGTCTTTCAGCTTTCTGACAGTTTATAGTTCTGGAGGCAGGAAGACCAAGATCATGGTGCTGGCAAAGGGTGGCTTCCTCTGATGCTGTCTCTCTGGGTTGCAGATCACTGCCTACTTGCTACCCCTTCCTATGTCTTCGCTCTGTGTGCAGAGGTTCCTGGTGTCTCCACGTGTGTACTACCTCTTCTTTTATTTTTAAAGATTTTTATTTATTTTTTATTCATGAGAGACACAGAGAGAGAGGCAGAGATATGGGCAGAGGGAGAAGCAGGGTCCTTGTAGGGACCCCAGTGCAGGATTCGATCCCAGGACATCATGACCTGAGCCTAAGGCAGAGATGCTCAACTACCAAGTCACTCAGACGTCCCTGTCCTACCTCCTCTTATAAAGATACCAGTCAGATTGGACTAGGTCATACGTCAAAGACCTTGTTTTTTAACTTGGTACCCTCCCTCAGGATCTTGTCTTCCAATACAGTCACATTCTGAGGTACTAGGGGTTAGGGCACCAATATTTGAATTTGGGGGGAGTGGGGGGACACAATTCAGCACTTCTTTTGATTGTCCCTTGTATTTGTCAGGGTTTCCCAGAGAAACTGAACCAAAGGATGTGGCTGTCTGTCTACCTGCCATCTATTTATCTTTTTATCTACTTAGTTATCTAAATGGAGAAAGATATATTGTATTTTATTTATTTTGTCTTAAAGATTTTATTTTTTTTATTCATGAGAGACACAGAGGGAAGGGGGACAGAAACACAGGCAGAAGGAGAAGTAAGCTCCCTGCAGGGAGCCCGATGTGGGACTCAATCCAGGACCCCAGGATCATGCCCTGAGCTGAAGGCATGAAGGCTGAAGCCACCCAGGCAACCCAAGAAAGAGATATCTTAAAGAAAAGGCCCATGCAATTGTGGAAGTCTGGTAAGTCCGAAATGTACAGGCTAGGTGGACAGGCTGAAGACCCAGGTGCAGTTTGAGTCCAGAGGCAGTCCGCTGGCAGACTCACTCAAGGAAGGTCAGGCTTTGTTCTATACAAAGGCCTTCAACAGATTAGACAAGCCTCACCCACATGAAGGAGGGTAATCTGCTTTGCTCAAAGTCCACTGACTCAAATGTTAATCTCATCCAAAATAACTCCTTCATAGAAACGTCCAGAATATGCTTGAGCAACTATCTGGGCACCATGGCCAAACAAGTGGACACATAAATTAACCATCTCCCCCCTTTATGGCAATGGTTTTTGCAATATTTTTTTATGGAGAGAATAGAAAGATAATGCAGTCTTCAGCATGATAGAATTTTTAAAAAATTCTTTGATAGTTTATAGTTCTAACTATATAACATGTTATTGATAATGTATACATTTTAGAATTATGAGAAAATATGAAAAAACTCTTGAATTTCATTCATCTACAAGCACTAATACATTAGGGCATTTATTTTGAGTTCACATGTGTGTGCATGAAAGTATAATGAGTAATCATAAACAAGTTTGAATCTGTAATAATCACTAATCAGTTTGTTGACATTTTTATAATGTCATATGATGTGTTTGGTGAGGTTGGTATTTTGTGTCAAATCAGCTAACAATTCAAATCTTTTTCTAATATGTTCATATGATTCAGTTCTCTTCATTTTCATCATTAACTAAATTACCATATAACCTGAGAGTCTTTTCATTACTTCAACTTGAAATCAATCCCTTCCTGTTAATAAATTATTGCTTTGGGAATGATCTAAAGATTTTCTTGTTCCTATTTCCATCTTGATGTCAGATAATACTGTTGGTTTCATTTTGCAACTTTCAAAATTTCCAATTTTCTGTTGGCTTATTTTTGCTTTGTTTCTGTTGTGGCCAAGATTGCGAATCCGAGAAACCACCAAGGAACCGACACAGATGCAAGTACATGAGGGTTTATTAACAAGCTCGAGCTTGGGTCCAAGTATACCCGACACAGAGGAGCAGGGACTTGGACCCCAAGGTGGGTTCCAGCTTAGCTTATAAAAATGGGCTGGTCTAGGGGACCTTCAGAAAGGGTGGAGGAATTTCTCAAGTTCTGTTTACATTCTGATATGGGGCCTTCAAGGACATTAAGCTCTGTTCTCATTCTGATATGGGGCTCCTGCCACTGGCTTCAGCTCTGTTCTCATTCTAATATGGGCCTTAAATGAAGTAAGGTAAAGTTCAGCTCTAATTCACAGGGGCCTGAGATGGCTGAACTTGTGCTAACGCTGAACTTGAGGTGGAATGGCCTTAATTTTCTCGGCCTCTACAGTTTTATATTCCCATTCATTTGGCTTGTATTTTACTCTAATTCTTTAACAAATTTTATTTATTTATTTATTTATTTTTATTTATTTATTATTTTTAAAAAAGATTTTAGTTATTTATTTGAGGGAGAGAGATTGAGAGTGCAAGAAAACATGAAAAAGCACACGTATGGGGAGGGGCAGAGGGAGAAACAGACTCCCTGTGGAGTAGAGAACCCAGTGTGGGGCTCGATTCCAGGACCCTGGGATCAAGACCTGAGCCGAAGGCAGATGTTTAACTGACTGAGCCACCCAGGCACCCCTTTAACAAATAAATTTAAAAATGACAAAATAAGGTATATTTTCTACACATCCCAATGTGCAGTCTACCAGCACCTATAGAAGAATTTCTCATTTTTTTTTGAGGTGTTACAAAAATGTTTTTCCAAGTTACAGGTGAAGTAATGTATTTAATAAAACTCTGACCACATTCCCAGCAAAAAAAGAGAAAAAGAAAAGCCACATAGTGCTTTTATATTGTATATGCTGCATTACTTCAACCCTCCATTTTGATTTGGCTCTGATGGCAACTGAAATTTCTACTCAAATTTTTTACCCTGTCGTAATCGAAGGAATTTCCGTAGACTAGTGTCTGGTTTCAAATGTTTAATGTTGTTTCTTCTCTAAGTCCACTTACTGTGGTCCTGGGTACGTTAAGGATATGCTCATACTGCTGAATAAATTAATTCTGGTTGTCAGCCTTCCAATTGGGTCTGGACGATTGGATACAGTGGATGGTAGGTACATTCCCAGAAACCAATTGAGAGGTGGTTGTTGGACATGCAGTCTCACAAGGCTGAACTACAGTACTCACAGCTGCTCTGTGAAGGGATTCTGCAAAAGTAATTAAAGTCCCTAATCAGGTGACATTAAGTTGGGGCTATTATCCTGTGCAGGCCTAACTTAATCAGTTGAATGGTCTCAAAACTGGGCTTAGGCTTTCCCAAGGGTGGGGGTTGGGGGCAAATTCCTGCTTTTCAGAAAGTTTTGGCTCATGGAGTTCCAACTTGCTCCTGACTTTCCCTTTCTCTATAGACATTTGCCTATTCTCTCTCTCTCTCTCTCTCCATTATGTTAATATTTCCTACTGGTTCTCTTTCTATGCCCAAATTCTGATTGATACACTATTCCTGTACTGACAACCACATAAATATATTATTCCATTAAACCAACCAAATGTGTTCCAAACTCGATGTCGCTTTCCCCTGATTCCCAAAAGTGCTCGTGGTCACTCCCATGCTACCTGATACAAGAGGAAGTTTAATCCAAGGGTAGTTGAAGTAGAGAGTCTGAAACAATATCTTCCTTCTGAACATCTTATTTGACAAACCCAACCATGTGAAAACACTGCTAGGACCCTATCCACTGGCTTAGAAGGGACACATGCAAGTGAGGGGCCCCCCAGTTTATGCTTCATTTGAAAGTTTTACTAGAGAATCACTCTGAATGTCAGAGGTTGTTTCTGAGAGAAGTGCCACTGGAGAGACCTGAACACAGTTCGATCAGATGAGAGAAAAGAGTATTTCAGTGGTGAGGGGGAGGGTAGGGACAGATGCCAGGCAGGGCAAATCTTGAGCAAAGAGATGAGATGAGAAACCACTGGTTGTACATTGGGAGTAAAGTGGGATTGAGGTGGTGGGGACTAGAATTTTGGGAGTCACAGCCTCAAATACTGACAGCAAGCCATCTTCTGTTGAGTCCTCCCCTTCATCTGCATTGGGAGCATCTTGATGTATCAGGCTCCGCCCAGTAGACCTAACCAAGGAGACAACATGTTTCAATAGTTCGGTGCCTTAACACGCACAATCAAAGCTGCATACATAACCTGGCCCAACTTAGAGAGGTCTTCAGAAATAACACTCTTTATACTCAGATGTTGGAGTTACCCTAGTAGACTCCGAAAGAATTAGGCTCAGCGACTCCTGGAGACTTAGATCACATAACTATGGGATGCATAGAACAGTTGGCTTGTTTGCATAACAGAATTAGAGGCTGAAAATCCTTTTAATTTAGAAACTCTTGAATTATGAATGTAAGGCGCCTATATCAGTGAAAATTTCTTCTCTGATAATATCTTGGGGAAAACCTATTGCATTGGCTGTAAATGGACATCTCAACCCTGGCTGCACATTGTAGTCGCCTGGGCCTCACCTCAGACCCGTGAAACAAGAATCTGGGAGTGAGACTCAGCCATTGGCAGCCTGACCAGCAGAACAGAACAAGGCAAACCAACAAAAGCTTGCCGGGTGAATTTATGAACTAGATAATGAAGAAATAATGTTGAATAGGACAGTTTTGTAAGTGTTAATTATTCTTCAGGGTTCCCTAATAGGTCAAAATTCTTGAGAACATGAATACGATAATATTTCTCAAAATTAGCAGAGGGCAGTTGGCGAATTTCATGATGTAGAATGGCTGGTTTTAATATAACTTTTTTTTTTAACTAAAAAGAAGGTATCACCAAAAATAGTAATATTATAATTTGCCTTTTCATACATCTAGTTTTTCTTAGGGAATTTATATTGTATCCAAATATCAAATAAGAAAATTTCCTTGAAACCTTGTTTTTGGTCAAGCTTAAATAGATGTTGTCATAAAAATGTTTTAGGAGATTCCTTCCACTGGAAATTTTGTCCAAACTGGCGCAATGCATATTCTGGTATTAGAATTTCTATAGCATTCTTTAAATGATGTTTTGATTTGGAAGGGCGCCCTGACAGGCAGCAATTTTAAACAAAAGGTGGCACTGACATTGGAAAGGCTCTCTGAGTTGGCTGGAGATCCTGGCTGTGCTGTGGGGGCTTTAAAATATTAAAGTTATTCATGGCGGCTCTGCATGATTAGGTTTTGGCAAAGGTTATTGATCTCATTCAACTAGCTCTGTGGGCTGAGTGAAAACCTTTCCTGTCACAGCTTTCTCCTTATGGGTCTGATTACAGCTCATGTACACACAGTTCTCCAGGAGTGTGAGAGAACTCCACAAAGCTATCACACTTTCTTTTCTGTGAACTTTTTGTTTTCTTGAAGGATGGGAAAGTTCAAGACTCACTGGGCTGGCTCCTGATTTGGGGTTTTGGCAGGGGTTCTCAAACTTTGATGGGCATAAGAGCCACATAGAGAATTTATTCAAAATACAGATTTCTCTGGGCTCATGCTTCTGATTCTGATTAAGTAGAGCTGGGTTGGAGTCCTGGAATCTGCATTTCAGGACGCATCCCAGGAGATTCTGATGGCCTCAGGCTTTATGAGTGCTCTATTTTGATGAGATGCTCTATTTCGAAATCATTTTGCATTGAGATAGCATTTCCTCCAAACTGTTAGATATCTCACATAATCCCATAATCTGTGAGGTAAAAGCAGGATAGCCAGATAGCATGGGAGTTAACCAAAGTTTCAGTTTTTCCATTCTTCCTGTTAATTAACCAGGAACTGTAGATGCTAAAATCTTTCTGTACTACTTTTTTTTTTTTTTTTTTTGTAAACTGCCTTATACTTTCTGCTTTCTATTCAATGTTTGCATCCTCCGTCCCCATTCATATGTTGTGAACCTAATTACCAGTATGATGGTATTAGGAGGTGAGGTAAATAGGTGATGAAGCTGGAATCCTTGTGAATGGAATTAGTGCCTTATAAAAGAGACCCCTGAGAGCTCCCTGTCCCTTCCATCATGTGAGGATGAAGAAAGAAGACTACTGTCCATGAACCAGGAAGCAGGTCTTCATCAGACACTGATTTTACTGGCAACTTGATCTTGGACTTCTCAGCCTCCAGAACTGTGAGAAATAAATGTTCATCGTTTCTGGCCACCCAGTCTATGGTATTCTATTAGAGCAGCCCAAATGGTCTAAGACAGTTTCCCAATGCTATCCTGTGCCTACACAGTTCCTTTATAATCACCATTAATGAATATGTGCAAATTGATGATTTGTCTCTCTCATCCAATCTTAGAATATAAACTCAGAGAAGGGAAAAGCCAGTCATTATGTGGTCCTGGACAGAACCTTAGATCTTTGTGAAAAGCATCATTTCTCTTTGCTGTGGGTGATAACAGAAAATTATCCCATCCATAGAGGCTTCCCAGCTCATGGAAATGTCAGTTGTTGTGGCTCAGAGCTTGCTCTTGTTATAAAAGGAAGTACATGGAAACCTTCTAATGCTATGACCACCATCAATCTAATTCACTCTTATTTTCTTGTGTTCTGCTGACTGCCATGTGCCACCCTACGGGTTAATTCCAAAACCCACAGGTCTTCACTTTTGAACTGTGGGAACAAAGGAGGAGATCTGAAGTTTCTAACAGAGAAGAAGGAAGGATGTGAGATTGATAATCTCTATGTACCCACATCTCTAAACATGACAGTCAGTTTATCAGGCAGGATTTGACTCCCTTGAGGAAATACTGGGTTAAGGGATGACCCTTTTATTAAGGGTCTCAATAAAAAGTCCCGATTTTCTCTGGATGCGCCCAGACTTCTCCCTGGGCCTTTGCTTCCACATGTCAATAGTCTGGAACTAGCTATGGATTATGTAAGAAGAGTCTGTTTCCATATCCTATGGACCCCATTGGCCCCTGACTCTGTTGTGGGCTGCCTCCCCACCTGGACTGCAGTTCTGCTGGAATTACCTGTACTGGTCTCAAGCTCCTGTGGTGTGTTTTTACCAGAATGCAGGTAGGGGGACTCCTGCTTCCTCATCCTCAGGGCCACGTCTCACCCAGTGAAGACCCCTCAGGCTTACAGAACATGAAGGAGGAAGCAGATCCAGTTTGGGGCCTTTGTTTGAGCAGCTGACAGAGATTCCACTGCCAAACAACAGAGAATCTGGCAAAATCTCTGAAGAGCCTTAGCCAACTGGAGCTTCAGAAGCCACAGCTTCCCTCTGAGCTCCCCCTCAAGATGTGTATAGTCATTGCGCTTGTTTTGCTTCCTCCCTACTCTTGTTTAAAAGCCAGATTTCTCCCTTGACAAGCAGCAAAAGCACAGTACTCTGGGCTTTCCATGAGGGCAAAGAGGAACAAGGAGAACAAGTTTGGGGAGGCCAGGCAGTATCAGGTAACCTTTCCTGCAGTTGATCTTTAGAGTATCCAAGCCACTGTGTTCTTTTGGACTGTCTTCAACCAAGCATTTTCTACAGTGCCAAGCCTCAGGATATCAAGAACCATTTACAAAATACTCTCTCTCTCTCTCTCTCTCTCTCATAAGAAGAAGAATGATTTAGCTAAGCTAATGATTTAGCTATATGTGTTTCTGCCAACACATATCACATAGACTGAGACAATAAAAGATTTTTTTAAAAGCCTAAAGAGAATTAGAGTGAGTTCTTGTTGGAAAGAACACAGTCACTCCCCTTCCAAGCATTCCTGGGATCGGCCAACCTAAGCTACTTTGGTAGCTGCCACCAACCCTGTGGCACCCAAAAAAGACTAACACAATGGGCAATGTGGTACTTTATTGACCATAACAGGTACCACACCTGGGTAGACATCAACACCCATAATCATGAGGGGTTTTTTAGCTCTCACTTTGTTTTCTTCATTCAATGGTACTTCACTTTCCATTGGCTCCGATAGTGCCCAGGAATAAAATGCTATAAAGAACCGAAGCAGAAAAATGACAGTGTAAGCTACAAACTCTAAAGTTGTTTCTGGGACCTAGCCATGGGTAAATGGTCAAATATACACACTCTGTTCTTCTGAACACACCAGTCATAACATTACGACTTCCCCAAATATTTGACAAATCTGCAAAGGATGTCAACCCAGAGATTCTGGTAAGCCATTCTGTAGTTAAGGCAGAAAGCAGAGCTACATCCATTTGGTTGAGTGTTGAGGCCAAAACTACCATCACGGGGATGATGAATACCATCACCCCTAAGGAGTCATGTCTAAGACAGCAATGATCACCACCAGGACATGAAGAGTTGAGTCAGAAATGAAGGTACCATCCATACTGACTGTGGAGCTCAAGGCTACACCCAATATCACATGCACATTATGAAACCTGACAACTTTCAAGAAGGAGATTGAGGCATTATGCAGATTACTGGTAATAGAAAAATCTAGAGTTGAGGCCACTCTCAGTTTTGTTTTGACAGAGCTTATAAAAATGCTGAGGATGCTAACAACAAACCCAAGATGGCACATGGTCTCTGGGTAATACACACTTATTGTCACAAAGCTTCTGAATGGCACTGGCACGTGTTGAACCCTCCACGTGGAATGTGCTTTCTTCCCAGCTCCAAGAGCTAGGCACAATAGATCCCTCAGGTCAATTTCATTAGGATAACCTCCAATTCCATTGATCTTAAACTCAGCCTCCTGCTTGTTTCCATAACACTCATAATCCCTTAATGTTTCCTTTATTTATTTCCTCCCTACCAATCCCAATGTAATGGAACCAATGTCTAGTTCGGTTCATCAGTGAATTTCTGATGCCTTCAACAGTCCTTGGCTCATGATGTTAACTCCAGTGAGTCAATGAAAGAATTCAAACTATAAAATAATAATTTTTTATGTGTATAGTTTAATAGTAGATATATTTACATTGTTGTGCAACCAGTCTCCAAAACTCTTTCATTTTGCAAAACTAAGACTCTATACCCATTAAATAACTTTCCATTCCCCTAACCCCCACCTTCTGGAAACTACCATACTACTTTCTGCCTCTATGAATTTGACTTCTCTAAGTAGCTCCTTAGAGATATAAGTGAAATCATGCACATTGGTCCTTTTGGGACTGCCTTTTTTTAAAATTTTTTATTTATTTATGATAGTCACACAGAGAGAGAGAGAGAGAGAGAGGCAGAGACATAGGCAGAGGGAGAAGCAGACTCCATGCACTGGGAGCCCGACGTGGGATTCGATCCCGGGTCTCCAGGATCGCGCCCTGGGCCAAAGGCAGGCGCCAAACCACTGCGCCACCCAGGGATCCCAGGACTGCCTTATTTCACTTAGTGTAATGTTCTCAAGGTTCATCCATCCTGTAGAATACATCAGAATTCCTTTCCCTTTTTTTTTTTTTTTTAGGATTTTATTTATTTATTTGGGAGAGAGAACATGAGTGGGAGGGAGGAGCAGAGGGAGAAGGAGAAGCAGACTATATGCTGAGTGTAGAGCCTGATGAGGGACTCCAGGACCCTGAGATCCTGACATAGCCAAAGACAGATGCTTAACTGTTTGAGCCACTCAGGCGCCCCAGAATTATTCTCCTTTTAAAGGCTGAATAATATTCCACTGTATGTATAGAACATTTTGTTTATCCATTCATTGGTCTTTGGACATTTATTTGCTTCTACTCTTGGTGATTATAAATAATACTACTATTAGCATGGGTGTATAAATATCCTTCCAAGATCCTGCTTTTAACCCTTTTGGGTAATGCCTGGAAGTGGAGTTGCTGGATCATATGGTAATTCTATTTTTAATTTGCTGAGGAACCGCCATACTGTTTCCCACAGTGACTATGGCATTTTATATAAGGGGTCCAATTTCTTCATATCCTTGCCAACACTGTTTTCTATTACTTACCCATTTTTTTTTGATAGTAGCGACTAAAAGATGTGAAGTGGTTACATTATTTTTACTTTTTCTATTTTTTAAATTTTAAAGATTTTTAATATTTTTTTAAAGATTTACTTATGTTTTTACTTTTTCTATTTTTTAAATTTTAAAGATTTTTAATTTTATTTTTTTAAGATTTACTTATTTATTTGAGAGAGAGATTGCATGAGTGGGAAGATGGGCAGAGGGAGAGAATCTTCAAGCAGACTCCCTGCTGAGCACAGAGCCCATCCTGGGGCTCAATCTCACAAACCATGAGATCATGACCTGAGCTGAAACCAAGACTGAGCCCCTCAGGTACCCCTACTTTTACTATTTTTGAGTACTACTTGAGTCAGGCTATAGTGAATGCTATTGATTTCTCAATGATCTCCACCCTGGGGGAGACTAGGATTGGATAAATTGGACTTTAGCAATGTCTTGGCTCTCCTTTTCTTGTAGAAATTTTTGACACCTTCAAAATCAAGAAAACTTAACAGTCACAAATCATGTCCTCCACTCAGGTTCGTCTTCTCTGGGGAAGATATGTGCGCATGGCCTTGTCTCAAGTTTTCTCTCACTCTAAATCCTAAAGAGGTCTTAGGAGAACAAATTCTATTTATCAGTGTTGCTCGTTTCTGGGCAAATCTGTGCTGTTCATTTTACATAAGATCAAGATAGTCCAGAGGCTTACAAAGTGTGCAAAGGAATAGATAGGCCAAGCCATTGACCACCTTCTCTGGCCCCACCTATAGAGGACAATGTCAGGCTGGGAGAGAAAGCCATGATGTCTGCTGATTTCAGGGGTGGAGGCTTAACCATAGATGATAGATAGATGATATTTAAATATATATTAAATGATATGTGAAAAAATCTGTGCTAGATACTATATGTGGTTTATCTCATTTAATTTTTTATAGTAACTCATGAGCTAGATACTATTTTATAGATGATAAACTGGGACTTCATATTCCATACAAGTATAGGTGGCTGGTGTACAGAGTGAGGCTTTATTAATCTAGGTTATGTCCCAAATCTATGTACCTAACTATTACTCTCTTTTGACTTCAGCAAGCAGGACACATTTGATGAAAAAAAATGCAAGGAAAATATTAAATCTGTGTTATGAAAGTTTTCATACCCAAGAGAGTTGAGAGCATGCTGCCTGATTGTACCAGATTTCTGCTTAGATGACAGAAATGAGAACCCCAGTGCCATTCAGGATCTAACTTTTGTTGCAAGAGGTAGAGTTGCCCTTGCCTTTCTCAACACTTCCTAACCTTCCTCTCAGAAAAGCCTGCACAGGCTAAGCCATTAGACCAACGAAGTGAGGGAAGGCTTCTATCTGCTAATGAGCCAGAATAAGCTGTGACTCTCCATGGGGTCACTTCAAAAGTCTTATTTATATGTCACCAGAGGAAACCTTGAGAACTGAAGCTAGAAGGTAATTTATGCTCACTGATAATCATTTTGTTCAAGGATATTTCCAACCTCTCTGCTTCACTTGACTTTGCGCAGACCTCTCACTTTTACTACAGTGTTCAAGTCGTCTTGCCTTTTGTTGCCTCCCATGGCTCCCACACAGGGTAAGGGATTCCCACAGAACATGCTGTAACTATCATAGGACTTATCCTGCTGCATGCTGTTGGACTGTTTGCCAGGCTGTTCTCTGACAAACTGTGATTATGGGAAGTGATCCTGTTCCACTTGTCATTGTCTCACCAGCATACGGTGACATAGGCATGCTCAGTAAATATCTGAGTATGATACTATGTAAATATGCAAAGAACATCTAATGCTCTTTGAGCATTCCCTATGTGCCATGTACAAGTCATTCATTGTATTATTATTTAATTTAACTTAGGAGAACCCTTACAACAGTTCTGTGAAGGCAAGTTTCTACTCTTACCCTCTCATCACTGAGAAAACTGATAGAAAGTTTAGGAAAGTCATTGAAGGTCACACAGCTAGTAAGTGGCTGAACCAAAAATGGAGCCTAGACAGGCTAGCTCTTGAGTGAGTAAGCTGACTGAAAGAAAAAAGGCAAGGAAGTAAGGAAAAGAAGGACTTTTCTCTGTCTGAACTCCATTTCCACGCAAGAGGGAGCACAGGTCACCGAGGTGGACTAGGTCTGGCTGGAATGGAGCTGGCCACAGGGTTGCGCCTGGGTAAAAACCAAAGGGAAGGCACAACCCAAAGGCGCCAGCAGTAGAGCAGTATTCACCAGAGACAGCAGCCCAGAGCAGGGGGTCATAGTGGTGGGGGTGCAAGGCCAGCAGGCTTCCCAGCACCACCCACTCCTCTTTCTCCAGGATATGACTCTTTCCTGGGGACATTGGGGTGGGGTGTGATATCAAGGATTTCAGTTGCCAATATTGGCACTGAGAATAACAAATCAGGTATTTCACTATCTTTGTTTCATTTATCATCATCATTGTGAATAGATAATGCATATATAGGGTACACAAAAAGATTCAAGAGTATGATGAACCCCCATACCACCCACCCCTGTAACTCCCATTCCTCAGCCACTGGCAACCACAGTTGGACATTTCTTGTATATTCTTCTAGCGATCAGCTATATATACCCACGCAAATAAGTGTACACATGCATATGCATGCATATTTATATATGCACAACATTTCTCTGGAAGAATATACAAGAAACTTTTAACAGTATTATATATACACACACATATGTGTATATATATATATAGGAGTCTCCACTCATCCACTTTCATCCTTCTAAGATTTCCTTGCCTTTTTTTTTTCACACTGCTGTCTTTTCTCTGTTCTCTTTATTTGATGAGTTACGCTTCTTTTATTAAAAAAAAATCCTCTATTGTCATCAAAATGGAATTTGGAGGAGAGCTCTGAGATAAACACACACCACCTTTAACCAGAAGTCTCGTTATATATTCATAGCCTCAGAAAAGGTATTGATGGAGCAGAGCTGGAGACAGATCCAGACTTGGGCAGTCACAGATGATCTATGGGAAGCTGCGTCAACTGAAGGAAGAAAGAAATCTAACAAAATCCTGATTTTAATAATAATAACAACTAATATTCATTTGACATTATCAGTGCCAGGTGCTGTACTTTTACATGGTCTCTCTCTTTTAATCCACACATAAAATAGGTACTAAATCATCATCTGCATTTCAGAGATAAGGACATGGAAGCTTACAAAGATCCAGTAAATTGACCAAGGTTATAAGTCTTGTGAATGACAGAGCCCAGGATTTAAATTTACATCTGCCTGAAACCTTTCTCTTAAATCCTGGGGCTGCTTGTTATATACTCTTCTGGCTGATTCCTGACCACCATGAATAGATTGGATCAAACTTCAATTTTGTGAATTAAATGTATGTTGGGAGGACAGGATATGCTGAGTGCAATTTTCCAGGTCTGTTGTTCTCTTCAAATGGCATTTAAAAATAAGAACAGCACCCTCTTAGGAACTGGTTGATAAGAACCAGTTTAAGTTCTACTTGAAGGCATCCCATCTATGATGTCTGATACCATCCCAAAGCACCCTATGCCTCCGGTATTCCCCTAGATTAGCCTTAATCTTTTTACACTTTCTTAAACTCTGAAGTCTAATAAGGAAGTTCAGATGGGGTATGCTATGTAGTTTCAAAGAGATAATGAGTTTCCAGAAGTTCTAACATAACAGGAAGCTGGGTTTCAATAATATTATGTTGATACGATAATTAATATTATATGTCAACCTGACAGGGTTGCCCAGGTAATTGATTTCACATAATTTCTAGAAGTGTCTGGGATGATGTTTCAGGATGAAACTAGCATTTGAATTAGTAGCCTGAGTAAAGCAGATGGTATCATAATGTGGGTGGGCCACATCTAGCCAGTTGAGGGCCTGAACAGAAAAAGGTGAAGGGGGAATAATTCACTCCTTCTGTTTGAGGATCTCTGAGCTGGGACATTGATCTTCTGCTACCTTTGGACTTGGACTAGAACTTATACCATCAGTTCTTCTGGTTCTAAGGCCTTTGGACTAGATGTCTTGGGACTTCTTGGTCCCATAGTCACATGAGCCAAGTTCTTATAATCAATGAATCAATCAGTCAATCAATCAATGTCTATCTATCATTTGTCTAAACTTTATCTATATATCTCCTACCAGTTCTGTTTCTCTGGAGAAATTGACTAATACAATTGGGTTGGCACCATTCCCATCATGGACTATGTGAATGATACCAGATTAAGACTTTCACTCTCATAAAGCCAGGACTCTTTACCAGCACTTATGGGGCCCCAACAAAGCTTCTCGTAAGGAGAAATACGGAAATGCCTTCAAGACTTCAAGGAAGCTCTGATCTAGGTGTTTGCAACGTACCTTTCACAGTAGGAATCTGAGACATGGCAATTATTTGAACAAAGGTGCTCAGTTCAGCAAGTGAGGCCCAGACATTAGGAGGTTTTTTCTTTTTCTTCATTTCGTCTTTAGAAGAGGAGGATTGTAAATAGAACAAGAGATCATGGGACACCTGGGTGGCTCAGCAGTTAAGCATCTACCTTTGGCTCAGGTCGTGATCCTGGAGTCCCCGGATTGAGTCCCCATGTCAGGCTTCCTGCATGGAGCCTGCTTCTCCCTCTGCCTGTGTCTCTGCCTCTCTCTCTCTGTCTCTCACGAATAAATAAATAAAATCTTAAAAAAAAAAAAAAAAAAAAAGAACAAGAGATCAGAGCATGGCTCCCCATGATACCATTTTCTTCTTTCAGCACCTTATCCTCTTGACCATAACTTTTTCTTTTGTCGGTGGCTGAGCTTCCTACTTCTATACTAGTCCTCTTCTTCCCCAGCAGCAGGTCTGCTGGTCACATCCATTCTCTTTTATCCTTACAGGGATCACACAGTTCTAATCAATTTTTCCTCCTCTGGCTCATTCATTCAATTATGCATTTATTCATTCATCAGATATTTATTCAGCATCCACTCTATGCAAGGCACTGTGTGTGAAAACCAAGATATAGCAGTGACAAGAAGACATAGTCCTTCTTCCCGCAGACCTTAGGCGGCTATAGGAAAGACATATTTTAAACAAATGATTTCATAAAGAACTTTTAATTGTTATTAAAGAAAGTATAATGGAGGGATCCCTGGGTGGCGCAGCGGTTTGGCGCCTGCCTTTGGCCCAGGGCGCGATCCTGGAGACCCGGGATCGAATCCCACGTCGGGCTCCCGGTGCATGGAGCCCGCTTCTCCCTCTGCCTGTGTCTCTGCCTCTCTCTCTCTCTCTCTGTGACTATCATGAATAAATAAATAAAATCTTTAAAAAAAAAAAAAAAGAAAGTATAATGGAAAAAAAATAAAGAAAGTATAATGGAAGAAACTTCGAGGAGCTCATGAGGGTACATATTGAGGTCAGAGAAGGCTTGAGAAAGTTGAAAAGAATGGAATGAGTCAGAGTTCAGAGAAATTGATGACTGAAGGGCTGGGGGTGTGGGCAGGGAAGAGTGTGTGGGGAGACAGTACAGAAGCAAAAAGGCACAGAGTGAGCAAGGTGGAAGCTTGGGGGGGAGCCCGCCCCATTTCTTAGCTCCCAGTCTTTACAAACGCCCTGTTGAGACAATCTTTTTATTTTCCTTTCAGCTCTCCAAAGTTGAATTAAAAAGGAAATCCCTGGACGGAGTTATTTTTCTCATTGGATATAGTCCACTAAGAATGAAGTACTACCCTCTCCCACTAATCAGAGCTGAGCGGTCCCTTCACCCACACACAGAACACAGGACACACCCTGAACCACTATGTAGCATTGTTGTTTGGGGGTGGGCTGAGGTCTCCCACCAGGATGAGGGCCCAGGAGATCTGAGAATATATGTAGGTCATTGTATTTCACACAAGCTGTAACAGGAGCTTGCACAAAGCAGGTTCTAAACAGTTGCTGGCTGAACTGAATTATTGTGTGTTGAATTCAAGATTTTCTGGAAATTATTTCTGGAGCATTTACCATTAAGGGAACCATTTTTTCAGTATATGGTAGAGACCACTTCCACTTTCTAACATGAACTATTCTGGGATCATTTCTCCCAAACAGCCCTCTGTATTTCCTGCCCTATTTTGAACCAGAAGTTGGGATTTTAGCACCTCTTTGCCTCAAGGGTTTTGCACAGAGATAAGATAAACATATAGGCCTCCACATCATGGGACAAGTAGGATAAAAACAAGGTATCACAAGGCACAGGTGATGAAGATTCTACTACGGCAGGGGGAACCATGGAAGGCTTTTAAAAGAAAGTGGTATTTGAGCTGGGCCTGAGGGAAAGGCAAACAAACAAAACAAAGTATAGGTTTGGCAGGCCAGGGGAGAAAGGGCCATTTTATCCTGAGAAAAGAGCGCAAATACTAGACCCTAGAGATGCTCAGGGTAAGAGAAGTGGCTGCAAGTGGCCTGGAGAAGGAGCCAAAGAAAGAGGCTGGAGAGGACTTTTCATGGAATCATACTGTAGAGCTTGTGTAATAATTGCAGTGATGACAGTCCATTTATTGTACTCATAGCTGTGCCAGCTGCCAAAACGCCATAAAGGCAGGTGATACCCCCATCTTGAAAATGAGAAGAAGGCTCAGAGGGCCCCATAAAATATCCTACATGGGGCCAGCATTCTTTCCCCCAGGTCTGTCTGATTCGTATTATCACCACGGCCTCCTTTAAAGAACTCCAAAACCATCCTGGCTGGCAGTTTTAAAAAGTATTTCAAAGGGCCCTCTTTTAAAAATGATTTTTCCCTGTTGTACAAAATTATGCATATTTACTATAAAAATGTGGAAAATATTTTAAAAAGAAGGAAAAATCACCTATATTCTTACAACCAGTAAGGAACTATTACTACTTAATTATAGTGATATTTTTGCCATGAATATATTTGACATAATTATGATCCACATAACATTATGTACAAATGTGTAAAAATAACTTCTCTTATTATACAATGTGCCTAATAACTGGATAAATATTGGAAAGATCTCTTTCCATACTTAGAATAAAATCCACCAAATAATAAGTACTGAACAGTTTATTTTGTAGAATTCTTGTGAATGCCATTAGTTGAATCAATATAAATAGTGTTGAATCCTTCTCTTTGGCAATATTAGAGTCTAACAAATTTTTGAAATTCTCATTAGCATAAAGGATATTTAAAAAAGAAATTTCAGCACATAATTCTGAAATACCCATCAGTTGACACCAACACCCTAATCGTAAAAGCAGGCTAAAATGCTAACTCAGGATTCTATTTTTCTAAAAATATTCTAGAAATTGCAATGGTTTTGGTTTGCAGAAAAAAAAACATGTTTGAGGGTTATGTACCTTAATATTCTTTCATCTCAATTTACAAAGGATTAGTTCTTCGTTTTAGGAATAAGCAAATAAGACATTAAATTAAAAAGGAAAGAATTTCCAGTGTTTTAGACTGGTGCTGAAGATTCTGAACAAATATTAAATGTTGAATATGTCCTTTGTAATATTTGTGGCTAACCCCAGGAGGGCTGGGAAACAAGTGAAGTTGGGGTGTGGCTGGAGGATCAAGAAAGATGTTGTAAGAAGTTCCACTGTCTCCAATTCCCCCGGAAAGAGTATGGATGAAAAATACAGCTTTTTCCAATGTGAATTGTCAATGTGAATTGATTTCCCTATGGTTCTCCTGTTAACACTTAATGCTTCCCAGTGATCCCCACCTCTTTATGGTGCCCTTCTCCCCCAAGTGTGGATGGGACATGTGATTCCCTTCTGACCAGTGAAACAGGAATTTATAAGGTCACCAACAGTCGCATGAGTTTGAAGGGCATCCTTCCACCAACAGAGTCTTTCAGAGAAACCCCAACCCTGCCCAAGACCTAGGCTGCAGCCTGATGAAGTTCCAAAACACAGAATACATGTCTCAGCCATGCCTGACCCACAGAAATTGTGAGATAATAAATGTGTCCTGTTGGGAGCCTAAATTTGTGTTAATCTGTTATGCAGAAATAGATGACTAATACACCTATTTACACAATGATTCACCCAGAGTGAGTCAGAAGCTAGTTGTGAAATTAAGTGGTCAGCAGGCCTCTTCACATACCCACTCTCCATTTCTAGTAGCTTTTCCCTGTCTGAAAATGTCATTTCCAGAAACAGAAAAAGATGACAACACATATCATTTTTGTCTCAAGGGGTACCAGCATATGCATGTGGCACAAATGAACAGAAGACTTGGAGGCACGGACCTCACAGAGGTAGGAGCCCAAACCTCCAGGGACAGGCAGCCAGGGCTCCCACGGTGGCTTGGATGGTAACTAGTGTTTAAGCCCCTTCTTCTGTCTTTCTGTTCTTCCAACTTGAGTGGGGAGGCCCTTGGCCTCCCATTCCTTGGGTTGCTGGGGCCACCTGCATTCCAGACAGGACGCTCCCGTCAACATCCCCAGCAGACTTCCACTCAGATTCACCTTAGACCTGCAGCACCCCCCTCACTTTTAATGAGTCTGGAGAAGTGAGGAGTTTCAGTTGGGCACTTTGTTGCCTTGAACAAATGGAAGAAGGAAGGATGGACATGGGGTGGATGTTTAGCAAAGTCTGCCACTCAAAGCTTTGTTCCCACAAAAGGAACCATGGAAAGACAGGAAAAAGGGAGGGAGGAAATAAAAAGGGTGAAAACTAATGGCATGGAAAGCAATCTATAAATGAGGTATCAAAGCCAATGGGATGGTGAATGTTTGAAACGACTAATCAGAGAGATCCATTTCCAACAAGACTGGCACAAAATAATGAGTAAAAAGGATGAGCTTTAGAATCAGGGATATATAACATCCAAATTAGGTTAAAATCATAAAAAGAGATAACTACCTTTTAGGTGATCTAAAAGGTAAGAGAATACAGAGACTACCATCTTTTTTTTTTTTTTAATACATCATGTATTTTCTCTAGGTTTGTTTTTTGTTTTTACTAGTGATAATCTATGGCTTTTATAAAGAGAAGAAAAATATTGTTTGAGGTTGCACATAATGAAGCGTATGTTTTATTTAAGTCGGCTTCCAAGTCAAAGATGGCCTAAAGGTCTAAATTCAAACCAACTGACATATTCTAATTGTTGTCAACACAGTGAAATTGGCCGTGTCAGAGAATCAGAAGCCGTATTAGACAGTCCCTGCCCCATAGGGCTGCCTTCCCAGAGGGATATTCTGTTTTTCCTCTGAGAAATCACTTAGAGAACAAGGAGAATTTGTTTCAAATGCCTGGTAGGTAGTCCTGTTAAGTATCACATAAAAGTAATAAAGCCTAAGGTTCTGTTTGTTGTAAAGTATGGTCTTCCGCTTACATTTTCTTTTTTCCTCTGAGAAGTTTTGAGCTGCAAGGTTTTGGGGAAGAATTGGAAAATCAGAATGTAGCAGATGATTTCCTCGATGATGGGCTCTCATCTGCTTCCTTCACATATCCCGCCCATCCCACACTGTGCTGTAAAAGAAGCTTGCATTTACAAATAAAAACCAGGGAGCTCATTGCAACCCACGGATGCCTGGAGTAGAAGTACCAAAACTTCGATGTGGACGGGCCTGATTTCTGGTGACAATTACCAGCTGTGTGACACTGGCTAGTTCTGAAATGTACAGTGAGAGGTTCATTAGGTTCAATTGCTATAACACCAGAAAATATACATGAAGCTGCTTAGCACAGTGCCTAGGCGTAAAAGACACTCAAAAAGTGGTAATAAATATTATTATTATTATTATTTATTATTATTATTATTATTATTATTATTATTATTATTTAGGGTAGTGTCTTGGAAAAGGGGGAAGAAGACCATGTAAAGGGGCACATGGGGAGAAATGGGGCCCAGACTGGGCCCAGGCATAGCTTGGAACAGGAGGACCTCCTATTACAGCCAGAGCTGGCCCAACCGGGCTAGGCTGGATGCTGGAAGAGGCACACATGCAGCCCTCTGGCAGCTCAAAGCCTCCTTTCCTCATGAAGGTTGCTGGAAAATTGTTCCAATAAATATATACATCTGTGATGAAGAGGCAAGTGAATGATGATCCCTACAGTTGTACAATGCCCAACCTGCAACACTGTACAGGGCAGCCCTGAACTATCCCCACAAGATGGCTTTATCCTGGTTTCAGTCTCTTTAGTTGGTCCCATTTATTTTACGGTTCCTGCCGGGCCCCTTTAAAGTCTTTCTAGCTCAAGGCAGGGTACACATGTAAATACATTATAAAGAAGGGGACGCCCTGGTGGCTCAGCTGTTGAGCTTCTGCCTTTGGCCCAGCGCCTGATCCTGGAGTCCCGGGATCGAGTCCCACATCGGGCTCCCTGCACGGAGCCTGCTTCTCCCTCTGCCTGTGTCTCTGCCTCTCTCCCTCTCTCCTTCTGTGTCTCTCATGAATAAATAAATGAAATCTTTAAAAAAAAAAAAAAATCTAAAGAAGTTTGAAGTGAAGGCGGTACCAAAAGGCAAAGAATCCGACCTGAAGGAAAGACCGGTCAGTCCCCAGCTTCTCTCCCACTTTCCCTCCCGCGGCAGCGCTGTCTGTCCGTCTAGACGCGACTGCATCAGATGAGCGTGGTCCCAGACGGGGCTGCCGGCCTCCTAACCATCAATCAGGACTAGATTAGCTCCTCTTGATGCCGCCGGCTAGCTAGCGTCTGGAACTCATTACCCTGCAGGTTGCTCCGGTTAGGGAAGGCCGGGGCGGCCGGCCCAGGGCGTGACCCTGGAGACCTAGGATCGAGTCCCGCGTCGGGCTCCCGGCACGGAGCCTGCTTCTCTCTCTGCCTGTGTCTCTGCCTCTCTCTCTCATGAAAAAATAGATAAAATTAAAAGAAAGAAAGAAAGGCCGGCCCGGGCTTGCTGGGCAAGCAGGCGGCCTGCGCCCCGCCCCCGGCCTTCAAGCTGCAGCCCCGAGTCGGGCGGAGGCGGCGACCGGGTCGTGCAGAGCCCCGCAGGCTGGGCCTGACTTGGAGCCTCCCTCCCGCCTCTGGCTGCGCCGCCTTGGCCGTGGGGCCGGGACGCGGACAGGAGCGCGGCTGGTGGCTGGCTGGGGCTGCAGCAAGCCGGGGGCCAGGTGGCGGCCCGAGGCCCTTCTGGGGGGGCGGGGTCGTGGGCTGTGGGAGCCGCGGCCAGTACCCGACCCGGAGCAGGCGGGGCTCGGCCTGCCCGCAGGTCAGTGAGGCGACAGCTGCAGCAGCTGCTGGCGGGGCAGGCCGGGGAGCCAGGGCCGCGGTCCCCAGCGAGGCCTAGCGCAGGCCCAAGGCTGCGCCTGTCGCCTGTCGCCTGTCACCTGTCGGGGCGCCGGGTCGTGCGCTCTGTGGCCGTGGGACTGGGCTTCAGTCACCTCCCAACCGGCCCCTGAGCCACATCAGGCCGAGGCGCCCCCCCAGGAACCTTTTTTTTTTTGACATACAAATACAGGCTGTATTGGAGGATGGGGGGGCACAGGGGCCGTCAAGGGTCACGTCAGTCCTCTCTGCTCTGCTGCTCCCGCCGCACCTCGTTGGGCTCCAGGTCGCCGTCGTAGTCGTCCTCCCCCTCCCCTCCCCTCCCCTCCTCCCCCTCCCTTTCCCCTCTTCTCCCCCTCGCTTGTCCCCTCCCCCCACCCCTCCTTCGGCGCTGCCTGACACCTTGAGCATCTGGGAGGCCGTGAAACCGACCTGCGGGTTGCATGTGGCCTGCACGCTGCGGCGGACCCGCGGCATCGCCCGGACGCTGGCCCCGTTGCCGAGCCGGACCGCGAAGCCCTTCCACGTTTGCCAGACAGCGCCAGCGGTCGCGGGGTCGCAGATCTGGGAGCAGAAGCCGTAGATGGCACGCGCGGTCAGGGCCGCCAGGCCTGCACTCCACGTCCGCCAAGTGCAAGCACATCTCCCGGGCGTGCTCCCCGCCAGCTGCCGGCCCCCCTGCCGGCCCCCCTCCCCGCTCCCCTGCCGGCTGCACGCGGACCCCGGCTCCGCTCACCCGAGAGCTCCGCAGGGCTGAACCCGAGCTGCGGCCTCTGGGAGCCTTTGCCTCCAGCTTCCCCGAGGGTCACGGCCCTCCCTGGGGACTGTCACCCCCTCTGGCTGCCAGGTTTCACATCCAGCGAGTGACGCAGGAGGAGACTAATTCTCCTGATTGCTTCCTCTTTGCATTTCCCCTGCCTCGGGCCTCCCTCACCCCACTGCCTCCACCCCCACCCTCACCCCCCCCACCTTCCTCGGAGCTGAACCCAGAACCCGGACCCTCCCCTACATCCTTGAGCATCATGTACCCCGTGCCATTTACACGCGCTCTGTCCACTCTGAAATCGTGGGTCTGAACTCCTCTTACCTCCTGCACAATTGACCACTTGGTTCTTCCAGTCGTTGGTTGGCTCATAATTTGCCGAGAGCCTCCTGCGACCTCTTCCCCCGCAGACGCAGGGGCCAGAGTGTACGTGCTCCCGTGTGTTCCTGCTTCCATCTGCTACTGCCCAGCTGAGAACTCGACGCCTCCCACACGTGCTTTTCTCCTTGTTTGAAGACCTCTTTTTACAGATTTTCAAATGCCTTAAATCTTTTAAACCTCTGCACCTTATAAAATTAAGGCTTTATAAAGAGCTTACCTTTTCCACAAATCTTCACCTCTTGAGTGTGGCTACAACAGTTGGGGAATCAACTGGAAAGAATAAAGAAATCTTGACCTAACACTAAAGCCTTTACATTCAGCGAGGTGACGTCGGTTGACCTAGATCTGTCCCTGAGAGAGGCAAGGGACTGTGAGAAATTCTAAGATTTTCTTAGATTTTGAGGAGCATTGGTAAATATTGATATTAAAAGTCAGGTTCGCTAGCCACTTTTATTTCACTTTCCTGAAAAATCTGCCAGACAGAAAGTTCTCATTTTTATTCACCTTCATTGTTACCCCCAGAGCAGCTCTCTCCATAGCAACTGAAAACTTCTCTGGGTTGAAATAATCCTCTCCAGCTCCCAGTGCACAGTCAAGGAATTTTAAAAACAAGAGGACTTTGTAACCGAAAAATACTCTGCGCGATTTAAAAGGCCACGGAGCTCCAGATAAATAATCATTTATCTTCCTTCTAACGGTAAGCACCGCATTCGGAAATGTTTGTCTCCTCTGCTGTCATTCTTTAAATGCTAAAATAAGAATCTTGAACTTTCTCTCTCTCTTTTAACTGTAAAAGTAATCCCAATTATCTATCTCTTCTTACTACCCCGCAGTCATTACTAGCCCATCGCCAGGCCAAGATCTGACATGAGATGCTGTTAACATTTTGCATTTTCCTTAAGCAGTCCATTGAAAAGATTAACTTTTTCTGCAGAAAGCTGATTGGCTCGGACACTGTCCCTCATGCCTTTAGTGACCATTGAGTATATGGATTTATCAGGGCTCTTGCAGTCTTGGAACTCTTGGGCTTTTCTGCTCGTTCGTACTTTGATTGGACTAAAGACTTAAAAAACGGCCACTGTTTTCTGGGCATGACTGTTTTCTTCTATTTACCCTTCCTTGACTATAACTATCTCATTCAATGTGATATGGGTAATTTATTGAAATGGATTTTCTGGGGGCACCTGGGTGCCTCAGTCCATGAAGCACCTGCCTTTAGCTCAGGTCATGATCTCAGGGGCCTGGGATCGAGCCCCGCATTGGGCTCCCTGCTCAGTGAGGAGTCTGCTTCTCCCTCTCCCTCCCTACCCCCACTGCTGCTCATTCTTTCTCTCTCTCTCACTCTCTCTCTCAAATAAATAAATAAAATATTTTTTAAAAGGAATGTATTTTCTGTTTATTTTTATTTACTTACTTGAGCGATGAGGACCACACAGCACTGGGGGTTCTACTGTAGGATGGGATAAAATGAGAGTACCTCTCATCTGGGTCCTCTGACTTGTACCATCTACAAGATGAAGAGAGAAACTTCTTCTTCCTAACTCTTTTCCTCTGTTTAGTTTAGAGAGAGGCAGTCTAACAAACTTCTTGGCTCTTCCTACAGTTTGAAAGTCTAGGGCCATGAGAGTTGCCTGCTGCTTGTGGTTATAAATGACCTACGGACCCCCTGCTGTCCAGAAACAGCTTGCCTTTGCAAATCAGCTTAGCCACCCAATTAATGAATCCTTTCAAACATGTTGCAGGCACAATAATTAAAGCCTTTATTTTTCCCCTTTACTACAGAAATTCCTCCGGTTACAAGTGTGCACCAACAGGCCACCCAACTCCCTCAGACACTGACTGAAGGTAAAGGAAGAGTAGAAATGTGCTTCTGGACAAAGCTTCCAGTATTTGGGGTGTCTTTGTTCCTCCTACTCAGCCTCGTTCCCTCTACTGAGACAGAGAGACCCTCGAACCAGGACAGCAGCAGCGCCTGGAGCCCAGGCCACCTGATGGAAATACTGCGAGCTCTCTCTGCTGGTGACCCCCCACCCCGGAACCATTCTGGAAGCCTCATCCAAACGTTGCTGGAGAAAACTGGCTGCCCACGGAGGACGAAGGCAATGCAAGGAGATTGCAGTCTGGTTAGTGCAATAGAATATGGGATCAGGTGCCAGGCAGGTTCAAAGAGGAGCAATGGATTCTCTTGCCATTTATTTCAGTAAAGCAAACTCTAATGCAGTACCCAAGTGGGCGGTGCATTGTGGTATAATAACTCCCATGGTCAGGATATAGGAAGCCATTCAGCATTCCGGGTATAGCATTTAAAAACACGGAGAAGTTCTTTTATTAAGATGGTAATGTTTATGAAAGCCTGTCTGCACCCCTGTCGCATGGTAAAGGGTATTAAGTTGCAAGTGTGAACTTTTAGTTCTCTCTTCTTTCTGATTAACTAAATTTTTTTTTTTTTTTTTTTTTTTTTTTTTTTTTTTTTTTGTGGTTAGAGAGAACTTGTGCATCACTGGTTACACGCTATTCCTTTTTGAGAGTATAATGATAGTGACAAGATATTTGTCAAATGTTGAATTTTTAAGTACTTTATCCTGGATCTTGATTGGTGTTTTCTAGTATTTTACATGGTAGATCGCTAATGAATTGTGATAATCATCCTCTTAAAAATGACACATCTGAGGGGCGCCTGGGTGGCTTTTTTTTTTTTTTTTTTCCACAGAAAGCTGAAAAATAATTTATTCCAGTAGATGGCAGAAATAAGAAAGTCATCCTGAAAATATACTTTGGTGTAATTCTGTTGGGACAGATATTCCCTCTGAACATGCTCTCCTACTGACTGCCTTGTCTTGTGACAGTTTTTAAACACTTTGCTGATTCCCATGTTGTGACCAGGCAGGAGTCATCTTCAAATTCACAGGTTCCAAGGAGAGAGCAATGTATTTCTCAGTCAGTTAGGCATCTGATTCTTGGTTTCGGCTCAGGTTATGATCTCAGGGGCTGTGAGATGGAGCCCTGTGTGGGTTCTCTCTCCCTCTCCCTCTGCCCCTCCTGCTCATGCTCTGTCTCTTTCTAAAATATATAAATAAATAAATAAATAAATAAATAAATAAATAAATAAATAACTATTTTTTTAAAATGACACATCTGAACTGGGGAAGAGAAGTGTTGTAGACGGAGCTCAAATGAGGCCTATGGCTCATGGGCCACGATTCCCAGCCTTACCTGTGGCTCTCAACCCTGTCCACACCTCAGCATTGCCTGGGCAGCTTTCACCAAATACCACACTGGGGCTTCTTCCTCCCTCCGTAGATAAGATTTAACTTGCCTGGGATAGAATTTTTTAAAAAGCCTCTACAGGCCTCTTCAATGTAAAATCTGTTTTAATGTAGAATCAGAATGTCTCCGTGAGGGCGGAGGGATCCACAGGGACAGCACCAGAGTCAGGAGCGTGTATTGTAAACGATAGCAAACAGGAACAAACGAAAACCCATTCACCATCCCTTTCCTGATGGATGAGACTTTTTTTTCAGAATGAACCTACAAATAAATGAATACATAAATAAGAAAAGAAGCAAAAAAAAAAAAAAAAAAGAAGCAAATAACTGCCTCCAGAAAAAAAAAAAAATTGGCAGATTTTCTCAATCGTGCTTAGGTCTAGGGGAAACATTTCCTGGCCAAGTGTTTTGTTTTGTGTTTTTTGGTGTGTTTGTGTGTGTGTGTGTGTGTGTGTGTGTGTGGTTTTTTTTTTTCATGACAGAGGGTCTTACTAATAGAGAATTTTTCTCTGCTCTGTACAAACAATAAATAATTCAATAATTAGTGAAATTCCCAAGGGCTCCCAGAGAAAACATGTGTTATAATAGGCAACTCATCTGTGATGACATTAATTTATATATATAGCAACATAAGACTTCCCCATGGAAATAAGTAGGAGTCATATCTTATTAATGTCCTCTGAGAATTTGCTTCAGGGAAATGTTTTCCCCTAATGACATAAAGTGCCTTATTAAGGCTGATTGAATATTAGTCTAGCTAGCGAGAATGTAAACATGCAAAATTGTTCTGGTTTTTTTGGGGGGGGCAGGGCAGAGGTTGTTTTGTACTTTTTGTTTACTGTGACATTAATTTGGCCAACTTAGCTTCTGTCTAAGCTATGTCTTTGTCCCGGGAAGTGAAACACTTGTCTTTAATAGTCTCCTTGCTGCTGCTGTTTCTCTGTGGAAAAGACTGTGGTTTAAAAAAAGAAAAAAAAAAAAAGCAAATTTCTACTTCACCTACTCAGAGGGCTACACTTCACCTGAATCACCTATAAGCAAGGATCCCAACGAAATCTCTCCATGTCATTCATAAAAAGCCAGGGAGAAACAGTGTCCTAGGGCTTTACAAACAACCGCAGTCTAGCACAGACCACAGGGCTTGAGCTTGTTATTGAATCTCTCTTATGTCTTTTTAGGGACTTTTCCATTTAGAGGCAGGGTGTATATTAGAAATTCTCTGATAGGGGACACTTGGGTGACTCAGTGGTTGAGCGTCTGTCAGCTTTCAGCTCAGGTCATGGTCCCAGGACCGTGGGGTCGAGTCCTGCCTCAGGCTCCCCATATGGAACCTGCTTCTCCTCCCTCTGCTTATGTCTCTGCCTCTCTCTCTGTGTGTTTCTCATGAGTGAATAAATTTTAAAAATATTTTTTAAAAAAATTCTGTGGTAAAAAGAGGGCAGGTGGGGTGTAAGTTCCTATCCCTAAATGTCTGAAAAAAAAGAGGGAAGTGGGGAGAAAAAATGTTTGCAATTGTATTTTCAGACTTAGGTAAAAACTGAATGGGAGTGTGTGTGTACATAAATCAACCTGAAGTATCTGAAAGCACTGTGCATTTAAAAATAAATCCATTCAAGCTTTAGCCTTTGAAAATGGATAGTCTTGCCTGATCATGGCCCTTTTTTCTTTTTTTAATGAGAAGGATTAAAATGGAGTTTTAGTGAACTTAATGAGGGATTAAGTTAACTCTAAGAGAATGAATTCCACTTCAGTTATGGTGAGAACCATGAGCTTACATAGGTTGCAGACATGGTGAAGGGATAAGAACTTGGATGTCTGGAGTCAGCACGGGGCCCAAATCCTTGTTCTGGTACCTTCTAGTTGATAGGACATATTGAACATCAGCTCTCTCATCCATAAGACCCAAGTGCTGGTTCTCCCTCAGGGAGCTGTGTGTGAGGACAGCTGGGGCAGGACAGCTCAGGCTCTCTCCATCCCCTCATGTTTCGTATACATCATGGGCATTTCCAATCCCCTGGACACCGGAGCAGTGCTGGTGAGGTACCTGCAGTGCTGCCAAGAAATGGAACCTTCCTCAGTGTCAACATCCTGCCCATCCCCAGGCCCCTCCCCTCTCTGTCCCAGGGGTTAGGGGTTTTTATCCAAGATCTCTAGAAGAGTCTCAGATACATTCAAGGTAAAGAACCACTACTTTTAAGGTCCTGCATTTCATTCAACCTCCCTTCCCCCATTTGTCATTTTTGTTATAGGATAAACAGGGGTTAGCTCAAGTTTTATCTTAACTTTTTGATCTAACAAATTTTTCTTATTACCCTAAGATTTATCTCTGTCAGTCAGAAATGCCACAGAATTTGGTCTAGATCCACAAAAAGCCAGTGTCTGCCATCAGCCAACATCCTTCCAACTCTTGGTTTGTCTGGAAAAGGAAGAAATTAATTTCCCTTTTATAGTCGACACAATCCCCCAAAAAGACCTTACAAAAATCTTAGAACTTGAAAAAATCCAGTGGATTTATCTATAACCCAAAATCAAATTAAAGTATCTTTGGATTTAAAATCTTTAAAGATTATCCTACAAGTCTGATAACTGTCCCATTAATGTAGAAGTAAGATTTCATATCGCTTTTTGTCAGTAAAGCTTTCTTAGCGTTAGCAATGAACAAAACTGAATGAAGCAACTGGGGAAGATGATCTGATTTGGCTAAAGGAATCCAGAATCTGTGTTTTTACCCCCCAAAACCTTGTGCTTCCACCTGACAAGATTCAAAAAAATCGATGGATTATTCCTGAATGAGTCCATTCTTCTTTAACAAAGACTCATTTCACCAGACGGATGACGGATCTGAATGCCTATGGGGTGGAAGTATTTGCAAAATTTTACTAAATATTCTCTCCCCAACACAACTTAGCCACTCCTAAGATCCCTAACAACTAAAACAAATCTAGTGACAATGAGTTGGAAAGTCCAATCCCCCACCAATCCCCATAGTGCTTCTTGTAATGTCAAAGTCTGTTAGCCCCTCTGATGATCCCTATAATTGTCTCCTCAAGCCACTGCCTTCCATACAAAAATAACTTCTTAAGAGTCAAATATCCTAAAAAGGCAGAAAAATTTCAGCTCACAGACATTTGATTCACAACTGAGCTTTATTTGAGCAAGCCTCAAAAAATTAAAGCAAGGTTTAGGCAACTTCTGTTCATTCAAGATGAAGGAAATTTCTAGTTAGACAAAATGAGATGCTCCACAGCTATTTAAAAATTTTCAGTTACAAATCAATTTACCTTCCATGTTATATGCTTTTCACAAACTGTATCTTACCCTATCCTCTGTTGCCCCAGGCCACATCCCTCCTACCCCAATCCTAGAAGGGTATGTTGAGAAGGAACCACAAATAGAGAGGGATCTTGGGCACCTCTAATGGGATGAAATGTGGCTGCATACTCTTGTGTGTGGTCAAGCAAACCCTGGCCACATGTGTCTGGTCTGGTGGCCTCATGGAAGTCCCACTTCTCGTGTCACTGGCACTCTTTTTTCCAACCTACCCAGCCTCTTCAAACAACCTGAGCAGAACTTGAAAGTCTGTCAGAAGGAACTCCTTCACTCTTCTAGTTGTACTATGTTCTCATTGATTTATATTACAGGCTTACCTATCTTTTGGTCTCCTAATTGACCTCTTTTTCTATCAAAGAGGAGGGAGAGAAAATTACTAGTTGAAGGGGCTGCACATGAAGTACATAGGTGGGTCTGTAGCTTAGTTCTTCAAGGCACAAAATGAAGGGATAAGAGAATAAAAGCCTATCTTTGGTGGGGGGTGAGGGGATTAAGATTGGGCCACCACTGTTAGCCTTGTGACCTTAGGTACATTACCCTTTCTTAGACTTGCTTTTCACATGTGCTACAGATATAACTTTCTCATAGAAAGAAGACATAATTCATGCTGGATTCTGTGCAGTGTCCTTGCATACTGCATAGAAATGTACCCGTTATTCACTATGCATTAAATAAATGGGTAATTGGTAGTCTCGGTGCTTAACATTATGCAGAAATATTTGGTGGGTTATCAAATAGGCTGGAGATATTTTGTTTTTCCATTTTAAAAAATGGAATAAGGGACACCTGGGTGGCTCATTGGTTGAGCGTCTGCCTTAGGCTCAGGGTGCAATCCCAGAGTCCTGGGATCGAGTTCCGCATCGTGCTCCCTGCGGGGAGCCTGCTTCTCCCTCTGCCTATGTCTCTGCCTCTCTCTGTGGCTCTCACGAATAAATAAATTAAATATTTTTTTAAAATAATGAACTAATATTCTTACCATCAAAAAATTTGTTATCTGACATTTTTTCCAGAACCAGTTAGATCTATTTACTGAGGAATACCTTAGTACCTAAGGTGTTTAGCACTGTCCTGGGCACATGGCTTCCAATAAAGGATAGCTAACACTATCAATAGTTTGGTTTCAGGAGGTTATATATTACAAAGAATGGCTTTATTATCCTGATTCGCCTGCTTGAGTCTTGGCATCAGCCCTGCCAACAGCTACCAACCCATGCACTTTTCTTGTGGGCTAATCAAGAAACAAAAGGGCTGGGTTGGTTTTAGTGGTGGAGCTTAATGGTCACAGTGAGTTAGTCTTGTTGGGAAGCCCGGGTCCTTCCGTTTGCTGAGTTCTTATCCCAGTACACTTGAACCAGAGAGAACAGAATCCATATGGCTTGTGAAGAATGTGATTAGTGCTTTGTTTTAGAGACAGATGACATGTTTCTTCCTGACTCAGATAGTGTGTCCCAGGTTACTCAGTGGGACACACAGCACATATGGAATTAGGATACCTGAAACTTCCACCTCAGAGAATAGATTAAAAGATGTGATAGTAAGTTGTCCCATAGTGGGAAAAATCCCTCTGGGGCTCAGGACAGGCATCCCCGCATGCCTTCACTCTGAAACTGGTACTGTGCAGTGGGACGCTCCTGGGATCCTAGGAGAATTTTTAGGAGCTCCTCACTGTCTTAAGTAAGACTATTCCTGTCTTGCCAGGAGAGCTTCCACTCCACAACCCCGTGTGTATCTTTTTCTCATTGTCCCATCACATTACCCAAAACACCTTCTGCCTCATAAACTTCCCGGATGAGACTTGCCGGGCATCTGGCTGTGGGTGTGAAACAAATGAAGCATCATGGAAGTATTTTTAGCAATTCTCTTAGGTAGGATAAAGGCGAGGCAGATGGCGTTCATTCATTCCATTTCACGCCTTGTAATTGCCAGGCATTGTGCTAGATGCTGAGGATAGAACTGTGCACAGACAAAACCTGGCCCTAATGGACCACTTATTCTCAAGGGAAAAGACAAACGTGGAGAGAAAGTAATTATAGAACACTAGTGCCACAAAGAAAATAAACATGCTATGTGCTGGGGCTGCCACTAGCTCCATGTGACTGTTGGGCACTCGATACATGGCTTGTCTGAATTGAGACATGCTGGGAAGTGTAAAGTACACTCCAGATTTTGAAGGCTTAGCATGGCAAAAAGAATGTCAAGTAGCTAATAAGTAATTTTTTAAATGGTGATGACATGTTGAAGTGATCATATCTTGCACATGTGTTTCAATAAGGTGCATTATAGTCAATATATTATTAAAATTAATTTCACTTTTTAAAATGAGGCTACTGGAAAATTTAAAGGGATGCATGGCTCACCTCTGTAGCTTGGGTCATGTTTCCATCGAACAGTGCTACAGTGCCACACTGGAGAACATGGGGCAGGGGTTGGGGCTTTCTACTTTAGATACGGTGCTCGGGAAGGCATCTCCAAGGGGGTGTCACTCTCAGCTGAGATCTGAGAAATGAGGGGAAAGAAGATCTGAAAGGTGGTAGGAAAGGGCTTGGTGGGACAGATGGAAAAGGTCAGTGAGAGAGGTAGGGGGAGGTTAGGATGAGGTAAGGGAGGTAGGTAAGCAAGAGCCAGACCAAGGAGAAAGCTGTATGGAGCTTGGATTTCATTCTAAATGCAATGAGGCATTACCTTAAAAGCCAAAGAGTCAACTGGTTTTAGTCAAGCCAGCAAATAGACAATTGGAGATCGGAGGACTACTGTCAGGGAATAAGGCATCACTGAGGTATCAAAGTCCAACCAGGACTGTCTTATCTGAAGCTGAGTGTTGGGCCTGCCCCCATGCCTCCTATTTATAAAATAATAGGCAGTGGCGATCCGGTGGTCGTTAGTGTTCCAGGACTATCCGCTAAACTTTGTCTCTACTTTTGTTTTATTTTTTGTTTTCGGAACAGTGCTTTGAACCAGATGCCCTATTACTAATAGCTGGAGGAGATTTTGAAGAGCAGCTCCAAGAGGAAGTGGTCCAGAGAGTTTCTCTTCTCCTCCTCTATTATATTATTCATCAGGAAGAGATCTGTTCTTCCAAGCTCAACATGAGTAATAAAGAGTATAAATTTTACCTACACAGCCTCCTCAGCCTCAGGCAGGACGAAGACTCCTATTTCCTTTCACAGAACGAGACAGAAGATATCTTGGCACTCACCAGGCGGTACTTTGACACTTCTAGAAGCCAGGTAAGAAGGGGGAAGGTGCCAACTGGCTTTGGTGCTGAGATACGGTCTGAGAGCCTCGTTTTCTGTCACTTATTTATTCCTAAGACAGTCAAAGGCTTCTAAGAGAGGTATTTGTGGGTTTCAGTTATGGGGTGGTAAGTGATGTCATTTAAAATTCTGAGTATGAAAGGGGGAGATGTGATGAGTAATTATTGTAAAATAAGTTCCAGCCAGAAGGTGGGTGGGTGGGTGGGTGGGCAGGAAAGCCAGGTGACCGGGCAGCTCTCTTCTCCCGAACATGAAAGTGAATGATTCACAGCTCCTGATCATTCTCCAAGGACTGACCCGTGGTGGGGAGGGCACTGTGCCTATTTGCCTTGCCTTCTGGCCAGGGAAAAAGAAGGCAGTACCATTTGAGAGAGATGAATTTATCATTAGTTAACAGCTTGCAAAAAGCATTATTCATGACCGTCAGCACAGACAGTATCTCTTCTGCAGCTTTTGATTCGTGCTGCTTATGTTCAAGGGATCTCTCGAAGTGGTTTTCTCCTCTCGGGGCTCCCACCGTGAGGACGTGGGCTCCTGGTCCCTTCTGGCCTTCATTACCGTTCCAGCAAAAGCTGGCCTTTCAATTACCTTTATCAGCTTTGCAGTGGGGAGTTTGAGCAGATAAAGTGCTCTGAACATAAAAAAAAAAAAAAAAAAAAAAAAAAAGAAAGAAAGAAAGAAAAGTTTTTAAAGCCACATTTTCTTAAAGAACTAATTGAGCAGCCTCTGGCACATTTTGAAGAGTATTGTGAAACGTGATTTTTTTTTCTCTTGAATTTTTCATTGACCTGTGTCTTTGAGCTGCTCTAACAAAAATACCATTGACTGAGTGGCTTATAGGCAATAGAAATTTCTCATAGTTTAGGAGGCTGGAAGTCCAAGATCAAGGCACTGGGCAGATTTGATATCTAGTGAGAGCCCCCATCCTGGTTCATAAGAGGGATGGTTCCCTCTTACGAGAGTTTCACCTCTGGCAGAAGGGGTTGGGAAGCTCTGCAGGGTCTCTCTTATAGGGCATCAATCCCATTCATGAGGGCTCTATCCTCATGACCCAATCACCTCCCAAAGGCTCCATCTCATAATACCATCACAGTAGGTGGTAGGATTTCAACATGAATTTGGGGCAGGAGAGGACACAGACATTCAAGCAATAGTGACATGTACAGGTGAATTTGATTTTTGACCTCCATTCTGGCTCCTGGGAACCCATAGGTATCTGTGCAATCATGCTGTGGCCTACCAGCCAGCAAACATAACCTCCAGTTTGCCATAAAAATGTTAATTTCTCTTGTGCTTGGCACACAGATGGAAAGACCGTTTTCCTAAGGGCTGTGTGAGCATCACTTTGGTAACTCTCATTTCATGAGTCTCAAAATAGGGCCATATTTTTGTTTCTACTTCCAATTGAGAAAATGGGTTCCTTTCTGGAATTCAGTTTCTTCTTAAATAAGGAAATAGGCCCACATATAATTTTTTCAGTGCAACATCTATATGATACAAGATCGGTTCAAATTAGCCAACAGGATTTTAGTCATCCCATCTGTTACTGCGTTTTGATGCAGATTAAATGGGAATGAAAACCCAGCACTTAAAAGCAGATGGTGTGTATATATTCAACGCAGATTTCTGGTTATCCAACACATACTGCAAATACCTGGGCTTCCAAGTATATGTGAGATTAAACATTCCTAGAACAGAATAAAATAACTCAGTATTATGTGTCGACCTACTTTCTCCATCTATTCAGTCAAGGATTCGGATCTCTTGTTGAGTTGCAACCCTTGCTAAGCCTTAGACCAGTTGTCTCCGGAGGCTGGCACTGTCATCCTTTAGCCCATACACGTGGGCTGGAATGCCCTTAGGAATCATTAGTCAGTCAAGCCAGTCTTTTACAGGAGGCTGGGCATCTCAGTGGAGGATGCCGCTCTCTCCGACTAGAGAGTGTGAGGTCACAGAAGGTGCTGGTTGACCAGGCCCACTACTACCAGCATCTCTAGTTCTTGGTCTGCACAGTATTCAGTCTCCATATGTAAAGCCCTAACAGCTGCTCCAGGTGGGCCTTAATCAGCTCACCAGGATGCAGCTCTACACAGTAGTGCCCTAATCTGGCCACCCTCCCTAGTGGACCAGAATGTAAATATCCCTCCATTCCTTCCTTTTTTTTTTTTTTTTTTGTCCAACTACTGTTTTATCTCCTTGACTCAGTCTCTTGCTTCCACCTCTCTCTGTTCTTTCTACTGTTTGCTGTTTCCATGATAAATAAACAAGGATCTGTATAGATTTCTCCACTAGCCCTGACTCTTATAATGGAGGCGTAGTGGATGGTGTTGCCATCATACAGTTGGCAAACCCAGAAACCTCAGCCATGTTTAATTTTTTGGACTCCTTCACATTTTCTTCCAAGTCCTTTGTAATATTTCTTAAGTACTTCCGCTTCTTTTCATCTCAAGTGCTACCATCTTAGGTCAAGAAGTATCTTGGATTAATCAGTAACTTCTTAACTAGATCTCCTGCTCTTAAATTGAGCCCTGGCAATTTATTTACTATTTTGCCACCAGAGTGATATTTCTATAACCTATCTTACTGTATTATTCTTTTGTTTATAACATTAATGGCTCCAGAGGATCCATTCCCTTAGGGGGAGTTTTCATCACACTTTATATAAGGCTCTTGTCACCTCTTCAGCCTACTGTTTATCAGATGCACTACTAGACACTGGGACCAACAATAATAGTGCCAAAGATTAGCAGACCATGTCCTAAATGTACCAGCTACTATATTAAGAATTTCTCACGCATTAGCTTATCTAATCTTAATAACCTTTGTGGTGGGCAGCATTGTCCTTTTCTGCTGATAAAAAATATGAAGGTTAGCAAAGTTAATCATTTTGCCCAAGGTTACTCAGTTACAAATAGCAGAGCTAATATTAAAGCCTTTTCTGTCTGTCCTAAGCACTATGTAATGGAACTGGCTTTGATGGTATGAAAGTCCCATCACCATCCTCCGTTTCCATTTATTTCCATGTACAAGGGGAAGAGTACTTAAGAGCATAGGCTTTGGAGTCAGATGTGCATGCACACTGAGACTCTGTTATTGGCCAGGTGATCTGTGTAAAGAGTATCCACTGCACAGAGCTCTGGGAGAATGAAAAGAGGACATAACGTAATGGACTTCTCATAGTGTCTGGCACATAACAGGGACTCAATAAACGGTTGGATGAGTGAATGATATGCTAGTGGAATGCAAGGCAAGATTCTTGCTTTTCAGATGCTCATGATTCAATTGAAGAAAATTGATGTACACGTGGAAAAGATCCTAGGTCCTATGGGAGTTCAAAGTACACAGACTGTGCTAGCTCTGATTTGCACTTAGCATGCATTGATCTTGAGAAGAAAGGCAAGGGTGAAAAGAGGATGAAGTCAAGGGCGGGAATATAGATGTGAAAGTCATTACACTGAGGGCTGTACTTGAAGCTGGAGAGAAACAATTCACCAACTGGAAGGTCATGAGCAGCAAGAGATCTTCTTGGAGAAAACACATCTCTGAGGGAGTAATGAGCAATGTTAGGTAAATAAGCATCCGTAGGATGGGAGCTAGAAAATCCAGTGTTGGGAGGATAAAAGAAATGGGTATTTTCCAAACAGAATTCTGAGACTAGAGAATGATGGTCATCATGTTCCTACAAACAATTCAGACCTCTTCAAGGTGAAGAACTATTTCTTGTCTTTTGGAGGAAATCCTAGAGATACTTGAATCACAATAACTTCAGAGGTTCAAACTTTCCTCTTTCTGGTTTATCTGATTTCAGTGTATGGAAACCAAAACGCTGCAGGAAAAGTCTGGAATACTGAGCAGTGATGGTGCTGATGAGAACACACTTCCTCAGCTGGCAGTGACAATCATCGCTTTGTCCCTCCAAGGAGTTTGTCTGGGCCAAAGAAACTTGCCTTCCCCAGACTATTTCACGGAATATATTTTCAGTTTTTTGAATAGGACAACTACTCTCCACGTCTCGGGTAAGGGTGCTTTTCATGAATTTCACTGCCAAGTCATACCTACTAAATGAATTGAATTATTTGTTGTTGTTGTTGTTGTTGTTGTTGTTGTTGTTTTGGTGTCAAGTTGTATAAATTCTTTATATATTTTGGGCATCAACCCTTTATCAGATTTTCATTTACAATTATCTTCTCTTATTCAGTAGGTTGTCTTCGAGTTTTGTTGTTTCTTTTGAAGTGCAGAAGCTTTTTATTTTGATAAAATCCCAATAGTTTATTTTTGCTTTTATTTCCCTTGCCCCAGGAGACATTTCTAGAAAGATGTTGCTATGACCAATGTCAGAGAAATGACTACCTGTGCTCTCTTTTAGGATTTTTATGATTTTCGATCTCACATTTATTTCCTTAATCCATTTTGAGTTTATTTTTGGGTATGGTATAAGCTAGTTTCATTCTTTTGCATATAGCTGCCCAGTTTTTCCAAGACCATTTTTCCTATTGCGTGTCTCTTGCCTCCTTTGTCAAAGAGTAATTGACCATATAATCATGGGTTTGCTTTGGGGCTTTCTAATCTGTTCTATTGATCTAAGTGTTCATTTTAGTGCCATTACCATTTTGATTACTATAGCTTTGTAAGTATAACTTGAAATCTTGGATTGTGATCCCTCCAGTTTTGTTTTTCTTTTTCAAGATTGTTTTGGCTATTCAGGGTCTTCAGTAATTCCATAAAAATTTTAGGATTGCTTGTTCCAATTCTGTGAAAAATCCTTTGATAGGCATTGCATTAAATCTATATACACATTTTCATAATATTTGTTCTTCCAGTCCATGACCATGGAATATCTTTCCATTTGTTTGTGTCATTTTCAATTTCATTCACCAACATTTTATAGTTTCAGAGTACAGGTCCTTCACCTCCTTGGTTAAATAAATTTATTCCTAGGTATTTTATTATTTCTGGTGCAATTGTAAATAGGGCTACTTTCTTAATTTCTCTTTCTACTGTTTTTTTATTAGTATATAGAAATGCAACAGATTTCGTATAGTGATTTTGTATCCTGCAACCTTACTGAATTCATTTACCAGTTCTAGTTTTTTGGTGGCGTCTTTAGGGTTTCTATATATATAATCTAATCTGCAAATAGTGAAAGTTTTACTTCTTCCTTACCAATTTGGAAGGCTTTTATTCCTTTTTCTTATCTGATAGCTGTGCTAGGACTTCCAGCACTATGTCAAATAAGTGGTGAGAGAGGATATCCTTATCTCATTCCTGACCTGACGGAAAGCTCTCAGTTTTTACCAAGTAAGGATAATGTTAGCTGTGAGTTTTTAAATATATGGCTGTTATTATGTTGAGGTATGTTCCCTCTAAGCCTACTTTGTTAAGGGATTTTTATCATGAGTGGATGTTGTTCCTTGTCAAATGCTTTTTCTGCAGCTATTGAAAAGATTACATGGTTTTTATTCTTGCTCTTGTTGATGTGATATATCACATTGACTGCTTTGCAAATATTGAACCACCCTTGCATCCCAGGAATAAAGCCCACTTGATCATGATTTTTTTTAAAGATTTATTTATTTTAGAAGGAGTGAGTGTGCGTGTGCAAGCAGGGAGAAGGGTAGAAGGAGAGGGAGAGAATCTCAAGCAGACTCCCTGCTGAGCATGGAGCCATACTTGGGGCTCAATCTCAGGACCCTGAGACTGTGACCTGAGCCAAAGCCAAGAGTTAGACATTCAACCAACTGAGCCACCCAGGTGCCTCAGTAAATGATTTTTTAAATGTATTGTTGGAATCAGTGTGCTAATATTTTGTTGAGGATTTTTGCATCTATGTTCATCAGAGATACCAGCCTCTAGTTCTTTTTTTCTTTGTGGTGTCTTTATCTGGTTTTGGCATTAGGGTAATGCTGGCCTCATAGAATGAATTTGGAAGATTTCCTTCCTCTTCTAGTTTCTGGAATAGTTTGAGAAAAATAGATGTTAACCCCTCTTTAAGTGTTTGGTAGACTTGCCCTGTGAGGTTGTCTGGTCCTGGAAATTTATCTATTATTTTTGGTTGTCCAGTTTGTTGCCATATTATGATTTTTCATAATATTCTCTTAAAATCCTTCATATTTCTTTGGTGTTGGTTGTTATTTCTTCTCTTTTGTTGCTGATTTTGTCAATTTGAATATGATCCCTCTTTTTTTTTTAATCAAGAGTCTCAAAGGTTTACCAATTTTGATCTTTTCAAAGTGCCAGTTTCATGATTTCATTGATCTGAAGGGTTTTTCGTTTCTAGTTTGTTTATTTCTGCCTTAATATTTATTATTTCCTTCCTTCTACTGGTGTTAGGTTTTGTTTCTTCTTCTTCTTGCTCCTTTAGGTGTAAAATTTGGTTGCTTAATTGAGATTTTTCATACTTCTTGAGGCAGGCCTATATTACTATAAAATTCTCTCTTAGAACAGTTTTTGCTGCATCCCAAAGATTTTGGATGGGCTAAGCCAAGAATGCATTTGGATGCGCAGATCTCCAGAAGTATATAGGGGTGAAGACATGGTGTTAGCAAGGCTTGCCTGGGTCTGCTGTGGGAGAGGACCTGGAATGGAGGCCTGGCTGGAGGGAGTGTGTTTGCAGGGGAACAAGGGGCAGGGCATGCTGATTACAAGTCACACAGTGAATGGAGGTGCTGCACTGGACCCCCAGGTGTCTGTGTGTCCAGAATGGTGTGGGGAGGTGATGGAAGGAGGGAATGGCACCCACCAGCTCCTTTGTTCCTGGAAAAGTCTCCCAACAATCCCTGCTCCTCTAGTTTGAGCTCTGAGATTAGTAAACAAATCTCTCCTGTGTGCTCCAGGTATTTTTCAAACAGCTGCTTCCATGCTGTATCATAGTGGGGCTATTTACTGGGCTGTTTAAGGGCCGGCACTGTTTCCTCTTGCCCTCCCAGTTCTCCCAGTTCTCCCAGAGCTGAGCCTACTGATTTTTAAATTTCCAGGTTTTAAGCCCCACTGATTAGAAGAACTTGTGGGGATCCCTGGGTGGCGCAGCAGTTTAGCGCCTGCCTTTGGCCCAGGGCGCGATCCTGGAGACCTGGGATTGAATCCCACGTTGGGCTCCCTGCATGGAGCCTGCTTCTCCCTCTGCCTGTGTCTCTGCCTCTCTCTCTCTCTGTGTGACTATCATAAATAAATAAAAAATTTAAAAAAAAAGAGAAGAACTTGTGAAATCTGATCCCTCTGGTTTTCAAAGCTGAATATTATAGGTATTTGTCTTCCCTGAGTGGGCTTCTTGGTGAGAGAATCTCTCCTCTCCTGCTGATCCCTCCCTCCTGCAGACGGCCCTGCAATCTGTTTAGCTCCTCACCGTGTCTCCACCCTTCCTACCCTCTTCAAAGTGGCCCCTTTCTCTACATTTAGCTGTGGTCAGTTCTTCTAATCTTCAGGTCATTTTCTAGGTTATTTACACTGCTGTGTTATCCAGTTGTATCCATGGGACAAGGTGAATTTAGGGTCCTCCTACTCTGTTGTCTTCCCCAGAAGTCACTTTTAAGTGTTTTTTTAAAAATATTTTTATTATAAAGATTCTGTATAATAAAACAAAAGTGACATACAATAAAAATATAAACAAAAGCAGCAACAGTAATATAGTTAACCCTCATGAACACTAGATCTAAATCTCAACAATTGGATAATCTTGTCTTATATTTGCCTCTACCCTTTCCCATCACTTGATTATTTTGAAGCAAATATTAAATGTTTCTTATGAATCTCTAATAGAGAAGAGTTTTTAAAAGCACATTATCACCAATATCATAACTAAAAAATTAATACTGATTCCTTAGTACCACAAAAAAGTTCATTAATGTGCAGTTTTCTGATTTTTAAAAAGTATTTTTTTAAATCAAATCAAATCTAAATAAGGTTCACGAAATGTGAATTGTTGGTGTATCTCTTCAGTTTTCTTTATAGATAACATGCCTCTCTCCTGACTCCACCTTCTGTATTTTGTTGCAAATATTTTATTGGAAGAAAAGGAGGATTGTTTATTGTGTCTGGATTCTGATGACGACATTTCTAGTCATCTAATATGTATTTCTTTGTACTGTGTTTCAGGTAATTGGTTACAGAGGTTTGATTAGGTGGCTTATTTATTTGGGGGATACTGTCTTATAGTCAGTACCTTCTACCAGAAGGTACATAACATCTAGTTGTCTCTCTCTTTTTGGGAAGTCATAAGGTATTGATGATAATTGACTAGATTGATTATTTATAGCTAATGAAATAATATTCTTCTAATTTACTCATTTATTCTTCATTTATTAGCGTAATAATTCTGTAATGGAAAGCCTCCCCTCATCACAATTTCATTTTATCGAACTTCTTAAAGTAAGAATAAATTCTTGATTCTTTACTTTACCGCTTTTCAAAACAATAACATTTCCTCACATCCTTCAAAGGAGAACCATGAACATTTTATATCATCGTGATTTCATATCTCTCAATCTGTTGTCATTATTATCCTAATTAGTGTTCATATTGTTTTCTCTTTGCCCAGTAGAATCATATTCAAGTTGACTTCTAAGTCCTTCTGACAAAACTCTTAGGACATTTTCTATCTTCCTTGTTCTCTACTATGATATATTTCAGGTTTACCTTGTACATTTCCTGTCTAGACTTGGAATCAGTTTTTCTGTAATTTTGTTTTTATTTTTAAAGATTTATTTATTTGAGAGCATGAGTGCATGTGCATGTGCACTTCAGTGGGGAGATGCAGAGGGAGAGAGAATCTGAAGCAGACTCCCTACTGGGCATGGAGCCAGATACAGGGCCTGATCTCAGGACCCTGAGATCATGACCTAAGCTGAAATCAGGAGTTGGACGTTCAGCCAACCAAAGGTGCCCTTTTTAATCTTTATATAAACAAATTAAAGACTTTTTTAAAAAGATAGATTTATTTATTCATTCATTCATTCATTCATTCATGAGAGACACACAGAGAGAGAGAGACAGAGTCTTAGGCAGAGGCTTCCCTGCAGGGAGCCTAATGCGGGACTTGATCCCAGGACTCCAGGATCACGCCCTGAGCTGAAGGCAGATGCTCAACTGTTGAGCCACCCAAGCATCCCAGTCAGACTTTTCTTTTAGTGCTTTCTGATTTTGACTTATAGTTAAGAAAGTCTTCCACATTCCTAAGTTTTAGACGAAGTCACCTATGTTTTCTTCTAATATTTGTATGTTTTCATTTCTCATTCATTTTGGATTAATTCTGGTATATGTTGTGAAGAATAAATCCAGTTTATTTTTTTCTATATGACTGTTCACTTTTTTTCTATATGACTATTCACTTTTTTATACTTATTATTTTAAAAGCAGTGGAAATTATTTCCTCCACTGATTTGAGATACCACTTCTATATAATATATTGATAAATGCAATTATATCTATTTCTGTTTCCTATTCTACTGTCCAGCTTGTCATATTTATGTGCCAATACCATACAGTTTTACTTATAGTGGCTTAATAGTATATTTTACTGTCTGATAGAGCTAGCCTTCTTCATTGCTCTTCTTTTCAGCATATTCCCGGCTTATTTTTCCTTCCTAACAAACATCATCAAAATGTCAAACTCTGGAAAAAAAGCATTGTAATATTGCATCCTTATATCCACGAATATAGGATGTCTCCATTGTTCTTGTCTACATGTGTGTTTTTGTGGAGTTTTTACTCTCATAGGTTTTAGACATTTCCTGCTACATTTATACTTATGCTTTTAACGTTTTTCTTGGTTTTTTTAAATGGTGTCCTTTCTTTCATTATATCTTCTAACTGGTATTTGTTTGTATATATCAAGGATTCTGATTTTCGTAGACTAATTTTATAACCTCCATTAAATCTTTTATTTTTACATTTTTTAGGGTTTTGCCTCTTGCTTTCCAATTCTTAAGTCTTAATTAAGTCTCTGCTTGCTTTCTTATTTAAATAGTACTAAGGATAAATAGTAAATAAAACTGTGGGTAGTCTGCATTATTATCATGTTTCTGAATTTGAAAGAAAAGCCTGTAGTGTTTCCTGAGTTTAGAATAAATGAGAAAAATATAAATTTGTCTTTTATATTAGCCTTATACTTTATACTTATATTTTTAGTGCTCTTCATTTCTCCCTATAGATTCAATCTATCATTTAAATCATTTCTTTTCAGCCTGAAGAACTTCATTGAGTATTTCTTTTTTTTTTTTAAGATTTTATTTATTTATTCATGAGAGATACAGAGAGAGAGGCAGAGACACAGGCAGAGGGAGAAGTAGGCTCCATGCAGGGAGCCTGATGTGGGACTTGATCTCGGGACTCCAGGATCACGCCCTGGGCCAAAGGCAGGCACTAAACCGTTGAGCCACCAGGGATCCCCTCATTTAGTATTTCTTATGAGGCAAGTCTTCTCTCAATGAACCTCTCATTTATTTTTTATCTGGGAATTATTTTATTTCACCATCATTTCTGAAGAACTGTTTTACAAGATAAAAAATCTTGATTGACAGTCTTTTCTATTTGCACTTTGAGTATGTGATTCCACTACTTTCTGGCCTCCATTGTTCAGATGGGAAGTAAGCTACTGATTGTATTGATGGTTCCTTTTATGTGATGAATCATTCTTCTGTTGCTGCTGTTAAGATTTATCTTTTTCTTTGACTTTCATCAATTTGGCCTCAATAGGTCTAGGTGTGGATCTTTTTATATTTAACCTTCTTGATGTCTGATGGACTTCTTAAGCCTTAGATTAAGGTTTTTACATAAATTTAGATAGTTTTTGACATTATTTCTTCCAATATTTTTTCTACAACTTTCTCTTCTCTGATTGCCATTGTATATAGCTTGGTATACTTGCTGTTGTCTATGGTCTCTGAACTTGTTCTTTTTAAAAATCTTTTCCTCCCTCCCTTACTTTTCAGACTGGATTATTTATATTAATCTATCTTCATCTTCAGTAACTCCTCCTTTTACCATTTCACATATGCTGTTGAGCTTCTCTAGCGATTTTTTTCATTTCACTTACTGTATTCAACACCAGAATTTCCATTTGGACTTTTACGTAATTTTGAATTTCTTATTTATTCTATTTGTTGACTTGTTGTCCCACTTTAATTTTTTAAATATGCTCTCCTTTAGTTCCTTAAACCCACTTATAATAGCTGCTTTGAAGTCTTTTTCTGTTAAATCCAACACCTGGGAATACTTACAGGCCTACTTAATTAACTGCTTTCCTCCCTAATTCTGGGTCGTATTTTCCCATTTTTTTTGCAAGTCTTATAATTTTTTTTCACTGAAAGCCAGTCATTTAAAATAAAATATTGGGGATGCCTGGGTGGCTCTGTGGTTGAGCGCCTACCTTTGGCTCAGGGCGTTTTCCTGGAGTCCCAGGATCGAGTCCCACGTTGGGCTCCCCACATGGAGCCTGCTTCTCCCTCTGCCTGTGTCTCTGCCTCTCTCTCTGTGTGTCTCATGAATAAATAAATTTAAAAAAAGTATATTGTAGTAACTAGTTTCTAATTTTTCCTGTCATTGAGGATAACATTCAGGAAAATTCAAGGACATTGTATTCATAAGCAAGATGATGGATAAACCCAAAGAAATTCACCATTATATTTAATTATTCTCTGTGATCAATTTTTAAAAGCCTAGAGCTCAAAAAAATAAAAAATAAAAAAATAAAAAAATAAAAAAATAAAAAAATAAAAGCCTAGAGCTCTACTAAGGGAAACTAAACTGTAATCTATAAACTGGCAGCCATACCGCAGTATCACTAGAAAACAAAGTCGGCTTATCTCTACAACCTGAGATCCCTTTCATTTCCTTTCTTGTTTCTGCATAAATAAATCCTTAAAAGGAAAATCATTTTATTGACTTAATCAAATTAAAGTTGTAGTTAATCTACTAAGGATGTATGTAGTACCTCAAGGAAATAAACTTCTTAAGGATTAGACCAGTCCTATCTTTTGTTTGCAGTTTTATAGGGAACATTCAAAAAAAGAAGTAGTTGATTTAAGAGAAGTTATTTTTTACAGGAATTGACCATTGTATCATCCCTACGAGATAAAAATGGTGGGATTATCTTTGTAAGGCTGATTTAGCCCCAAAGCTTAAAATTGTGCAAAGGAATCAATATTCCCATGAAGTTTAAGTGTTCTTTTAGTATTATTCAGAGTAACATCTTGACTTTTCATCAGAACCAAATCTATTTAGCAAAATATCTATGCTGTGGCCATAAGAAATTATGATTATCCTAAGATTCACCTGTCTTTATTCTATGTGACACCAGATTTTGTATGAAATTTCTAGAACTAGAGCAACTCCTCAATACTCTCTGGACCAAAAGTACCTGTATCAGAAAAGATAAAATTCATCAACTTCAAAGGAAACAAAACAACCTAACAATCTATGATTGGGGCTCTAATCTATCTGTATCGATGGACCAAGAGTCACATGATGGTTCCATTTCCTGGGATGAGGTATGGTCATTATTCTTATATCACAAGTTGCTACTGTCAATGTTGTAAAAGTTCTATAAGACTTGTGGAAAATTTAAAGGATAATGTGTATTTTCTTAAATGTAAAAATACTCAAAAATACTCTATTTCTAGAGTGGTCATGGATTTTTCCTTCTATAAATAGATCTCTGTATGCATAAACATGAGGCCAAGATATGTAGGAAAAACATAGAGTATATATAGGTATAAATATAAATAAATGTAAATATAAATGTAAATATACTCTTTCCTCCCTTGTGTCTGTATTGAATGCATAAATAATTAATTCAGCAAACATACTGAGTATTTACTACCTACCAGTCACCATCATGGGCATTAGGGATACAGTGCTGAACAAAAATAGGCACAACTCCTTTGGAGCTTGCCGGATAGTAGGAGGATATAATTTTTCATATATATTTACAATGATGAATGAATGCATTAAATGCAGGTTAGGGGACGCCTGGGTGGCTCAGTGGTTGAGAGTCTGCCTTCGGCCCAGGCCGTGATCCCAGGGTCCTGGGATCAAGTCCCAAATTAGGCTTCCTGTATGGAGCCTGCTTCTCCCTCTGCCTATATCCCTGCCTCTCTCTCTGTGTCTCTCATGAATACATAAATAAAATCTTTTAAAAAAAATGCAGGATAGATTATGAAGAGATTACTTAGAGCTGTGAGCAACAGAGAAATATTTGTATAGTAGGTAGCACTGAGAAGTTTTTTGAGAAAAGGTGATATATAAAAAAAATAAAAATAAAAATAAAAAAATTTTAAAAAAAGAGAAAAGGTGATATATGAACTTATAAACATATTTATATCCATATTTCCTAAAGTTATGCTCCAAAGTACATTCACTGGGATATATTAATGCTCCTTGAAAAGGGGTTCTGTGGTCAAATTGGTTTAGAAAATACTAGAAATGCATATTGCACTGTAGCATATTAAGTTATTTGGGGAGGTCCTTTAGCAAATAAACTTCTTTAATCTCACTGAATCCAGTGTTTCTCAAACTTTGACTGTAGAATTCTTCCCTGCCCTAATCATTTAAAATCCTGAGAAATTGATGTTCCATGAGTATGGCTTATGTTTATTGAGTATGCCCTATGCCTTAGACATAGCATAGCACTATTTCATGGGCATTGTTATTATAATTATTTTATTATTATAACAACTATATGAGGTTAGTGTATATTATTCCATACTACAGATGAGGAAATTGAGGCATGGAGCTAATAAATAATTGCTTCAGTTGACAGAAGCTGAGGATATACACAAAGGTTGTCTGATAACATATTCTGTGGTCTTAACAACTGTGCTATTGCTTGGGAAATGTTGATTTAAATAAAACTATTTTTGTTATTTGTATCTTAGATGAGCAAGGTACAGTCTGTACCTTAGAAGAGCAAAATCCCTTATAGATGCCTAATAATGCAGAATATTATTGCTGTGAGTTATGAAGACATGATCAAGCAGTATCATATATTCCCTCCCCAACCCCAGAAGTTTGTATCTCTTAATCCCCTTCATCTATTTTCCCAACCCCCATAACCCCCCCCAACTAGTGCAGCCACCAGTTGGGTCTCCATATTTCTGAGTCTGTTTCTCTTTTCTGTTGTTTGTTCACTTGTTTTATTTTTTAGACAAAAACAGGTGATAACTAGAATATTTAATATTTTTAAAGGTCAATTTCTGTTACTTCTACATATAAGATATATATACAAGATATATATGTATATATCTAAGATATAAAGACATTTATTAAATTTGATTCTTTCAAACTCATGCTTATTGTATTCAATTCATAGTGAAGAGAGGTGATGTCTCTGTTAATCTTTGTTTGCCAAGTCTTCTTTGATGCTTCCACAGGGCTGACTCTTAGGAAGGAAGCAAATTTGCTTAATGAGACCTTATCTTCATAAAGAATGAAAATTGTTTCTTAAAATTTAGGAACTACCTACTTAAAGCATGTGACTTCTAAGAACAGTAGTAGTCCTTTCCTGTGCTAACACTGCATGTCACTTTCCTTGTGCTTCTCAGTAGGACCCTAAGATAGACCAGATCTGAGGATCCTGCCTATGTCATTTGGACTAGTAGTCTCAAAGTGTACCTGAGAACTTCTTAGAAATGCAGATTCTCAGGTCCCATCCCAGCATTTGCTGAATCATAAACTCTGAGAGTAGAACCCAGAACTCTCTTTTTAACAAGCCCTTCAAGTGATTCTCAAAACTAAAGTTTATGAACTCCTGCTTTAGAATATCTTTGTAAGGTTACCATAGAAGTCTGGTGACAGGGCAGCCCAGGTGGCTCAGGGTTTAGCGCCACCTTCAGCCCAGGGTGTGATCCTGGAGACCTGGGATCGAGTCCCACATCAGACTTCCTGCATGGAGCCTGTTTCTCCTTCTGCCTGTGTCTCTGCCTCTCTCTCTCTCTCTCTCTCAGTGTCTCTCATGAATAAATAAATAAAATCTTTTAAAAAAATAAAAAAAATTTAAAAAAAGAAGTCTGATGACATCAAAATAAGGATATACATATATTGAAGCTTTATATAAAGGAATAAAGATATGTTAAAGGTTATTGGCTGGATAATCCAAATTTTCATTCTATTTTATTCTTTATTAAAAATAGTTTGGGTTTCAAATTCATAGAATATAATGAGTCACCATCAAGGACATTTGTATGTTAGTGATTTCAGAAGAAATATAAAACAAACAAATGACCTAAAAAGCCCAGGAACAGCAAATAAAGATCAAGGGCACAGAAGCTTATAATAGAATATCCTTACTCTAGGAGAAGGTAGTCTAAGACCAGAACTATTCAATTTCTTGACAGTGACCTGGGGAAAGAGATGCATGGCACTCCGTTCATGTTTGTCTCCTCACTACTTTACCTACCAGTCAGGCACTTTTCAATGAGAATATTGCAAAGGACTCATCATCAAAAGTTTATTGCCAGTTTCCCTTTGTGGTCAGTATTTTTAATGATGAAGTAATTCTATTCCATTAGTAACAAACGGTGCAAAAGAGAATATTGTCTTTGGCACAAATTTTTTTGACAAAGGGAAAAAAAAACCCACCCAAGTTTAGCTTTCTGTTCTTGCTTTTTGTAGTAGAAATCTTTTGGAGTTTTGCCAAGTCCTTTTCTGAGAAATGCCTTCCTCACCCACAGGCGTGAGGCTGGCAACCATGTCTGAACAGTATGATCCCACCTCCCATCTCGCCGGCAAAACTGATTGAACCAGAGGGACGTCTGACCCAAGAGAGCCCATCTGTGGCTTTGCTGAAGCAATCAGATCTCTGTCGGGACTTGCAGACTCAACTCAGTCTTGGGTTTGTGGGCTGAGAGGTCACTTCAGAGTTGGGGCTTGTATGGCCATGTGTTTACTAAGGGAGAGAACACTAGACCACGAAAGGAAATAGATATATTCAGAGGGAAACAGAAAGGAGAAAATACTTGGCCCCAAAAAGAGAGAGACAGAAACATCCTTGGTTCTGGTTTTCTAGCTTCAAGTTGAGTTCCTCCTGAAGGGTGGCTAGCTTTTCAATCTCAGAAATCCTTAGTGCCTTCTAGTGCAATCTCTTCTTGGTTCTCTCTGGTTCGAGTTGGTTCCCTTCCCTACAGTCAAACATTTTCTAATCAAGATATATTCATGGATTCAGCCCCACAAAAATTACACGGGACAGCCCAGCAAATATGTCGTCGTTTTCTGATCAGTGATGTGCCTTTGTTAAAAATCCCTGCATTCTGCAGCAGAGCAAATCACACGAGCCTCGTAAATGAATGATTTTCTTCAAATACCTCATAGATTTGTGACTAAAGCTCAAAAAGACATTGTGCAAGGCTCTGATTTCAGTAGAAGCCGCCATTTGTGCTGGTGGAACTATAGACACATTAAAACTCTTAAATGTAATTTTTGATACACAAAATCAGCCCCAAACACTTCTGAGATACACAGATTCCTCGTAGCAAATTTGAGAGACCTAGTGCATTTGTTGTTTATCTATAATCCTTATCTCTTATAAAGATGTCTATGCAACGTAGAAAAACTGCAAAGATTTAGATAAGCAGTGGTAGAAAATAATAACTATTTCAATTATTTTTGTGGAGATGGGAGGTCAGTTACAAAGATATCCATATTATTTAGTGTTTACACACACACTGGTTGACACAGCATTCACTTTTTAAAATATTTACTTTACTTTTATTGCTTTTGAAAATATGTGTTGCCTACATAGGCTTATTAAATCAGAGAATATTAAAGGCAATGATCTCATTACCTCAGAGCTCCTGTTTATCATATAAAATCTTGACTTGGTTGATACAAAGCCATCCCACTGAAGAGCAAAAAAAAGTATCAAAGCTTCCTTAAACTGCTGGTTAGAAAACCATTCAACACATTGTAAAATACAGTGCATGTTTTCAGAAAAGATAAAAGGGTGCAAAACTCATACTACATAATACTCAAAATGAAAGTGAGATACAGCTGACTTTGATTAGAGGTTTAAAATAATCTTGGGAAATTATATATACACAAAAGATTGCAAGGGGAAAATGTAGCAATGGCTTCTTGTGTCCTTTTTAGCCCTTCTGTTTAGTTCTGACTTCTCAGGAATGGCAATTGATGGGAAGTTTGTTTGCTGAGATTAGTAACAATGATGTTTTCCCCATAGTCTTGCTTCTCTGCAGGGCAACTGGTGGAGATATTTCTACAGAACAGCCTTTCACCCATTTCCAAGGAGGACTTTAAGCGAATGAGTCCAGGAATTATCCAGCAATTGCTCAGCTGCTCTTGCCAGCTGCCTAAGGACCAGCAAGCAAAGCTGCCACCGACCACTCTGGAGAGTAAGTTGTGGTTCTTCCCCAAGAAAGTTAGTGCATGTAATATAATAATGACACTGACCACAGGATACTTATATATCAAACACTGTTCTAAGCATTTTACATTCCTCAACTATTCAATCCTCACAAGAACCCTGAGCTAGATAATAATAGTATCTATTTTGTAGATCAAAAACAGGCACATAGGGGATCCCTGGGTGGCGCAGTGGTTTGGCGCCTGCCTTTGGCCCAGGGCGCGATCCTGGAGACCCGGGATCGAATCCCACATCGGGCTTCTGGTGCATGGAGCCCGCTTCTCCCTCTGCCTATGTCTCTGCCTCTCTCTCTTTCTCTCTCTGTGACTATCATAAATAAATAAAAATTAAAAAAAAAAAAAAACAGGCACATAGAAGTTAAGTGACTTGCCCAAGGACACACAGCTGATAAGTGACAAAGTTGGGATTTAAACCCCAGGAAGCTGGTCCCAGAGTCCTCGTTGTCAGCCATTATGCTACAATACCATTCATTGAATATTTTCTATTGTGTATATAAGTTACACAAACTGATTTTGTCCTCTATGTATGACTCAGTCATGGATCAACGTCAAAGTTCCTAGTTAAGAACTGACATGGCATAAGAGAAAGACCATTAGTGATAGGATCAGAAATTCAAAGTTGAGTCGTGCCTTCTATCCCCAGCCGACTCTGGGATCTTAAGCCATCTCTATTTCCCTGGGCCTGTCTTTTTTCTGCAGGGTGGGACAGCAGTGATACCTCCTTACTATCCTTTCACACATCATGACACACATAAAAAACGAAGACATGCTATGGTAAACCAAAGAGCTCTCTGGGGTGGAAGTGACCGTAGAGGGAGGTGCCAGGCTCCCAGACCTGGCTGGAATCCCCAGGAAGCGAAGAAAAGATATTTGCATTCACCTTACCCCACTGAATCACTGTAGTAGGTGAGCTCTGCTGAAAGGCCTCACAGGGTAGCTCTCAGTTTCAAATGGGATAATGTGTATAAAAAATATGTTCTGTAACTTAAAGCACTTTAAAAGAGAAAATGCGGCCTAAGAACATCCATGATGGATAGCAAAAATGTGACAGTTAACACCCGCACCCTTTAAAATATTACCAGCGATCTGAGAGCCTATGAATGCTTTTTCAGAGCATTTTTCTTTCTCTTTGAGATAGTCTTGCAATGCCCATCAGGGAAGAACTGTCCAGCTATGCACTTCTAACACACAGTGAATTCTGCAGCATCAAGTGGTTCATTTGAAGATTTTATATGAACAAAAACCTGCCAGACCTAAATATCTAAGACTCCACATTCACTGAAAGGAAAAGAGCTTCATTAAAACTGAATAATTAAATAATTCAGCACCTGGTGGTCAGCGATGGCTCAGAAATGGGTAAGGGGGACAGACCATGGTATCTAGGAGCCTCCATGAGGATATTTACATGGCCATCACTTGCTGCGGTATCTGCTACATACGGACTGCTGCAGAATAGCTTTATGAACTGGAAATTGGTGAAAAATGTTTATCTTTCTAATGGATGTCTAGACCCTTCTGGAGAATGGTCTTCCTGAGAAAAATTCAGAGAAATCACACGTACTATAGAACCCCCCAAAACATTGCTGTGCTCAATTAAAAATGTTGCATTTGTAACTTAAGGGAAAGGCTTAACAATAGAAAATGTGAGATGAAGACAGAGGCAGGAGAGAGGTTATGAAGAGCAGTGTTTGGTGTGCTGGCACCTGACCCCTAATAAGCATAACCTTTACAGGAAAGAGTATTGTGGCCAAGTATAACAGGTTTCAGACCTGTTCGAGGGAGTTGCTCAAGAATGGCTAGGAATTCAATTATTAGGGAATGTTTTCCATCCTACTATTGTAATGATGGGAAACATTTATATAGAACCTGTCTGCAAGCTGCCTGACTCCAGTCAAGACGCCATGACACCTCTCTGAGGACCTGGGGTAATTAGCAGCATCCGAGGCCACCAATGGCAGATTTTATGGTTTTCAGGCTATCTTTGCCACACAAGAACAGGTGAAATCTGATTTACAGAGGACCTAAACAGATTTCTAAGCTCTAAAATTAGGAAGTACCCTTTCCTCTCCAATACCACACCGTGGATCCCTTCAGGACAAAGGGGAGAGGAGTAGAAGAATCAAAGGACTGAAAACTTTGCCTTTTGCCTGGGAAGTGCCACACCCTAATTTATCCTTGTGAATTCTCAACATTTTCTGATCTTTTGTAGCTATCATAAAAATGTGGCAACTTTGAATTTTATTAGACAATCCAGGTGCTCATGTTAAACTTCAAATGTCTTTATGTATTCAATGAAAAGAATGACATTCCCACATAGAATCTATTTGTGGAAGAGTGGGATATGAACCTTGGTTAAGTAGCTGGGATGTTTTTATAACACAGATATTTTTACTAAGTCAGAATAAAATAAGACCTCTAGGTGAGTATACGAGGGTTCCAAACCATTTGTTTTTTGGTTTTTTTTTTTTAGTTTTTAATTGTGGCTAAAAAATTGAAACTGAGATGAAACTTAGCCATTCTTAAGTATATAGTTCAGCAGTATTTTCACTTTATTGTGCAATACATTTCTAGAACTTTTTTATTTAGCTTGCAAAACTGCAACTCTATATCCATTGAACAATTGTCTTGTAGAGGTTCACTAGAAGTGAAGGGGTGGTGGTAAGCCTGGGAAAATTAAAATTTGAAAGTTTTTTGCTTCTTTTGAGTACACTGCCAACTCTATTTTAATATTAGACTCTTATAATTTAGAACGTATGATTCAAAGAAGTCCTCCTAAAAACGTAAGACCATGTTACCAGCTAATATTAATATGATATAATGTAGAGGATGAACCTTCCAGAAAAGTATAAGAATAAGAATAGAATACCTTTTATTTCAACAAACTTTAAGATGATAGTTTCTTAAAATCTATAATGGGCTTTAATTAGTATGATAACTGAATTTGATTTAACTTATTATCTGCAGTCACTAAAGGAAATGATAGTTTAATTTTGTAATTACCTTCCTTCACTGTTTACAAATCAATTTGCCATGGCTTATAAGTAATTTCTAAATAAGTAGAAGACAGAGTATTTGCTCTGAATATTTGCAAGCAAAGGAAAATGGCGGCCTGGAAAACTCTATCCCCCAATTGTTTATACAGTTGACCCTTGAACAACATGGGTGTGAATGGCACAAGTCTACTTATATGCATATTTTTAAATATATATGCAGTACCATACTGTGAATGTATTTTCTCTTATGATTTCTTTTCTTTTTCTTTTTAATTTTTGTTTTAAGTAGGCTCCATGTCCAACATGGGGCTTGAACTCATAACCCTAAGATCGAGTTGCACGCTCAACCAACTGAGCCAGCCATGCACTCCTCTTATGATTTTCTTAATAACATACCCTCTAGGAGGATCCCTGGGTGGTTCAGCGGTTTAGCGCCCGCCTTCAGCCCAGGGCATGATCCTGGAGTCCCAGAATCAAGTCCCACATCGGGCTCCCTGCATGGAGCTTGCTTTTCCCTCTGCCTGTGTCTTTGCCTCTCTCTCTCTCTCTCTCTCTCCCCCTCTCCCCCCTCCCCGTGTCTCTCATGAATAAATAAATAAAATCTTAAAAAAAAAAAAACCCTCTAGTTTAACATTGTTCAAGGGTCAACTGGACCCTGAAAGCCATTTTTTTCTGTCTCTTTTAATCTTTTCTCTTTCCTTCTTTGCTGCTTCATCCTTCATACATATTTGCTTTTGTTTGAAAAAAATCTTAAAAATTGCACTTCTTAAATATTTTTTGAAACTTTAGGAGCCTAGAAACATGAGATAAATTTATAGGTTATAAAAAATTATTGCAATAATTTAAAATGTAGCCTGTCCAGGGGCTCCTGAATGGCTTAGTTAAGCATCTGCCTTTGGCTCAGGTCATGATCTCAGGGTCCTGGGATCAAGCCCCTGTGTTGGGCTCCCTGCTCAAGAGGAAGCCTTCTTCTCTCTCCCCTGCTCCCTCTGTTTGTGCTTGATCTGTCATTTTAGGCACCATGGATAATAAACACTTTTGACGTTATGAATAATTTTGAGAACTTTTGGAAGGATGTACTTCCCTTGTACAGAAACATAAGTCTTCTAGGGCCCAAACTACATGCTTCCTCTGTAACTCTGCTTCCTTGACTTTAGAATGTTTAAGTGGGATTCAAAGGAAATCCTGACCAGAGTATGGCAGCAGTTGCTGTGGTTTATAGTGAAAGAAGTTAATTTCTTTGGTAGTGAGAGGTAAGCTAGGTCCTCGCTTGCTTTACTAAGGAGTCATTGGGGTAACTTCAAAGCGACAAGATTAATGGCGAAAGTCTTTTCATTCTTTTCCTTAAGAAATAAGACCTTTATACTCATAGAACAACTCCATATCCCTATAAGCTGTACTGTAAGATGTATTCTTCTGGCATTTTCACTGGCTGGGGCTCTGGTAGTAGATGATGAGCACTGACTCCTTTGCAATCTCCATTTGGCTTAGAATATGGCTACAGCACAGTGGCCGTGGCTCTGCTCACACTGGGCTCCATGCTCGGGACAACGCTGATTCTGTTCCACAGCTGTGAGAACTACAGGCTTATTTTACAGCTGTTTGTGGGCCTGGCCGTTGGGACACTTACTGGGGATGCTCTGCTCCACCTTCTCCCTCAGGTAACTCTTTTCTGTTTTCAATGGTGTGTTTCTAATTTCCATTTCCATTTTATCACTGGAGATGTTGATGCAAAATTTCACAGTGACTTGGCCAGCGTCTTCCTTGGAAATAAGTATTGTTTCCCCAAAACACTTATAGGGGAAAAGAGAACCAGTCCTTAGGTTCACCACATGTTATTGTTATTTTTGAAATAGACCAAAAAAGGGTTGCAGATGCAGATTCCTATTAACAAAATTTCAGGAAATATTTACTACTTATCTGTTAAATGAAAATGAATTGGGCTGCAAGATGTTGGGCTGAGTTTTCTCCAGTTGTCCCCAACTCTCATCAGATCCCTTCTCTGCCCTCTCTGCTGCTTTTTTTCTGCCCCAGAAGACTGCTTCTCCTCAGCTTCCTTGGGAGCTGAATTTTGTTTGGATTGAGCCAATGGAGTCACAACAGAAAAGCCAGGGTAGGAAGAGAAAGAGGCAGGGATATTTCTTCCCCACACTCCTGGCTCTGCACTTGCTCTAGAAGCAACTGATTACCTACAAGACTACAGCTCCCATGGGAGGCCCCTCCCCAGCTCCACCTCCCACTGAGCTACAGACTTTAGTTCCAACCTTTGCCCTTTCTGCCCTAAGAGTGGAAATGGTTTCCTGAGGTTGCTAGCTTCCAGGTGTCTCATTATCCCTTGTTCCAACCCTTGTTGCCCACACCTCTGTCATTGCCCCATCAGTATTGTCTCTTCATTTGAACAATCAAAATGAATTTCCTTTTTTTTTTTTTTTTTTAGCCTAATAATATCTAGATTTACCTTAAGAAAAACATAAGCACCAGGAAGCTGGCTCTTTGCTGAATTCTTCTGAGGCTCTTTATTTGTCAGAAATGAAAGGACAAAGACCTGAGATGCAAGAGTTCAGACAGAAGGGGCTCTTAGATGAGGTTATTTCTTCCCTCTGAAATCTCTTGGGATAGTTAATGATGGGCAAATGAGCCCATCTCCCCTCTTGCAAAGCTGGAGATGTTAAAAATTTCCACAAGCCTCTGGCAATTTCCTACCGGGTCACTGTTGTTGCTCAGGGGCTCAATGATTATTAGATGTTCTGAAAATCACAAAGTGAGCATTGGAAAATGAAACAAACCATTATTTGTTTTAATTTCCCCTTTAATCTAATTTTCTGGAAATATTTCAGGGTTTATTGGCTTGAGGCAGTGGCCGAAGACTTTTCCTAGGTCCCTTTCGGGGTTGCAGAGCTATTCGCTGCCCAGGATCCTGCAAAACAGCAAAAGGGTCTTATGGCTTCCTGTGCCTTCCCCCACTGCCCATGGGGGGCATGTAACTCCAGACAGCAGGCATGGACTTGGGGGTAGGAGGAGGGGCTGGGGCCCTCAACTGGTTCTGCAGAGACATGTTCCAGAGAGGAGCTTAAAAGATTAGTTAGGTTTCATGAAAATTGGAAGGCAACTGCTTTACTTGAGGGAAGAGACGTGGACAAAAGTTACTGGGGAAAGAAAGAAAGGTGCAGTACAAATGTGGTGGAAAGCTAGAAACATCAGTGGCTCCCAACGGTGATCCATGGTTAGTGTTCAGAGGACTGCACAGAAACAAGAAAAACATGACTGCCATGATTTCCGTTTTTTCACTAGCAAAATTTACTCAACTTAAAGGTCTACATTTTATTCTGAGATTGTGGGGTTTTCTTCTGTTTTGTTTCATGAACTTACTGTGTCCATTATTTTGTGAAATTACAGTAATTACAAATATTAGATGGGTATCTTTTAGTGTCTTTACCAAAAGGAAAAGTTGACTAACATATATTGGTTTTGAGTTATGTTCAGAAACTCAATGTATATTCTTGCATATATATGTACAGTCACTCACGTACTCATGTGCACCTACGTGTATGTACCTAAATATACATATGCATCTATGAACACACATATGTGTACAGTATGTACTCATAGGATTGCTTTTTCCTTTTTTTACTTTGATGGTCAGTAGTATCCTAAATGTAGAAACCACTGAGCTGTTTCCCAAACTGCCTTCTCCCGGGGAGGCAATATGATACATGATGATTTACTGGCTCACAAGAAATCATGAGGTCAACCAATGGGATGAGTCAACTAAAGGAAAATTCTTAATGCATTTCTTGTATCCTTTTGTTTCCCAGAGAGCTGACAGGATTGCTTGGTACACAGTATACATTCCATGAAAGAAATCTTTCAGGCAGATTTCTTACTTATCTGAACATTTTTAAAAAGTTTTGTTTAATTACAATGGGGCATAGGGAGAATAAGCCCCAGATGAAATATATCTTTATATTTCTTCTGGATATAAAATAAGTTGATCTGTTATAAAGACTTGCTGTGCAAACAGATACAGATTAAACTCTGGGGTGGAGGGAAGGACTGAGAGTATATGAAAATTTGGTTCTCCTGTCTTTTCTCTTATATACATTTTGTTTGACTCTGATTAAATCATATAGTGGCAGTATTTGTACAACTAAAAGCAAACTTGGCTTTGAATGATTCCAGCAGTTGTCATGTCCTCCCCAGAAGGAAAGGTGAATATATTCATTACTCCTATTAATTAATATTGAAATCATCAAAAGTTATTTCTTTGTGTATCTTTTTTTTTTTTTTTTTTAAGGTTCTTGGTTTACATAAGCAGGAAGGCTCAGAGTTTGGACATTTCCATGAAAGCAAAGGCCATATTTGGAAACTGTTAGGATTAATTGGAGGCATCCATGGCTTTTTCTTAATAGAAAAATGTTTTATTCTTCTGGTATCACCAAATGCTGAGGTATATTTTAAACTTTATTATTCTGTGCTTTAAAGCTTCTTAATATTCATCTTTTATTTAAAAAGTCCATGTTGAAAAGTAGTTGACATCTTCATAAAGTTCTCTGTAAGGGATGGGACTCTGATTTCCAGAATACACACATCATTCTTAATGGCAGCTTCCCTACAAGTATGGTTATTAATTTTTTAAACCTCTATTGCTGGCCTGTTAAGGTACTTGTTAAAACCTGCTCTTTGACCTTCGTGGCTAGTTTAGAAACAGGAGACTATTTCATGTCTGAGAATGAAGGGACCCAATGGCCTAGCTACTAATCAGCATTTTGGATGTCTTTCCTACCCAAAAACATATAAACATGCAGGCAAAAACTTTGAAAACTCACAAAATTACCCATCATTTTCTAGCCTAAGAGCATTTAAAATTATAAAAACAAAGAGCTCAGAAATGGGATTTGTGGCAGATCTTTTTTTTTTTTTTTCAGCTGAATAATTGCATCCATTGTGCCTGTATTTGATCAATTTCTATGTCTGTGATGAAACGTAAAATGCAGTATGGTTTTTTAATGGATTTGTTTTGCTCTTACACATTATCCTATCAGACAATAGATTAGCTGGTGGGTTGGTTAAAAAGATAAATGCTTGCAAACAACTCTAGGAGACTAAAATATAGCAATTTTTCCTTCAAAGTCCTAGGGCTCTATATCCTCCATGGTTTTCCACTTATTTTCTGGCTTTCTCCTTGTTCACGTAATTTATAATATGTGTGCTCAGGGAAAACTTTAGCAGCCTTTTAAAATATTCAGCACTTGTTTATTATTATTCCTAAATGTTATCCAAGATCCAGATTCTATGCATCAAAAAATAAGATGGTTTTATGGATGAACAAAGGGATGATAGATGAAAGAAAGGTGGTAAAATGGTTGTAGTCAAATGTTAATGGTACAATCTTGGGAGTATTTGAGTGCTCTCATTACAGCTCTTTCAGCTTTTCTGTGTATTTGAAACTTTTCACAGTAAATAAAATGCTATAGAAATTTTCTTTTTAATGAAGCAGGGTTTTTCTTTGTCCTGGAGCTCAAGCTAGGATGCTATAGTAATTCAGAAATTAGGAATGTAGCTTTGATTGTCCCTACCCTTGGGCGCTCAACAACTTAACCTCCACAGAAGAGGTTCTAATCTCAATAAGCACAAAAGACAATAATAGATCCCCTTTGCCACAATAGATTAGCTTTCTCAGCCTGGGAAAATTAAATGACAAAGTCAACATATCAACCTGTGTGTAATAATTAGAAAGGTAACCAGGATAGAAATGAGTGAAATAAATTCTGGCCATCCAAAAATGTAGAGTTCATTCAGATTGTCCTTGAATTTGTCAGGGAACTTAAAATGAGTTTGTTTGTTTTTTTTAATAAGTTTTAAGCATAGAATTTCAAGACTCATTATGTTGAGTAAAATCAAAGAATGCAAATGTTTTAGAAGATTCGAGTGCTTTAACTGATGAATGCATTTCTGAAGATATTAAGGAGTTCTAGGGTATAATATAGTTTCAATTATCATCCCTTTTGGTATCCCCATCAGAAAGAATTCAGCATTGAATTTTGTAGTAAATACAACTTTTCAGTAAATACAAGACAATATAAAAACTACCACCACTCAAGTCTTTTAAAATCATAACTAGACATACCTAAAGTTTCATTCTGAAGTCATTTGGAGTACGAATGATGTTTCAGAGCAGTCCTGTGCTTTTCCAAGGTGAGACATTTTAGTAAGTATTTATCACGATGAATTCTCTCAATGCTTTTTCTGTGTGTCACCCACCACTTTGGCCATTAAGCAAAGTGTTAACTAGAACCATGGAATTGACACAGGCTGCACCTGTGTTCTTCTGGCTTTGGTGCTAATTTTAAACCATCCTCATCCAGCAGGGTGTATCATTGGTTAATGGGCATGGGGGACACTCCCACCATCTTGTACTCAACTCTGAACTAAGTGACCAGTCAGGCAGAGGCAAATCTGCTTCAACACTCCAGTTGGTACGTTACTGATCTGAGGTACTCTACTGATTTGATTACCTTCTTTCCTTTATTCTCTGATGAATACATGAAAATCAGTAGGCTAGATAAACAAAATCCACTCCTGATTTGCCTTTCTTAACCATGCTAAGTAGTTTGGAAAGCTTTGCCAAGCACCCACAAGCTGTTTTAAAGGGGGAAAAAACTTTTCCACAAATTCAAATCCTTGCTATCTACACCACTTTGAAACACATATGGTCAGTCTGACAGTACATTTATCTTGATCATTTTGTTTACAAGTTTTCATAAACCACTTGACCTTTAGGTTTTCCATCCTGAGTAATCCTTAGCCATGACTAGATGGGGCCAAATAATTGCTGAGCAAAGAATTAGTGCATCTAGGAGTGGGATGGTCATTTTATATGGCAGAAAAGAATTGATTCTGGCACATAAGCTGTCTTAAAATAAATGGCTTCTGTTACATTGAGTTTTCTGGGACAAATATTCCCTGTGAATTTGCAAAACACAACCTTCAGTCAGGTTTAAAACAAAAGTTCCCACTCTTTTTTTTTTTTTTTAAGATTTTATTTATTTATTTCTGAGAATACACAGAGAGGAGAGAGAGAAACAGAGACACAGGCAGAGGGAGATGCAGGCACCATGCAAGGAGCTTGACGTGGGACTCAATCCCGGGTCTCCAGGATCAGGCCCTGGGCTGAAGGCGACGCTAAACCACTGAGCCACCTGGGCTGCCCCAAAGTTCCCACTCTTATTCTCAAAGTAAAGGGACAGGAAAAAATATGAAAGTAAATAACAGAAAGCTTGCCTCCTCTAACCAAGGCCTTGGGGGAGGTGTTTACAGTTCAAGGATAGATTCCTAACCGAGTAGAGATAAGTAAGCTGAGCCTGAGACATTGCCACAGCTAAGAGAAGTCTGCTGGTAGATTGTGGATCTAGAGCTAAACTCAAATATGAACAAAGCCATCCCTTTAAACAAGTAATTTTGAAAGCCTTATTATGTTTATTGCCTAAATACTTCACATGTGGCTTGGAAGAAGATAATTTCAGGCTGAGATTAGTTTTAAAATCACTTTCAGGCTGACTTTATTCCTTCTATTTCAGTGAAGAGGTTTCAGAATCCTAAGATGCATATAAGCAAATATCTGATGCTTAGTGAGTTTTGAATTTTTTATAAGATTTTATTTACTTATTTATGAGAGACGCAGAGAGAGAGACAGAGACATAGGCAGAGGGAGAAGCAGGCTCCCCGCAGAGAGCCCAATGCAGGACTCTATCTCTAGACCTGAGGATCATGCCCTGAGCCGAAGGCAGCCGCTCAACCATTGAGGCACCCAGGCATCCTGAATTTTGAACTCTTTGAATATGTTAGCTCACTAAGAATATATCATTATTCCTTTCGTTATTTTAGCCCTAAGATCAACCTTAAATGAATAGAAATAATATGAACTTTTAGGACTGTTTGGTTCAAGTTCCTGGTATTTCAGGATGGAGGGGAACCCCTAATTCTCACCAATCAAGGAGTCTTGGATGCTTGCCTCTAAATTCCTTTACATAGTATAAAGGTTTTTTGGGGAAAAAATCCTAGAATAAACATTTGAAGTCCTGTCTTTTAAGAGAACTATAGAAATTTTTTTTTTGAAATTTTTTATTTTAATCAGGCTTTCGATGTAATGTAAAAAAGGTTTTCTTGTTCACCCTGTATCTTTCGGGCCCTACCTTACTTCTCAGCCAGTTATCCCAAAATAGCCCATTATTGCATCTTTTGAGTAGCTCCTACTGTTGTAATATGTGGATACGAGTTTACTTTCTCTGTTTCACATTTTTTAAAAAGATGCTTATGCCTCTCATTAAATTTGTCTCAAAATTCTCACAACTTTGGGCAATGGAATCATGAATAAGCTATTTTTTTTGGAAATTTATTTATTTAAGTTATTGCTACACTCTACGTGGGGCTTGAGTTCATGACCCCAAATCAAGAGTTGCACACTTTTCCAACTGAGCCTGCCTGGTGCCCTTGTGAACATGCTTTTAAGTGGACGTGTTCTGGGATGTCTGGGTGGCTCAGTTGGTTGAGCATCTGCCTTAGGATTGGGTGTGATCCTAGGATCCTGAGATTGAGCCCCACCTAGGGCTCCCTGCTCAGTGGGGAGCCTGCTTCTCCCTGCTTGTGCTCTCCTATCTCTCTCTCTCTCTCAAATAAAGAAGATCTTTAAAAATAAATAAATAAAAATGAAAAAATAAAAGGACATGTTCAGTTGGCAGATACAGGTTTCCCTCACCATCCGAAAACAGAGCCTTCCTGTGAGTTCTTTTGTAAGCCAAAATGGTAAAAGAGTGAAGAAGCAATTACCATTAATTTACATGGAAAAACAGGTGAGCATCCCCAGACACAAAAAAACTTACTTGTCTTAGGACTTTTTAATATCTTAGGACCCATTTTGCTAACAGGTGCACATGATAAATCAAGATAAAGCACCAATGCTCACAGATAATAGGTCAAAGCTCCGGTGGCTTGATGCTGAGATGCTGAGTGGAGTTCCTGGGGAACGAGCTTCAAGCACCACTCACTGCTGCTGCTTTAGCCTTCTACCAAAAGGAGGCTGAAAGCTGTTTGTGTTTTTTGGCTTTTTTTTCATAAAAGCAAAAATCCTCTTTGGGCTTCTTTCAGTTAGTGAAAACAGGTCCTAGTGTAGGTTTTTCATAAAATCAAAGGCGTGTAGTATGAACTTAAGAAAAGCGGAGGCTACTTATGAAAAGTCTTCTTTTTCACATAATAGAATGAGAATCTGAGGCACAGGGATGGAAATGACTTTCCTGAAATTGGAACATGAGTCAGTCTCTGAAATAAAATCACATCATCTGAACTCCCAGAAGTCAATTTCTAAGTCTTAATTCTCTGTCTTAGGAATGTATTAAAGAAGTTTAAAATGTATGATATTTCTCTTTTGTAAGCCTGTTGATTTACTTCCTTAATCGGCAAGATTCTTTCACTCATGGGAAAAGCCCCCAACACAGAATATTATGCTATCATGAATACTGTGAGGCATTGCATGGGTTTGTTCTCTCTCTGCAATATGTGATGTGCATCTGAAAATGAATCCTAGACCTGCAGTCCACCATACAGAAGTGTTAAATTAGGTCAAGAATCAAGAATCGGGTTTTTTTTTTTTTTCAGCTTTTGGGTTTTATAAGGCTTCCATAATTTAAGAGCCTGAGTTACAGCCTGTCTCAGGAGCCTCCAGCTCTGTGTGGAAGGTTCTGATCTACATAAGAGTGCTATTTTCATCTAAAGGTACACAGTGCCAAAGGTTTCCTTCTGGCCTATCAGCTTTCCCTTCTATGCTTGCCTCTGAAATTTCAAAGTTCTAGTACACCTTAGAGTATTAAAATGTTTAAAAGTCCACCTTACTCTCCAGATGTTTCACTTTTACAACAAAATGATGAAGAACATTGCTGATCTCTCATCAGTTATTTTTAATTTAAAATAGAAAAGCCCAGAAGATTCACAGGCAGCTGAAATTCCTGGAGGCAGTATGACAGCCTCCAACAGAAAATGTGAGTACCACTTTTCAAGAGCTAAACATTAAATATAGAAAGCACCACAGAAAAAGGTTATGTCTGCTTGAAAATAGTGTGTGGAAATCATACAGATTTCTCACTGGGTTTGTGTTTCATCATTGCAGCCTTTACGAGAAAATGTTTAATACTCATTTCTAGGAGTTTTTCACACACACTGTGCATTACATCAATCTTATTCCATTCTTTAAAAATGATTTTTCCCTAAACTGTTTAAAACTGATCCTCTGAGGACTGCAGTTAGTGTAAATCTGTATGTAGTTATCAAGCCTCCTTTAAGATCATGAGCGCAGCATACAGGATAGACTTGTGGAATCACTACATTGTGCCCCTGAAACTAATGTAACATGTGTCAACTAAACATCAATAAAAAAAATTCATGCTTATGTGATGATTGAGCCTTTTACTTCTTTCTCTAAGAAGTCTGGAGATTTCTGCACAGTCTACTGAAATTTAGTGCCAACATCTGTTAATGTGTGATGTTGTCACTGGAATGGTGGAGTTCAAGTGCAAGATAACTCATCAATCGTATCTTATTCTAAATCACCTGTTCATATAAATTCTAACCAAACCTTTTCTATGATTTTTCCCTATTTCTGAATTTAATATGCCCATTTGGTATACAATTTTGCTTTCAGGACATGGCTAGTAATATTTCTCCTTCTAAATCTTTAGTTCCAGGAGAGATTCTAGAATGCCTGGCACCTAGTAGGTCTGCAATGGACATTTCTTCACTATTGATTTTGAAAGCAAAGAAGAGGAAAGAAGGATATGCCCAGGCACGTTATGAGTGTGGTGGCAGATGCTAGGTCACGGAGTAACGATGGTCCTACTCAAGTATTTTGGAGGCCTCGTATCTTTCCACTTCAGATATCAAGCTTGGCATACAGAATGCACAGTGAACAAATCCAAATTTGATTACTCAACTGCCCTTTTCCAGGGACATATTGAATTAGGTTCAAATATTTGATTACTTGTTTCACATTACCTCATTGGTGGAACTCAGCTTGTGTTTCAAAAGACAGGATGTGAAAATCCTACCCACAGTCTGATTTAAATAAACAAATAGCAAAATGATACAAGGTCCAGCCCATGCTTCACCATGGAAAACCTCTGATAAGTTAGAAATGTGGAAATGAATCTGACTGCCAGGTACATAAGCAAAGATAAAATATTATTGATAATTCTGTAATAAGTACACTAGATTACCAGTGAATGCTGGTCTTATCTTCCACCGAATAATATTTAAATTATCTTAAACAATATGTACAGTGTGTTCCTTGAAGTTTACATGCAAATATGTATATTTGCCTTGTGGCTTGTTACATGTCCATGATATGACATTTAGAAACCCATAATTGGAGGTAATAAAATAAGGGATAACAAAAATAGGGGCGCCTGGGTGGCTCAGTTGGTTAAGCATCTGCCTTTGGCTCAGCTTATGATCTCAGGGTCCTGGGATAGACCCCCAAGTTGGGCTCCCTGCTCAGCAGAGAGTCTACTTCTCTCTCTCTCTCTGCCTCTCCCTTCCACTCGTGAACTCGCTCTCTCAGATAAATAAATAAAATCTTAAAAAAAAAAAGGACAACAAAAATAGGTCACACTGTTAGCAGAGTATAAGTTGAGTAAAAATTTTCCACTTGAATATATGCTACAAATATCAAAAACTACGTAAAAGTACATGGAAATCACAATTCATTTGCATGCTGCAATGTTGCCAAATGTATTACTTGAACTTGTTTTATTTTTGCAAAGAAGAGCTTTATTTCTGAAAGTTGGCAGCAAAGTGACCTGATAGGATGATGAGATTCTGAGAGCTTCCAGGCCATGTCAATAAGAAATCCCTGAATTCGATAATTTGATATTTATTCTGTGTTTCTATGATCATTGCTTGAAATTTTCTCATTTTAAATAAAGAGTAAAATGAAGTAGTAAACCACAAGAAGGATATAAGTTAGTTTTATAGTAATAGGTCTAAATAAGCCATGAATTTTAGAAGTGAAATGCTTGTATATATCAATAACTCTGTCTCCTGGCTGATAGTCTGGGCTATATCTGCCGTTTACTTCATTGAAGTTATTTGATGGTATGGGATATGAAATGAGTTGAACTGTATTCCCCAAATGAAATAGAAAGCCATATTATAAAACAGTGCCCCTATAGTCTTAGACCATGTAACAGAAACCAGGAGGTAACCTCTTTTTATTTTTTTTAGAAGATTTTATTTATTTATTCATGAGAGACACACACAGAGAGAGAGAAGCAGAGACACAGGCAGAGGGAGAAGCAGGCTCCATGAAGGGAGCCTGACGTGGAACTCGATCCTGGGTCTCCAGGATCATACCTTGGGCTGAAGATGGCACTAAACCGCTGAGCCACCCGGGCTGCCCACCTCTTTCTATTTTTACTGAGTATATAATTATTAGAATGTTGGGTTTAGTTCTAACAGCAACAACAGCTAGTGTTGACATCAGGCACACAGTGGATAGAAACTGGGTAATTAATGAAGTTTTAGACTATGGAAATTGATTTGAAAGGCTATTCTTATCAAATGGATACCTAAGTGGCTTATTGTCAGGATAAGTGTTATCCACGGAGTACTTTTTGAATGTATTAATTGTTCAATTGCACAAGGGGGTTATACTAATCTAAAATGTCAGGGTTTTTGAAAACAGAAATTCTGTCCATGAAAAGCTTGAACCCAATTATGATCAAAACTATGATATTAGTTATTTCAGTGACTCTCTACTAATCAGATAATGTATATTAGGCAATGGAATCCCGTGAAAACAGCTTCTCTTTATTTTATTAAACATCCAGCTGGTCTAGTACTGAAAGTTATTTTTCAGAAAGACAAACTAATTGTTCCAAGGCTAATTTGGGGGCCAGCAGAGCTGATAGTGGTTCTGTGGAGGTCACAGCAGGAGAGTGATCAAGATACTTTGGGAGGGCCATGAGTGCCAACCAGAAAGGGGAACTCAATGAGCAGAAGATGGCAGGAATGTACTCCAGCAGACTCATGCCAGGGACAGTCTGACTCAGAGACAGTTTTGGAAAATAGCCTCCATTTTAATGACATTCTACAGGGAGGGTCCTAAATTATTTTAAAGTGCTTTACAAAAGATGCACATGGAAAGGTCATTGATGGTATTTTGGAAGGCTATAATGATGCTTCAATTTTTTTTTTTCTCCTGGGGTAGTTGAACAAAGTGACATAACAGTGAACACTGGTGCATAATTTATCTCATTACTAGTCAGATCTGTTGAAAAAACAATGACCGTACAGCCTGAAGTGTCAATTACCATTTTTGTGTCTCCAGTCTTGACTTATTTTAAAAGCCGAAACAAAGTGGGGTTGCTTAATTTGGTGCAATTTAAGAATGTCTAGGGTGGGTGGGAAAGTTGGTTGTGTGTGAAGGGTTCCGGGAAATGTCTAGAGCCCTGTTAATGCTTCTCACACCTTTATTTGGTTCTTTAGGCAACACCATTAGCTTGCTAGCAATAATGATACTGGTTGGGGACAGCCTGCATAATTTTGCTGATGGCCTCATGATAGGAGCAGCCTTCTCATCTTCATCTGAGTCGGGAGCAACCACCACGCTTGCTATCTTGTGTCATGAAATTCCACATGAAATGGGTAAGTCGCGTAGGATCATGGCTGTCCCTGCTTGTTGAGAAAGCCGTAGTGTTTTTCTAGCTATGGTCTGTGGACATCTTTTTCCAACACACAATTGAAAATGAATACTTTCCATTCATAATTTATTTAAATGATTAGAAGACAACTGGAAAAGTAAACTACTGTACCGTGGGACAAAATTCATTTAGACTCTTTATGATGTTTACCTAGGGTCAGAAGTCACTTGTTTTGGATTCTGGAGAGTTCTATATGGAAGAAAGTCATTGAGAGAAACCTCGTTTTAAAGAACTTTGGCAAGGACTTTAAGATCTGCATATTAAATGTGGGGAAATCATTAAGAGGGGAACTTTACCCATTATGTCAGCAAACAGGCCAATGAGATAAAATAACATTTAAATTAAAGCCAAACCATGGTTTCATCAACTTGATTTATATAAAATGTCTAAGGCCAAGCATAAAATTGAAATGACGGGCGTATGGTAGCAGATGCACAGAAGGCTCTTTTTCTGGATAATCTTAATAGCCCTGTAATTCAAATTCTGCCTCCTGGGAAACAGGAAGAGACAGACTAGGCATTTCTGAAACAGGCCCAGGAACAGCAGAGGCTGGCTCCAGGCACACACATGACCTAGAGAGGGGGCTCTTGTCAATCTTATTACCCCCACTTCCAGGTCTACGTTGACCTTTTGGGCCACCCCAACCTCTGGTGTTCAGTGTCTACTGCCCGAAATCCTGTCACCAACTCACCATTCACCCTTCCTAGAGCAATTTACCCAAGAACCTTCCTGAAACCATTAAAATGTAGCTGGTCCAGGTGCCGTATACAGTGGCCTTGCTTTTTAGACATCATAATAAAACCACAGAGGAGTGTGACAGTCTATGGCAGGCCAGCAGAGACATTTTTAAGACCTGTTCATAAGACCAACTTGCAATAGAACTAAGGAACTGAGTAGCAAGACTGTCTCTTTATTGAATTTCAGGCCTCCTCTATATCCCAAACTAAGAAATAGAGGCTCTCAGATCAAAAGATCATTCTTCTTTAGGAGGAAAGGTATATAGAGAATAAGATCATTTTTCTATAATCATCAAGGCAGTAAAACATTTTCTAAAGGAAAAAATTTGTTTTCCTAACCAACTTTGCCAATGATTTTAAAATCTCATATTAAGTAGTTGTCTGTTTCCCCACAGGAGTTCTTGCAGACATAGATAACAAAAGCCAATATAACGTGATTTCGCCTGGCCAGTTTCCAGGCAAAAAGGTTTTAAAACCCTGAAACAGCAAGTCCTTTATTCTGCATTTATCTAAGTTGCAAATGTCACAGAGTGCCAGGAAATAAAGAATATGTCATGGTTCTCCCGGCGTATGTTATGTTATCTTAAGGAAAAGTAAAAGGAAGACAACTCTTGAAATGTAACTTCCTAATTGTATAATAAGAATCCTAGAGAAATATCAGAAAATGTTTTATCAACTGGTCAGTAAACTTTGCTTATAAAATGGGCCCCAGTTGCTGAAATTTGAAACAACCTAGTAGCAGATTAATCCAGCAAAGTCATCATCAATTATATAATGATTATATTTTCTTTTTCCCTTAAATTTTAGGAGACTTTGCTGTACTCTTAAGCTCTGGAATTCCTATTAAGATTGCCATCCTTATGAATTTTCTAAGTGCTCTAACTGCCTTCATAGGACTATACGTTGGCCTCTCTGTATCCACTGATCCATGTGTTCAAAACTGGATCTTAACAGTTACTGCGGGGATGTTCTTATATTTATCCTTGGTGGAAATGGTAAGCTTTGTGGCTTTTCTATGTTGTTTTTCTAAACTCTGAAAATGTAAAACAGAGACAAAGCCATAAAATAGAAGGATAGATGAGAAGAATATATTTAATAATATAAAAGACTAAGGAAATATTCTGTGTAATCCAAGAAAGTAAGCTGTAGGCAGAAGAAACATAATTTGAGATACAGAAAATATTGACATCCTTTTAGTGAAATTAAGTGAAATGAATGAACCCTGTAGAACTGCCAAAGAGTGATCATCAGTTCATTCTGCTCCAGCTTTGCATCTCTACATAATGCTTATCCTTCTAGCTGAGGAAAGCTCTATAAAACAGCTACCTATATTATTTATGCATTGGAAAATAGTTCAACTAAAGTTGTCATTAAATTATTTAGCTGTTTGACTTAATTAACCAACTGTATTTTTAAAAATAATGATTTCAACTTTAAGTTTTACTTACCAAAGGGCTATCATGCTGGTGAAAAGAGAAAGATTATACAATCGAGTCTCTAACATTACAACATGTGTTTCCGAGAGTGGTCCTTGCGGACACTAATGGTAACTCTGTTATCACTTTTCATTCTCTCTAATCTCTTGAAGCTGGAAATTTTTACTTTTTTTTTTTTTCGGCCTCTTAAATTCTGGAATCTGCAAAATAAACCAAATCTTTTTTAAGGTCCCCTTCTATTAGACTTGGTACAACTTAGATGTGTTCATTTAAGTCCTAATATCCTTTCTTCTGTGTTGGAATCATGTACATGATACAGATGAATGAAAGAAATATTTAAGAGTGAAAATCAGTAGAAATCCAATCCAAATGGAAGGAAGATGTGTGGTTACATGAATCCTAGAGCAGAAAAGTAAAATACGCAATCTTGAAGGTAATATGTAGAACAGGACCCTTGTGATTGACTTGTGATAGGGCAAAATCTTGCTATTGTCCTGGAAGTAAGTAAAGAGAAATGTTTCATGAAGAAAAAAATCTGAAAGGCAGGAACCTGCCCTAAAACAACTAGATAACCGTGAATTCTGGAAGTAGAATTCAGTAAGAAGGCTCTTCAAGTAAACACAACCATTTTATTTTATTTTTTTAAATAAATTTTTATTTATTTATGATAGTCACAGAGAGAGAGAGAGAGAGAGGCAGAGACACAGGCAGAGGGAGAAGCAGGCTCCATGCACCGGGAGCCCGAGGTGGGATTTGATCCCGGGTCTCCAGGATCACGCCCTGGGCCAAAGGAAGGCGCCAAACCACTGCGCCACCCAGGGATCCCAACACAACCATTTTAAACCTCAGTTTAAATACTTCTTTTTGGTTGTTTTTCTTAATTCTCCTGAGATTCAGATAGAGGAGGCAAATGCCAAAAGGTACTTCTGTGTTTAGAAATGTTCTTACATATTATTTACGATACTCGGGGAGTTTCCTAATCTTGATGGTGAAGACAGTGCTAGTGGCGCAAGTTCAACCCACCTCTTCTGAGCCCCAATCCTCAAGCCAAGCAAGGTCAGTATGACAATCCTGTGAGCCTTCCACTTTGAGAAATCTGGATTGCTAGCCTTGCATGGTGGCTTCAAAAGAACTCTGTCGCTCATCATTGAATATTGCAAGCTACCTTTTGTTTAAAAACGTCTGTGTATCAGTCCTCAAATTCACTCATGAGTCTCCTGATTTTGTTTTCTGCTGCTAACTTCCTCTTTATGACTCAACTGGGGGCAGCTGCTGTATTCTTTTGAAGTTTATTCTGTTTTCGTTTGTTTGTTTGTTGTTTTTTTAAAGTCTGGATCTCTCTTCAACTATGATGGATGTATATTTATCTAGTTAATGCTTTTTCTTTGTTAGAGAGTCTGATCTCCTGAAACAGACCTGAGGACATTATCAGGAACCATTTTTCACGTAGAACCCTCAGCTAAATACATGATTTTCCCCCTCACTCTTTTCTCCCCTTGGTCTTGTAAGCGTAAGCAATCGCTTGTAAGAAATGTGGAAGATATCCTCTGAGATTCCAACTAGAATGAATCTTGACCTTGTTGCAAATTACTATTGGCCAAGGAAAAACTGGCAGCCTGGCAAGAAGACAGGAAAGAAAATACTCTGGAGTTTCCTGGGGCTACTTCCTATAATCCAGGTCGCCTGCTCTCACGGCCTTTTGAGTAACTTCTAAACAAATAGGACTCTCACAGAGCAGCAACTTTAACCGTTGCTGTGCTCTGGGGCTGTGCCAGAGAAAATAGTTTTTTGTCATTTAAAAGGAAGAAAACAAGGTTTCAAGACTGTAAAACAGCAAAGAAAATAAATGACAGTAACTAAAGAGTAAGGGGGGGGGGATACTCTCATACACTGGTTATTTCCTAAATGCTGGAAATTTACCAGGCACCTTCTAAGCAGGGCTAATGTGAAAAGACTAGCTACATTTTTGTCTTGCTTGTTTGTTTCAAAGAAATTGTGCCGGTTATTTCAAACTCCCAGAAGAAAAAGAACTAGGAGCAAAAAGGGGGCCATTAGCAGCGAAGTCAACAAAGCAGAAAGTCTTCACCAGGGAAATCTGGCAGCCTAAATTCTCCGAAGGGGTATGGCCTTATCCAAGCACACTGACTCTCAGAGGCATTGAATGGTTTCTAAGGGAAGTTTGGAATGAATGCAGGCCTGGGTGGCCAGAGGCAATTCATTCTGTCGTAAAGATCAGTGTGCTAGCCTGGGTTTGCCCCAAGCAGAGGCTAAAACCTTTATTTTTACTTTTTAATTTTTTTTTATTGGAGTTCAATTTGCCAACATATAGCATATCATGCAGTGCTCATCCCACCAAGTGCCCCCCCTCAGTGCCCATCACCCAGTCACCTCATCCCCCCGCCCAACTTCCCTTCCACCACCCCTTGTTCATTTCCCAGAGTTAAGAGTCTCTCATGTTCTGTCTCCCTCTCCGATATTTTCACTCATTTTCTCTCCTTTCCCCCTTTATTCCCTTTCACTATTTTTTATATTCCCCAAATGAGTGAGACCATATAGTGTTTGTCCTTCTCCGAAAGACTTACTTCACTCAGCATCATACCCTCCAGTTCCATCCACGTTGAAGCCAATGGTGAGTATTTGACGTTCCTAATGGCTGAGTAATATTCCATTGTATACATAGACCACATCTTCTTTATCCATTCATCTTTCGATGGACACCAAGGCTCCTTCCACAGTTTGGCTATTGTGGACATTGCTGCTATACACATTGGGTGCAGGTGTCCTGGCGTTTCACTGCATCTGTATCTTTGGGGTAAATCCCCAGCAGTGCTATATGCTGGGTTGTAGGGTAGCTCTATTTTTAACTCTTTAAGGAACCTCCACACAGTTTTCCAGAGTGGCTGCACCAGGTCACATTTCCACCAACAGTGCAAGACCTTTAAAGGCAGATGTGAAGGTGATTCACCCGGGAGGTGATCCCAGGGGCAGGAATAAAGGGCAGGTAGAGTGGAGCAGAAAATGATAAGTCAATAAAATGATGCATTTTTGTTAAGTCGATCTCCGCTCTTGGGGATCTGCCAACAGGACCTTCTGAGGTGGCTCCAACTCCATCGTTCAAAGCCCAGGGCAAGAGAAAGAGGAATGCAGGGTGGGCTGAAGCAAAGTTCTGTGCAAAACTAATCAACACCCCCTCGGAAATGGTCTCTGGACCAGTGGCTGAGCATCAGAGATGAGAGGATATGAGGAGCCACCCTCAGGAGCAGTAGCCAGCCAAAAAGTCAGGAAAGACTTAATGCTTGATAGCTGGTGAATCAGGCTCCAAACCCTATTGGTCTGGAGGCAGTATTTGATATTCAACCATCTTTGTCCTCTGGCACTCAACTTTGATTCCCCTCATCACCTGAGGAGGTAATCTTGGCTGACCCAGAGTTCTCTCCTAGAAGGGCAGCCCAGGTCTTCCCTGCTTTGCCCTGGTTGGGCCATGCTTCCTGCCAGCCCCCTAACTTATGGTAGCCAGTGGCAATTACTCCCACCAGTTTGATAACATCTATCTCTGCTGGTTGATCTATTGGGAGGAGGGGCTCAACCCTACTCATGGGTTCAGGTTCAGTGGAAATGCTCCCTGGTGTGTTTTCAGAAACAAAGATCTGTGATCTGACAGTGCTAAACTTTACAGGAATAGGAAGCACAAATTTTATCAGTGGAAGAGCTAGCAATGATGGTGGACCATTGCTTCATGATTTCTTTTTCTGCTATTTCTCTGACTCCCTTCCTTCTATTCACTTTGCATTAATTTTCTGCTTATTTTCTGCTTTTGTGAAACAGAATGACATATCATTGATTTTAAATCTTATCTTCCTTTATTTTTCTTAAGATTGTATTTATTTATTCATGAGACACACACAGAGAGAAGAAGAGACACAGGTGGAGGGAATGGTAGGCTCCATGCAGGGAGCCCAATGTGGGACTCGATCCTGGGACTGTGGGATCACGCCCAGAGCCAAAGGCAGATGCTCAACTGCTGAGCCACTCAGGTGCCCCAAATCTTTTCTTCTTCTAAATTTAAAGCTGTAAGTTTAAAGCTTTTAAAGCTATGAATTTCCCATAAGCACTGTTTTGCTGAATCCCATGTATTTTAATATTCTGTGCTTCTAATACCAATAACTTTGAAACGTCTTTAAATGTCTCATGTAACTTTTTTCTTATAAAAGTATGGCACCTAATTGCTCAATATTTATAACTTTTAAGAGTAGCTTTTAGTTATTTAATTTAATTCCTTCACTGTTAGAGAAATACTCTATATTATTTTAGTCCTTTGAAATATTTTAAAGTATGTGAATTTTATGGCCCAGTGTATGGTCTATCCTGATAAATGCTCTCATCTCATTTGAAAAGTCCATGAGTTCAGCAGTTGTTGGACATAGAGTTCTGTGAATGTCATTTAAGTCAGACTGGTTGATGGCTTTATTCATATTTTCAAATTCCATACTGATTTTCTTTCTTCACTTGTTCTGTCAATTATGAGGGAGTGATGTTAAAGGACAGACCAATGTTTGTGGGCTTACCTATTTCTTTCTTGGTTTTATCAATTTTGTTTCATGCACGTGAAGCTCTGTTATTGCATGAATGCACATTCAGGGTTGTCATGTCTTCTTGATTGAATTGACACTTTTATCATGTGGAAAGATCCCTCTTTACCTCTAAGAAAACTCTTTATCTTGAAGTTTCCTTTGTCTGATGTTAATGTAGTCACATCTGCTTTTCTGCTTATTGTTTGCACAGGACATCTTTGCCATCCTTTCATCTTCCCCTGTCTGTAGAAAGTAAGTGGTAGGGTCTTGAGAGAGTATTTGAAGTTCTTATAGAACTGTAAGATAATAAACTTGTATTGTTTTAAGCCACTACCTTAGTGGTAATTTGTTAACATCAACCATAGAAAACTAACGTATCCCTACTACTACTCCTTAACTACCAACCCTGGTTTAGATGTGCTTGGGAACAGAGACAGCTATGTAGGACTGTCTCATTCTATTTGAGAACTGGAAGTTCCTTCTAAGAAAAGTCTCAGAACTAAAAAGTCCTATTCACCGTCTCTAAAGTTTACAAACTTTCTCAAATAGAAGGAAGAGACAAGCCCTGGAAGTACTATTTTTCAGCAGTTCGGGTAAGAGGCTTTATTTCTAATAAATAGGATTTATTATTTAAAAAATAAATTAACTCATTTGAAAGAACATAAGAGGCTATGGCATGGGAAGGTTTATTTTGGATCTGAAGCAAGTTTCAGACCTTTAGGCATTTTTCCTAAGGTTTTAGATCCTGCAAAACTGTTTCCATAACAACAAGTCCCTAGAAACCTCCAGGGACTATCACCACAGATGTAAGTAGAGATGTCCCCAGAATCGGCGACAATCAGAACTGGACAAGTGCCCAGGACTCAATACATGAATAGCACCCAAGCTGATAGTGGAGAGGCTGTAACTCTGAGAGGTAGGTAGCAGAGAAGGAAGTGCTGAGCTCACCAGTTCATGCCAAAACAAAATGAAACAAAATGCAGGTGCCCCCTCCATATACACCAAGGCCAACTAATTGAGAATAGACCTTATTTCCAGCCGCCTCCTCTACCAATCTCCCTAATTATGTAGTTCTCTGGATCTCTTTCCCTCCCATCTACACTTTGTTTGTTTGTTTATTTGTTTGTTTGAGGGAATGCTCCTTTAAAACTTCTCTTCCTCTTCCGGATTATTACTAATGTTCTGACTTCACTTACATAATGGGGGAGAAAACTGCAAAATTGAAGAGCAGTCTAGACTACCTTGTGGCTCTATCCTCTGGGAAGTATCTCCTTGGAGTAGTATCACAGCCAGACTTGTGTCTAGAGCATTCTCCAATTTCTAGATATTTTTTCTTGAGTGAAAGGCAGGGTAAAGAGTATTTTGAATCTGACCTCAAGATCCTCTGCTTTTAAAATAAGCCCAAACACACAAAAATAAGATCTATATATTAAACCCAGTCAATAAGTAGGAATTAAGTCAGAGGAAGAGCATCCATTGGCTTCTCTATGTTTATTTAATTCAGCAAATTTAACTAATTCATGATTGTGGATTGGGTGAAAAGGACATAAATTGACTGACAAAACTGTCAACTTTCTAGCAAGGCATCTCATCTTTTCTTAATCACCTGACTACAAAATTAAACTAAAATAGAATCCTATACTTTTAGGATACTGATTCTTTCCCACTTCCCCATTATTCTTTATCTTCCAATTTATTGATTTTGCTGGAGTCTTGCTTTCTCAGAGAAACCTAGATATATCCAATGTAATTCAGTTAAGAATCTACAATCACCAAGTTGGTTCTGGTAAGAGTCATTTCTCCCTCCAAAAAAACTATTAAGCTATCTTTTCTTTGAAGTTTGATAGTAGCAAGGTGTGATACCCTTTAAACAATATGCATCTATATAGAAAGCAGATATTTTATTTGGAAGATAAAAATTACTTGATATACATATTTGCTTTCAACACATATTGTACTGAAATCAATGAGTGCAACTGACATCATTTAAAATACTCTTTCTGTGGGGGGAAAATGACAAGCATTTAAAAACCGTTTCAGGCAGCAAAATTAATGTAATTTAACATTCACAATTATTTCTTCACAATAGCAAGAAGTATGAATCATACCAACAATTTTGAAAGATTTTTATTCTCTTTCTCTATAAATCTTTCAAGCTCTATGCTTAGATATTTTCTACTGAGAAAATGGTTAATAGACCCAATTTGATCAATGTTGAACCCTGTGATTTCAAAAAACTTGACCACCAGAAACAATTGTATTTTTCTGCTCCTTGCATTTTTTTCTCTTCTAACCAGGCTCTCAAACCATGTGCATGCATATACATCTTCCAAAGTAATCCATTTCTTAGGAAAATATTAAAGATGGCTAATGACTCTCTTTCCTGAGCTATGCAATTAAGAATTTGCCTAACTAAATCACTTCCCCTAAGAAAAAAATGGAGACATGAACTGTTAAATCCAAGTTAAAAGAAAATAACATCCTTGTCTCTCTGAGTTGTATGTGACATTGTGGTCTTTGTCTTACAACTCAGTTTTCAAAACAGGAGATTTTATTTTCTGATGTAAATGGCTCCATAAATTCCCTTGGAAAGATAAGATCAGGAAATCAGAAGTCTACAGTATCCTGTACCTGAATATTTAAATAAAATATCTAATGCTGCATGTTAAAAAAATAACCTTATGATAAGCCTCCTCTTTGGTACCTTCACTTCGGTGATCCCAAGTACAGAAGCTTGTGATCCTTGCTTTCTTTCTTGCAAGAGAAAATTAAAACTGCTCTATTAAGTTGTTTTGTGAAAAGAGCTTCTAATTTAAAAAGACAAATTCGGGGATCCCTGGGTGGCTCAGTGGTTTAGCGCCTACCTTTGGCCCAGGCACAATCCTGGAGTCCTGGGATCGAGTCCCATGTCGGGCTCCAGGCATGGAGCCTGCTTTTCCTTCCTCCTGTGTCTCTGCCTCTCTCTCTCTCTCTCTCTCTCTCTATCATGAATAAATAAATAAATCTTTTAAAAAAATAAAATAATTAAAAAGACAAATTCAAAAAAGGACTTGCGTCAACGGGAACAAATCTCCCAATTTTAGGAGATGGTCAAGTAAACATAATGATCTTTGTTGAGAGTGTTACTATTAGTAATCAAATATGATGCTAAAATAGAACACACATTTTTTTGTCATATAGAATCTGTGAATTTTATTTCAAGACAGTATTATTATTCTGGCAACTGCTTTTACCCCCATGGAATTTCTAATTCCAGTACAATTAACATACAGTGTCCTGTCAGTTTCAGATGTACAATATAGTGATGCAACAATTCTATACATTACTTAGTGCTCATCTTGATAAGTCTACTTTTTAATCCCCTTCACCTGTTTCACCCATCCCTCCCCACTCATTTCCCCTTTGGTGACCATCAGTTTGTTCTCTCTGTTTAAGAGTCTGTTTTTTTGTTTGTCTCTCTTTTTTGTTGTTTATTGATTTTGTTTCTTAAATGCCGCATATGAGTGAAATCCTATTTGTCTCTAACTTATTTCTCTCAGCATTATACCCTCTAGGATCCATCCATGGTGTTGCAAATGACAAGATTTCATTCTTTTTTATGGTTGAGTGATATTCCAGTGTGTGTGGTGTGTATGTTATGTGTGTATATATATATGTTGTGTATATATATAACATATATATACATATATATGTTGTGTGTTTATATATATACACAACACACACACACATACTACATCTTCTTTATCCATTCATCTATTGATGGATGAGCTGCTTCCATAATTTGATGATTGTAAATAATGCTGCAATAAACATAGGGGTGTATATATCTTTTTGAATTAATGTTTTCACATTCTTTGGGTAAATACTCTGTAGTGGAATTACTGGATCATATGGTAATTCTATTTTTAATTTTTTGAGGACCTTTCATACTGATTTCCCGGGTGGCTGTACCAGTTTACTCCCACCAACAGTGCGCAACGGTTCCTTTTTCTTCACATCCTCACCAACACTTGTTGTTTCTTATGTTTGTGATTTTAGCCATTCTAGTGTGAGATGATACCTCACTGTGGTTTTGATTTACATTTCCCTGATGATGAGGTATCTGTTGGCCATCTGGATGTCTTCCTCAGAAAAATGTCTGTTCATGTATTCTGCCCATAAAATAGAACATACTTCTAACCTTCTCCTTTAAATTGCTGTCAAAAGAAATGACTAAGAAAACGAATTCAATAAAACAAAACAAAACAAAAAGGAAACATATAATAGACAAAAGGATAGATTAGGTTGAAACATCAAACTTTTATTGAATTTAAGTTTTTGGAAATTGTTAGAAGCAAGAATTGATAGAATGTTTTTCAGCAAATATTCTAAGGAAAATTTTCATTCTCCAGGATATTGCAGAAAGAGAAATCTAGTAGGACCTTCTTGAGATTTTGCAGCTGGTAAAACCTCATTCTATGGATAAGCAACCTTCCCTAACTAGTTACAGCCAGAGAAACAGCCAGGTTCCTTCAAGGAAAGGAGACATAGACTTCTCTCCATCATGTAATAGCTGACAATCACAAAGAAATTTGAAGTAGTCCACACTGCAAACTAAAAAAGGGGATTCTAATCCTCTATAATTGGATTATTTTACGGGTTAATTGTCTGAATCCATTTGGGCTCCTATAATAAAAAAACATAAAACATACACTGGGTGGTTTATTTTTTTTTTTTTCTTTTTCTTTCTCCCCCGTCCCCCGGGTAGTTTAAACATTTATTCTCACAATTCTGGAGGCGGGGAAGTCTAAGATCCAGGTGCTGGCAGATTTGGTATCTGGTGAGGAACTTCTTCCTGATTTTCAGATAGATGGCTGTCCTGCTGTGTCCTCACACGGTAGAGCTTGGAGAGAAGCAAACTCAGGACTCTGATAAGGGTACTCATTCCATTCAGGAGGGCTTCATTCTCATGACCTCATCTAAAGCCACACCTCCTAATACCATCACACTGGGGCATAGGGTTTCAACATGCACATTTGAAGGGAAGGAAAACATTCAGTCCTTAATATCTATGCTCCAGGACTTTGAGATCTAAACATACCACATGATTCTCATTGCAAAGTGATGATAATGAATCCTTACCAGGCAGTGAATGACAACTCTTCTTATTAAATGCTACTTATTTTATTTTTTATTTATTTTTATTTTTTAAAGATTTTATTTATTTATTCATGACAGACACACAGAGAAAGAGAGGCAGAGACACAGGCAGAGGGAGAAGCAGGCTCCATGCAGGGAACCCAACGTGGGACTCAGTCCCGGGTCTCCAGGATCACACCCAGGGCTGAAGGTGGCGCTAAACCGCTGAGCCACTGGGGCTGCCCTAAATGCTTATTCTAATATTATAAGCTAAAGAGTTAATCAAAGCATTCCTTGTGTGTGTCTGCATGTGTGTATGTGTGTTTGCATGTATGTGGTGTTAATTTTGGTAAAATACATATAATGTGAAATTTACCATTTTAACCATTTGAGGTGTATAATTTAATGGCATTAAGTATATTCACATTGTTGTGCAATCATCACCACTATCCATTTATATAACTTCTTTCACCTTCCCAAACTGAAACTCCATACTCATTAAATACTAACTCCCTATTCTCCTTGCCCCTACTCTCTGGCAACCACCTTTTTACTTTGTCTCTATGAATTTGGCTACTCAAGGGACCTCTTTTAGGTGGAATCATAGAGTTTTGGTCATTTTGTGACTAGTTTCTTTAGCTTAGCATAAAGTTTACAAGGTTCATTCATGTCAGCATGTGTCAGAATTTTTCCCTTTTAAATGCTGAATAATATTCCACTGTATGTGCACACACACATTTTGCTGATGCATTTATCCATCAATGGACATTGAGTTGCTGAATCATATAGTAATTCTAATTTTAATTACTTGTTTTCCATAATGGCTGCATCATTTTACCCTCTCAGTGTCTCTGCATCATCACCAATACTTGTTATATTCTATCATTCTGAAAATAACAATCCTAATGGATGTCAAGTGGTATCTCGTCTTCGTTTGTATTTCCTGAATGAGAAGTGATGTTCCTCAGCATCTTTTCAGTGCTTATTGACCATTTGAATATTTTCTTTGGAAAAATGTGTTTTCAAGTCCTTTGATCATTTTGTTTCGATTTTTGTGTGAATGTGAGTTGTAGGAGTTCTTTACATACTCTGGATATTAACCTCTTATCAGATGTGTGATTTACAGATACTTCTTCCTTTCCATGTTGCCCTTTCACTCTGTTTATAATGTCCTTTGGTGTATAAAAGCTTTAGATGTTAGTAAAATCAAATTTAATCTATTTTTATAATGTTTTCTTCCCTGAGTTTTAAGCAATGTACTTAAGAAATCATTGCCAAATCCAATGTTATAAAGATTTCTGCCTATGTTTTCTTCTAAAGGTTTTATAGTTTTAGATCTTACATTTAGGTCTTTGATCCATTTTGAGTGAACTTTTGTATATGGTATAACTAAGAGTCCAAATTCATTCTTTTGCATGTAGATATCCAATTTTCCCAATACCATAAGTTGAAAGGGCTGTTCTTTCCCTACCAAATTATCTTGGCACTCCTGCCAAAATCAATTGCCTGTGTTTGCAAATGTATTGCATTCCATTGGTCTATATGTCTGCCTTTATGCTAGGACCACATTCTTAATTATTGAAGTTTTGAAGTTAAATTTGAAATCAGAAAGTGTGAGACCTCCAACTTTGTCCATTTTCAAATTTGTTTTGGGTATTTGATGCCCTTGAGATCTTTAAAATAATTTTAAGATATATTTTTCTATTTCTGTAAAAATATCATTAAGAATTTGATAGGAATTGCATTAAATCTGTCAATCACCTTACCTAATATTGATATCTAAGCAATATTAAGCCTTTTAATCCATGAACATGGGATGTCTTTTCCTTTATTTGTACCTTCTTGGTTAAATTTATTCCTTAGTATTTTATTCTTTTGATGCTATTGCAGATGGAATAGTTTTCTTAATATCCTTCCTTTTCAAAATGTTCATTATTCGTGTATAGAAACACAGCAGATTTTTGTGATGATTTTGTATCTGAATTTTAAATTGCATTTTAACATCTCAGAAGTAAAAAAAGGTATTAGCACTGGGTTAACAAATTATTATTAGAAGGACATGTTTAATAAGCAGTATATTTTAATGTAATGTTACAGTGAATACAATTGTTTAAATTAAAGACATTTACAAGTCAAAAGAAGTCCATCATTAACCACATGAGCTCATTTCTCTTGTTTTTTTTTTAATCACCAGAAAAGAAATCTGTGTTTATTCATATTGTTTCTCTTTTCCTTCAATTTTAAGTTACATGAATAGATAAACATGCATTGATGAGAATAAATAAATAAATATTTTTTCTTAAAGTTACAAGGGACAATGTTTTCTTAAATTCTTAATGAAGACCGTATGACAAATTTGATCCTTGTGTGATTTTTCATTTACTAAAGTAACTTCCTTGTTAAATCTATGAGGTCTGTGACAGTGAATGCCAGATACAATCTTGTTTACTTATCAACACTAACATCAGTTGTTTACACTTCAGTTCATCTGAAGTTTATTGAATGCATAAGATGATCACTGCTATGAAGAAACAGCCTATGTATGGCTTTATGTTGTCAACAGTCTCAAAGAAAAGCAATAAGGTCATGTGATTGTTTCTGCGGTTGAATACTTACTAAAATGAGTAAGTTGGTCAGCTAACAGATGAAAGACGAAAGACAAACACAAATCAGTCCACCTATTTTTATTGGATATATAAAGGCCAACAGTCTAATTTCTCCATTTTTCAGCAAGTTGTGATTTCATGGATGACTTCTTCAGAAAATTTTCTTGGAGACAGTGTATGTATAAAGAATCATATAGACTGAGTGTTAGGCTTTGCAAACAGTGGGTGAAATTTGGGTGTTATTAAGAACTATAATAAACCTATCTACCTATTCAATGGACAAACTCCTACATGTCTCTCTGTAATCATTTTTTCGATAATATGTTATTAATGAATAATTATCAAATGACCCTTCAGAAAAGCAAAAGAAAAATAAATTGATTGCCTTATTAACATTGTTGTAAATATGTGGATGAGTGAATATTCAAAAGCTAATTTTTTTCTCATGCGTTGGACAATATACAAATGTTCCAGTGCTTCTTTGTAGCAATGATGATCATTTGGGAAAAAAAAAATCTAGATATATTAGTAGCTTAAGACTGTGGAAAATATTTGGAAAAAAAATCCTTCTGTTCTGAGTCTAAATAGAAGACTTTGAAATGGCACTATCTAGTTTGACCTAAGCCAGTAAACAATCCAGTAACTCAAAATATGCTTTAGTTTTTTCTTTTCCTTTTTTTACTATTTTTAGAATAATAGGAATGTGTGGGTGGAACAGAAGAAATACAACATGATACATAACCATTATAATTCTTCTCCCAGTAGGCCTATACCTCCAGCTAAGAGTGTTTCTTTAATTTATGTAATGACTGGGGAGCCTGGGTGGCTCAGTTGGTTAAGCTTCTAACTTGGGCTCAGATCATGATCTCAGGGTCCTGCGATTGAGCCCTGCTTTGGGCTCCCTGCTCAGTGAGGAAGCTGCTTCTCCCTCTGCCCCTCCCCAGACTTGTGCTCTCTCTTGTTTTCTCTCTCAAATAAATAAAACCTTTTTAAAAATTTATCTAGTGACTTAGATAATCAGCCTTTCTTTTTTTTATTTATTTCTTTTTTTTTTTTTTTTTTTTTTTTTTTTTGGTCTGTACCATCAGCAGTAGTGGCCACTGCCCATGTGTGGCTGTCTCATCAAACACTTGAAATGTGTTTGTTTGTTACTGTAACTGGGATATGGATTTTTTTTTTAATTTAGAAAAACCTATTTTTTAGAGGAGTTTAAAGTTGAGTAGAAAATACAGAAAATTCCCAAGTGACATCTGACCTACACATGCATACCTTCACCCACTCTCAACATCCCACACCACAGAGGTACATTTGTTATCATTGATGAAACTATATTGATATATTATCACCTAAAGTCTGTAGTTTACATTTGGATTCCTGTGTGGTGTGGTGCATTCTATGGGTTTTGGCAAATGACACGTATCCACCCTTGTCATATATAGAATATTTCCCCTGCACTAAAAATCCTCTGTGTTCCGCCTCTTCATTCCTCCTTTTCCATTAACCCCTAGAAACCACTAATCTTTCTTTTTTTAAATCTCTGTAGTTTTGCCTTTTCCAGACTGAAATGTAGTTGGAATTGTACAATATGTACCTTTTGAAATTGGCTTCTTTCCCTTAGTAATATACTTTAAGATTCCTCCAGATTGTTTCATGGCTTGATAGCTCATTTCTTTTTTAGCACTAAATACCATTGTCTGGATGTACCACGGTGCGTTTATCCATTCTCCTACTGAAGAACATCTTGGCTGCTTCCAGGTTTTGGCAATTATGAATGAACCTGCTATAAATATTCATGTGCAGGTTTTTGTATGAACCTAAGTTTTCTGTATATTTAGGAAAATATCAAAGAAGTATAATCACTGGATAGTATGATAAGAATATGTCTAGTTTTTCTTTTAAGCTTTTTAATTTATTTATTCCTCAATCCAGGACCCTGTCAAAGGCAGACGCTCAACCACTGAGGTGTCCAGGTGTCCCAAGAATACATCTAGTTTTATAAAAGATTTCCAAATGTCTTCCAAAGTGATTGTACCATTTTGCATTCCCACCAGCAATAAGGGAGAATTCCCATTGCTCCAGATCAGCATTCAGTGTTGTCAATGTATAGATTTTGGCCATGCTAATAGTTGTGTAGTGATATCTCATTGCTGTTTTCACTTGAAATTTTCTGGTGACATATGATATTGAATACTTTTTAATATGCTTATTTGCCACCTATTTAACTTCTTTGGGGAATGTCTATTCAGGTCTTTTAGCCATTTTTTTTAACTGGGTCATTTCTTATTTACGTGCTTCAAGAGTTCTTTGTATGTTTTGGATAACAGTCTTTTATCAGATGTGTCTTCTGCAAAATTTTCCTGGTCTCTGGCTTATCTTTCATTTTCTTGATAGTGTCTTGTGGGGAAGAAAATTTAATTTTTTAAAAAGTTTATTTATTTATTCATGTGAGATACAGAGGGAGAGAGAGAGAGAGAGGCAGAAACATAGTCAGAGAGAGAAGCAGGCTCATCTCAGGGAGCCTGATGTGGGACTCGATCCTGGATCCTGAGATCACGCACTAAGCCAAAGGCAGACACTCAACTGCTGAGCCACCCACGCATCCCAAGAAAATTTAATTTTAATGAAATTCAGCTCATCAGTTATGCCTTTCATGAATCATGTCTCTGGAATTGTATCCAAAAAGGCATCACTATACCCAAGATCATCTAGGTTTTCTCCTTTGTTACCTTCTAGGAGTTTCATAGTTTTGTGTTTTCCATTTAGACCTATGATTCGTCTTGTCTTAATTTTTGTGAAGGATAAAAGTTCTGTGTATAGACTCATTAAAGGGTGTTTTTGTTGTTGTTGTTTGGTTGGTTGGTTGGTTTTGGGGTTTTTTGGATGGCTGATAGTTCCAACTCCATTTACTGAAAAGACAGTATTTGTTCCATCTTATAATTTTTGCTCCTCTATCAAAGAACAGTTGACTATATTTAGGTGGTTCTACTTCTGGCCTCTTTATTCTGTTCCATTAAACTGTTTTTTTGTTCTTCCCCAGTTCCACATTGTTGTAATAGATTTATTTATTTTTTTAAAGATTTTATTTATTTATTTGAGAGAGAGAGAGAGAGAGGCAGAGACACAGGCAGAGGGAGAAGCAGGCTTCATGCAGGGAGCCGGACATGGGACTTGATCCCGGGTCTCCAGGATCACGCCCTGGCTAAAGGCGGCACTAAACTGCTGAGCCACCAGGGCTGCCCTTGTGATAGATTTATAATAAATCTTAAAGATTTATAGTATCAACTCTCCAACTTCATTCTGCTCCTTCAATATTATGGAGGCCATTCTGGGTCTCTTGCCTCACCATATAAATTCCGGAATCAGTTTGTCAATATCCATGAAATAGCTTGCTGAGATTTTGAATGGGATTGTGTTGAATCTATAGAGAAACTGACATCTTGACAGTATTGTGTTTTCCTATCCATGGATATGGAATATCTCTAGATTTATTTTGTTTTTTTTTTCTTGATATCTTTTATTAGAATTTTATACTTTTCCTCAAAGATCTTGTACATATTTTTGAGATTTATACCTAAATATTTCATTTTTGGTGCTAATATAAATGGTACTGTGTTTTTCATTCAAATTCCACTTGTTAATTCCTCAGATGTAGGAATTGACTTTTGTGTATTAATGTTGTATCTTGCAACCTTGCTGTAAGTACTTATTAGTTCTAGGAGGGTTTTTTTTATTTTCTGCATTTTATACATATAAAATATTTTTTGCATTCTTTTTATTTCCTTTTATTCTCTTATTGCACTCCCTAAGACTTTGAGTTTGATGTTGAAAAGCAGTGGTGGGGGATCCCTGGGTGGCTCAGCGGTTTCCCGCATGCCTTTGGCCCAGGGTGCGATCCTGGAGTCCCGGGATCGAGTCCCGCATCGGGCTCCCGGCATGGAGCCTGCTTCTCCCTCTCTTCTGCCTGTGTCTCTGCCTCTCTCTCTCTCTCTATGTCTATCATAAATAAATAAATATAAATTAAAAAAGAAAAGAAAGAAAGCAGTGGTGGGAGGGGACATCTTTGCCTTTACCTGATCTTAGTAAATTTTCTAGTTTCTCACCATTGGGCATGATGTTACCTGCAGGTTTTTTTGTTACAGATGTTCATTATGAATTTGAGAAAATTTCTCTCTATTCTTAGTTTGCTGGAAGATTTTATCATAAATGGGTGTTGAATTTTGCCAATGCTTTTTATGCATCTATGGATATTTTCTTTAGCCTGTTGGTTGATGTTGTAATGGAGAGCATATTCATTGATTGTTAAATGTTGGACCAGCCTTGTAGAATTGGATAAATCCCACCTGATTGTGGTTTATAATTCTTTCTATATATTGCTGGATTCAATTTGCTGATATTTTGTTGAGAAGTTTTCTAGTTCTGTTCATAAGAGATATTGCTTTATAGTTTTCTTGTAATGGCTTTAATTTCAGTTTAAGACATTGCTGGCCTCATAGAATGAGTTGGGAAGTATTCCCTCTGCTTCTATCTTCTTAAAAATTGTAGAGAATCAGTATGATTTCTTCCTTGAATGTTTGGTTGAATTCAATGGTGAATAACCTTTTGGAGGATTATTAATTCTTGAATCATTTTCTTAAATAGATAGAGGCATATTCATATTGCATTTTAAAAAATATTTTACTTATTTATTCATGAAAGACACACAGAGAGAGGCAGAGAGAGAGAAGCAAGCTCCATGCAGGAAGCCCAATGTAGGACTCAGTCCTAGGTCTCCAGGATCACACCCTGGGCCAAAGGCAGGCACTAAACTGCTGAGCCACCGAGGGATCCCCACATTGCATATTTCTTCTTGTGTGACTTTGGCAGTTTTTAAAAGAATTGGTGGGTTTCATCTAGATTATCAAATTTGTGGATAGAGAGTTATTCATAGCATTCCTTTATTATGTTTTTGTCGTCTTTGGTATTTGTAATGATATCATTTTCATTTCTGATATTAGTAATTTGTGTTTTCTGTCCTTTTCTTAGCCTGGATAGAGGCTTATTGATTTTATTGATCTTTTCATAGAATCAATGTTTGGTTTGGTTGATTTTCTTTATTGATTTCCTGTTTTCAGTCTGATTGGTGTCTGCTCTAATGTTTATTATTTATTTTCTTCTCCTTACCTTGGATTTAATTTGTTGTTCCTCTAGTTTCCTAAGTTGGAAATTTAGATGATTGATTTTAGATCTTTCTTCTTTTCTAATACATGCATGCAATGCTGTAGTTTCCCTTTACTCACTGCTTTCACTGAGGCCACAAATTCTGATAATTTTTATTTTTATTTTCTTTTAGTTCAAATACTTTAAAATTTTTCTTAAGATTCCTTCATTGATCTTTGTATAATTTAAAATTGTGTTGTTTAATCTCCATGTATTTGGAGATTATTCAGCTACCTTCCTGTCATTGATTTCTAGTTTAATTCCATTATTATCTTAAAGTAGACATTGTATGATTCCTAATTTTCTAAATTTATTAAGGTGCGTTTTATGGCAAAGAATGTGGTCTATGTTGGTGAATATTCCATGTGAGCTTGCAAAGAATGTATATTCTCCTGTTATTGAATGAAGTAGTTTACAGATGTCAATTATATCTAGTTGATTGATGGTGCTCTTTGATTCAACTGTGATCTTAATGATTTTTTCCCAGCTGGATCTGTCCATTTATGGTAGAGAAGTGTTAAAGTCTCCAGTTAGAATAGTGGAAACATCTCTTTCTCTTTTCTGTTCTACCAATTTTTGCTTCACATATTTTAACACTCTGTTGTTAAGTGCACACACATTAAAGATTGTTATGTCTTCTTTGAGCATTGACTCTTTTATTTTCATCTAATGCCACCTTTTTACTTGATACCATTCCATGCTCTGAATTCTGTTCTGTTTGAGATTAATTATTGCTTTCTTTTGGTTAATGTCAGCATGATATATTTCCTTCTCTGTACTTTTAATCTATATGCATCCTTATGTTTAAAGTGGACTTGTAGACAGCATATATTTGGGTCTTATTTTTTTATCCTTTCTGAAAAATCCTTGCTTTTTTTCTGTGTATTTAGTCCATTGACATTTAGAGTAATTGTTATTATAATTAGATTAATATCTACCATATTTGTTACTGTTTTCTAATCGTTGCCGGTTGTTCTTTGTTGCTACTTTTGTCTTCCAAACTTTTTCTTCCGTGTGATTTTAATTGAGCATTTTATATAATTCCATTTTGACACATTTACTAGCTTATTAATTTTACTTTTTTTTTAGTATTTTAAGTGGTTCCTCTAGAGTTTTTAATATACATTTACAACTAATCCAATTCTACGTTCAAATCACACTGCTTCATGGGTAATAGAAATACCTTATAATAAGAAATTATTCCAGGGATTCCTGGGTGGCTCAGCGGTTTAGCGCCTGCCTTTGGCCCAGGGCACGATCTTGGAGTCCCAGGATCGAGTTCCATATTGGGCTCCCGGCATGGAGCCTGCTTCTCCTTCCTTCTGTGTCTCTGCCTGTCTCTCTTTCTCTATGTCTATCATAAATAAATAAATAAATAAATAAATAAATAAATAAATAAATCAATCAATCAATCAATCAATCTATCTTAAAAAAAAAGAAAGAAATTATTCCTAGTCCATCCTTCCCATTCTTTGCATCAATGCTGTCAATCATTTCACTATTATATGATCATACATAAAAATACACACACAAGCATACATAATCAAATACATTTTTGCTATTATTGTTTTAAATAAGCCATTATCTCTGATCAATTAAAAGTAAGAAAAATAAAAGCTTTTATTTTACTTTCAGTTATTTACTTTCTGATGCTCTTTCTTCCTTTTTTAAAAGATTTTATTTATTCATGAAAGAGGCAGAGAGAATAGCAGATACATAGGGAGAGGGAGAGGACTCCTGCAGGGATCCCAAAGCGGGACTCAATCTCAGGACACCAAGATCATGAACTGAGCCAAAGTCAGAGAGACTCAACCATTGAGCCACCCAGGTGCCCCAATGCTCTTCCTTTCTTTATGTAGATCCAAGCTTCTGCTTTTGTTACTTTCCTCTCTCCAAAGAACTTCATTTAACTTTTTTTTTTTTTTTTTTGCTGGCAACAAATTTCCTCAATTTTTTGTCCGAGAAAGTCTTATTTTTCTTTCATTCTTGAAGGTTAAGTGTGGGGGTACAGAATTTTAAGTTGGTAGCTTTATCTCTCAACACTTTAAGCATTTAACCTCACTCTATTTTTGCTTGCATAGTTCCAGAGAATTCAGATATAATTCTTACCCTTGCTTCTCTAAAGGTAAAATTTTTTTTTTGTTTTGTTTTTTTGTTTGTTTAATCTGGCTTCTTTCAAGGTTTTTTCTTTTTTTTTTTTCTTTTTCAAGGTTTTTTTCTTACCTTTGTTTTTTTAAAGTTTGAGAATGATATGCCTATGTGTAGAGTTTTGTGTTTTTGTTTTATGTTGTTGGCATTTATCCTGCTTGCTATTCCCTGAGCTTCTTGCATCTGTGATCTGGTACCTGACATTAATTTGGGGGGAAATTCAGAGTCATTATTGCTTCTAATATTGCTTCAGGTTTTTTTCCTCTCTCTTCTTTTTTGGTATTTCATTACACCATTACACCTACATTACACCTTTTCCCTCCTGGTTTGGATATTGTATTTTGGGTTGTTGGGTTTTTTAGTCTTTTTTTTCTCTCTGCTTCTCAGTTTTGCAAGTTTCTACTGTCATATCTTCAAACTCAGAGTTTTTTTTCTCAGCCACATCCAATCTAATAATGAGCCCATCATTCTTCATTTCTCTTGCAGTGTTTTTGATCTCTAACATTTCTTATTTATTAGAATTCCTATCTCTATGTTTTTATAACCCACCTTTGATTGCTTATGTTGTCTATTTTTCCCATTAATTCCTTACCATATCAATCATAGTTTTTGTTTTGTTTTGTTTTTTAATTCCTGGTTTGATAATGCCCACTTTCCTTCTGTATCTCACTCTGGTTCTGATGGGTGTTCAGTCTCTTCAAACTGTGTTTTTTGCCTTCTAGTAATTCATGTTATTTTTTTTGAAAGGATGACATGATGTAGTGGGTAAAAGGAACTGCAGTAAATAGTCCTTTAGTAATGTAATAGTAAGGTATGGAGAGAACAGTAGCATTCTATAGTTCTTTGATTAGGTCTTGGTCTTTTGGTGAGCCAGTGCTCCCAGATGATGAGCTTCTTGTCTCCTTCCCCTTTAGGTGGATGAGAATGGCTAGAGGAGGGTGAAATTGACTATTTCCCTTCCCTAGGTATTAACTCTGATAAAACCCCAGCAGTGTAGGCTCTGATAACATAGCTTTTATAAGGGAACTCCTTGTTAAGATCACAATCCTCTGGCATCTCAAAATGGTTCCTTTATCTCCCTCCTGATAAAAGCATGAGAGGATTCCCCCACCCCCCCAATATTCACTGTGAGAATTTAGTAGAGCTCTTGGCAGAAAAATCCACAAAAGTGGAAATTAAGACTTAAGACTGGATCCCCCTAGAGTTTTTAACTTTTAGGCTTGTCTACACTAAGCCTCTAATAATTTGTCAATTACAGTTTGTTTCTCTACCCTGCCACACAAATTTCTGCTTGTAGGTTTTTGCTCAGGTATGTTGTGATTCTCTGTATACACTTGTGTTTCTCTCCAATGTTTGGGCCAGCCATTTGACCTCACTTTTCTGTTATATCTGAGAAGAGCTGTTGATTTTTCAGTTTCTTCATCTTTTTACTTGTTGAATGAATTGGTGACTTATAATCCTGTATGACATACCAGAAACCAGAGGTCTTTGATGTTAAATTTTTAAGTATATTGTTTGCGTATGCAAACAGGAAATTGCAGATTTGGGAACCAAATCATGACTTTGACTAACAAATTTCCATTTTGTTCTCAGATGTTGGTCTTCTGCAAAGACACAATTAAACTCTTCACAAATGTGACAGTAAGAGCAGTCCATGGAATATGTGCCCCAAGAGAGATTAAGCCTTATTAGGATAGCCTATAAAATAAGTTTTTGAGGTTTTCTCTCTCATCATATTTCTTAGGAACAAGAGTGGCTCCTCTTAGCAAATGCAAATGTATACCTAATTCAGTGTGCACTATGGATTTTAGGGACTTTCTGAAAAGAGGGTGGTATGTCAGTTATCAAGGGAGCTTCGTGAATGGAGAGGCAAATCATTTCCCTTGAAAGTGGACAATGCCAAAAACTATTCCTGAGCATTCCTGAGAGAGGAAAAATATTTGAATTACAATCTTACCTTCAAAAGAAACATCACTGAATGTCTTCAGTAAGTGAATGTTGAATATTTATATTTAAATTGTAAATTTTTCATAATGAAAGGACTTTGATTTTTTTAGTGCTTTTTTAGAAACACTGGATGCTGAACTTTCTTTTTCACTATGTACATTTATGATTCATACTGAAAGTAAATGTTGAAATATCTAGTGAGAGATCTTTAACACCAACCATAAACCAGTTTCAGATTAAGGGTGGAAGTAGACAGAGAAGGCTTTGCATGGCAAGACTCTGAGCTTAGAATTGTAAAGAGAGACCAAAGATCTTAGTTTCAGAGAATGTTTTATAGATCACCCTCCTTTGTGATTAGTTTTTCCTAGTACATAATTACTACATAGCACATGCCTTTAGAATTTATCCAGTTTCTTGCCTGGTGGGTTCTAACATTCTCTGTGAGTATTCCTTTTAAAACTTTAGCTTGACTATGTATATAGCTATAGGCACTGACTCAAGTGTATCATTTACTTAATATCACTTTCTAAAATGTTCAAAAATTCTAATGAGCAGTTGGTCATCATATCTACATCTCAGGTAGTTAGTTAGAATTATAGGGGTCATTATGTGCAGACAAGTCAGGTACTGTGTAGGCTTGGTGCATCTCAGGGAATTTCTCTGCTGTGTCTGATTCAAATTTGAAAACAAAACAAAACAATGGCATGATAAAGGGCTATCTTTTAGGTAAAGATTTTTCTCCTTCTTTTTCTTCTTCTCCTCCTTATCCATCTATACACACCACCATCCAAATCACATCACAAATAATCTTGTCCCGACCGTCCCAGTTGTACGTGGTCAATTGTGTCGTGTTCTTTCTTTCTGTCTTGTTTCTTCTTTGTTGCGTTTGGCTGTCTTTCTTTCTCTTTCTTTTTCTTCTTTTTCTTTCTTTGTTTTTGTTTTTTCTTTCTTATTCTTCCTTTCCTTTCTTTCTTTCTTTCTTTCTTTCTTTCTTTCTTTCTTTCTTTCTTTCTTTCTTTCTTTCTTTTCTTTCTTCTTCACCAGAAAATTACTATCATGTTTTGGCATCTGCTGATTTGAGTTGGGGAACTTGCTAAAAAAGTAAGTTACTTTCCACCTCAAGGTTTCCAAGTTTCTGGTAGAAATCTAAAAAATATATCTTAGCTCTATCTCTGGGCAAAGGTATTTTGCTAACATTTCTTCTCTTTTTTCCTGACCTTTTTCTTCATTATTCACATACTGTATCCAACATTTCAGCCCCTCTAGTCTTAGGATAAAAGAAAGTTAAGATCTGTAAAGCTGCTCAACAAAAGAATTTAATTGCCCTCTCTTAAAATCCAGGGAAAATAGGGAGCACTAAAACTGATGTCAGAATTTTTTTTTAAAGAAAAAACAAAATACATACCCTTGGAAATAAACTCTATGGATCTTTATTTTCCTTCAAAATTTACTGACTGCAATGATAAAAAAAAAATATAAGTAGATTCAAAGTAAGTGAAATGTGGCAGACGTTGTTGAGATTTGGCATTTTATATTTGGATCTTTTAGAAAGACTTTTTGTAACACTCTTTGGTATTTGGCATTTTGGTGTATATCCAAGAAATATTACAATTTACATATTCATCCATAATTATCCAAAAAAGAACCAAGTATTGTCTCAAAAGCAAGCTTAGCTGGACTTTCTTACCAATCCCATTTATGTGCAGACATGAAAAGTTCGTATAGACAATCCAGAGTAAGATGATCCATATCACAATGAGAATCTCCTTAAATTTTTTCTGAAATGCTGATTTTCATTGTTTGTCTATTTCTCTAGGCTTACAAAGTAGTCTTTCTTTAGTAGCTCTTTTCAAGTACATGTGGTCTGCCTTGAAAACAGAACCTAATAACATATCTGTTATAACAAAAGCAGTATGATATCTATATGTTGCACAATATATTTTCTCTATGTTTTCATCACATGCAATGACTTTTATGTTTAATTGTACATTTTTAGCATTGATATTTCCACTTTTTTCTAATTAGGTAGAAAGGAATTGGTCATAATAGAGATGAGTTTCAGGTAGAATGCTGGTCTTTACAGGTCTTTGAATGTCCTTGTTAGAAGGTAGGGGAGAGGGGCATCTGGGTGGGTTAGTTGGTTAAGTATCTGTCTTTGGCTTGGGTCATGATCCTGAGATGGAGCCCAAGTTGGGCTCCCTGGTCAGTGGGGAGTCTGCTTCTCCCTCTCCCTCTGCTGCTGGCCCTGCTTGAGTTCGCTCTCTCTCAAATAAATCTATAAAATCATGAAAAAAAAAAAGGTGGAAGAGGGACACTAACTGAGAAGGCACTTGGAGAATAGAAAATGAAGAGGCCACTCCATTTAGTTTACATAGAATCTTATTCAGGGTAATTTACTGACAGAGGGTAGGGGTGGGGGGATTGGGCAGGCAATGATCCACAGCAGCCGCATAGCTATTCTCTGCAATATCCAGACCTTAGGGCACAGATTATATAGAGTGAGGGGACACACAGAAGGGCATTGTCACACATACCTCAAAGGACTTTCCTGCCCCTAATTGACAGCTAATCTTTAATTAGATCTTGGGCATCACCTGTGCATCAGGAAGGAGGAATAACTATGTTATCTCTAACAGATTCAGGGGAGACCAAAACAAGCCTTCCCCAAATCCCAGCCTGGGTGGGCATTTCTAAGGTATGTATTAATCTCCAAGGGGCCTGGAACATGTAGCCCCAAAGGAGGTCACTGAGCAAACATGAACATGATGGAGGGCCAAAGATAGAGCCAATATTGTCTGTACTCCTACAGTCCTCTACAGTAATGAGATGAGCTGACTTCTTGTCCTAGTTCTGACATCACATCTATATGACTTTGAGTAAGTCATTATCCTCCTTGAGCCATTATTTCCTCAAAACTAAAAGGAGTTAATAGTTTTCTCTCCTGCAGGATTATGAGGAGTAAATGGGACAGACAATATAAGAAAGCGCATGGTAAGACAGATGTAAATGAAAGTAAGTGCTGCATAAGACTATTAGTCCCAGCATCCTGGAAGACCTCAAGAGAAAGATGAGCTGCTGGAAGGCACACCTACATGGATGGCAAGATATTGTAGAGCCAGTTCTTTTGATTAAAATGTAAAAAGCAAAAAAATGCCCCCCAAAAAGTAAAAAGCTGGAATCTTGTTGCAAAATTTCCCAGAAAACATTGAGTTCATGTGAATGGTGGCTCCTAGAGTTGTAAAATACTCATGATGTTTTCCTGTGGATAATGCCATCCACATACTCAGAATATAGAATTCTTGGTGTTCTTCCTGGGAGTGGGGCCACTGACATAGCCTAGAAGCCCTTATAAACACATTTATTCAATGCTATCATGTGTTGCACACTACAAACCAACAGATGTTCTATAAATTTAGGCCGGTGAAAAAAACAATAGGTCAAACAATTGTTTTAAAAATTGTGGTATTTTTGGATTTAGTTGGGACAGAAGCTAATTGGGATTATGAACGATGTCCCAAGACACTAATTTAATCTCTGCAGTTTCATGTTGAGGCTATTAAATCTACCTAATTAAGACCTACTTCTTTCCAAAAAAAAAAAAAAAGACCTACTTCTTTCCAACTGAAGATTCTCAGTAGAAGTTCAAGGCAAAGATGGAATTAGAAAATGAGCTTTCTAACGTGTAGGTTAAGACATTGATGGGCTGAAAATATATTTCAAGTTCTATCTGTTGAACTAGAACAATTTCCACCACCATGCTTTATATCTTGTCTGTTTTTCTCAACAATTCACTGAAAACCATCATGATAGTTCAGTCAGTTATTCATATTTTGTGAGTACTTGCCCCAAAAAATCTTTTTAGAAATTACTTCTACTTCATCAGAGATGAATAGCCAGGTGGCACTAGACACAGTAGACATAAGGTGAGCTGTTAAGTCATCCATATCTTCCGATGAATATTAATTACCTTGCTTGAAAAACAAGAAGGTGAGGGAACAACGCAATGTCTTAGTGTATTTGGAATTAAGGTTAATCAAAGTTCGAGCCTTTGACATAAAATGGCATAATTGTGTCTCACAGATGGTCTGATATACAAATTATTGAGACAGAAGGAAACTGGTCACCTACATTGTCTGTCTTTGAAGTCAACTCTTGGAAATTGCTTATAGACTATTGAGAATCAGATGTATTGGGTAATTTTAATGCCTGTATCTTGTTAGTCCCTCAAGAGTACCATCAATTAATTGCCAGCTTTTTGGGAAAAGTATATGGATTTTCAAAATGCCATTTAAATGTATAATAGATGATGAACCATACAGGGTTACTCTAAAGAAGCATGGTTAACCTCACGTTTAAATATGGCAGAAAAACACCAAAGGGACACATAATTTGTTTAAGGTCATCCACCCAGGACAGCATTTTTGGATCTTACTTTGCCTTTTGTTCTACTCATCCATGTTAGGGTGTGAGAGCAGGTTATAATCATCCTAATCTTAATTCTGTCAATTTATCTAGTTAAAAGGGAGAAATACCCAAAGAGAGCACTCAGAATACTCTTGTACAGACATTAAAAAAAAAATGTCAACTGAGCAAAAGAATACATCACCCTTTTTTGCCATGTACCTAAAGCCCTTGCATATTTTATATTTTTTTTCTGTAAATAATCCAGTAGTTCTCAAACAGAAGTGATTTTTTTGCCCCCCTCAGGGGACATTTGACAACATCTAGATACATTTTTGGTTGTCACAGCTGGGGTCAGGTACAGCTGACATCCATCCAGTAGAAGCCAGGGATCCTCTAACACACAGGAGAGCCCCTATAACATAGAACAAAGAATGATCTGACCCAAAATGTCAATAATGTCATTGTCAGATTAAGTCTTTCCTCCATGTTGACTTAAGCCAGATTTCCAATGGAAATGACCATGTCGTACAAGAGATACACTCACTCTCATCTCCTCAGGATGAGGGATTCAAAGGAACGTGAGATGAAAACATCATGGGGATGAAAGATACAGCATAGGGAACATGGTCAATGGTATTATAGCCTTGTAAGTTGACAGACGGTAGCTACACTTGTGAGCATAGCCTAAGGTATAGAGATATTAATTTACTATGTTGTACACTCAAAGCTAATGGAACAATGTGTGTCAACTCTACTTCAATTAAAAAAAATAAATACAAAGAAAAAAAGGACATGTTGAGGTGCTTCCCCAAGATATCCACAAGAACATTCTCCTCTACATGGTGTTGAAGTCATTCCACTAACGAAACAGCAGCCACTTGCCTGTCTGAGAGTCACGTACAGTCTTAGGGCGTGATGTCTTTATGATTCTAAAGGTCAGGAAGACCTTGTGATCTCTTTGAAAGGAGACAAATGTGTACTTTGTACCAACCACTGCATTTAACGGCTTCATAAACCTAGCAGAACACTCAAAAATAATACTTTCAATCTGTTATCTATTTCACATTTAAGTGCTTTCTGAACACATAAGTAAAAAGTTCTGGGTTTGCTTTCAGCTGATCACTATGTCATTTTAAGACTTCTGGCAACCCCTAGGATCCTTCTAACCACAGCCGAATGACTTAATTTATCTTACATTTTTAAATTTTGGTCAAGAGTAGGTATTAAGCATTTTGTAACTGTTTGGGGAATTTGAAAGGTTATTAAGTTCTGAATAACAGAGCCTCTCATGTTTTCCCACCAAACTTTTCCCAGCAGTGAATATATCTGGATCTTATTCTGGTTTTTTATTCTTTTTTTAGCTTCCTGAAATGACTCATGTTCAAACACGGCGACCCTGGTTGATGTTTCTCCTGCAGAACTTTGGATTGACCCTAGGTTGGCTTTCTCTCTTGCTGCTGGCTATATATGAACAAAATATTAAAATATAAGTTAAGAGTCTCAAAATCCTTCACAAATAAATTTATATGGCTTCATTTTGTTTCTTTTGTTGAAAGTGTCGATAGTGGCTTGTAAATTAAGTCTTTTTATCTTAGAGGAAGAGTGTATGTCTTTTAGTTCATTAACTTATTAATTTTATGATGCACTTTGGTTTTAGAATATAAATGTCAGATTGTCCTCAATTGAGATTTTGATAGTAGAGCCCAGCACCCTGATGGAATTCACATCTTTTTTTAGGAATTAGTAAATTCTGAATTAATTCTGGTAAATTTTCAAACAATATTGTTTTGCCAATAAGGAATGTTTGAAGCAGATAGATGCCTCTTGGGATCAAATTGGCTGCAACTTCTTCTATGTCAATAATGTTTTTCTTCTTGTAAGATGATAAGCCATAAGCAAAATAAATTGCAAACAAATGTAATAAAGTCTAGTGTTGATGTTATGATTTGTATGACCTTCTGTTACTGGGTGTCAGATTCTGAGTCAATCCTTATAAAACCAATATAGTATTGTTCACCTGGAAGCATTACCCACAGGCTCATGAATGCTTTTAAGTCAGCAAACTCAGGAAGCCTAAAGGATAATGGGTCAGCGTCCTATCTAATCACCAAGTGAAATCTGTTCTATGTAAGGAAAACTGGAAACAAAAAGGGAAGTTAAGAATTTTAAGTAATAAAGCTGCAGTGAGGCAGTAGATCAATGCATAAAGTCACACAGATTCATCAGAGTGTACTTATGGATCTAATATTACTGACAATGTGATATAGTTTGTATTTGCTTGAGGAGACCTAAACATTGTTCATGAAATGTTCAAGCAGCATTACTGACAACCCGGCAAAATTATTAAAATAGAAAATAACTCTGGCTTTAGTTATTTTTCTTGGAAAACAGTGGCCTAATATTTTTCTTTTTTTTTTTAATGATATATCTTGACTAGGGAAAAAGCCCATTTTTCTGCCAAAATGACTCATGACAATCAAATACATCTCTTGCCTCTTTCTTACCAGTAGGCAGATACTCTGGCATGTCCCACCCAAGCACAGTCTTTTTCAACCACCTTTATTTGATTTCAAAATGAGGCTTGTTTCTTCTTCAGTTGTCTTCAGAGCTTGATTTAATAAGGGGGCCTCATGACATAGTGCAGTCGTTCACAGATGTTGGCAAACATTAGGCTCAACTAGAGGATTTATTCAAACACAGAATGTTCACCTCCATCTTGGGAGTTTCTGATTCTGTAAGTCTGGGTAGGCTTTGAGACTTTGGTTTTGAACGACCTCCAGGTGGTACTGATGCTGCTGGTTGGGCCCCCCCTTTGAGCTACACTCGTGTGGTGGAATCCAGGCACACAAAGCTGTTGCCCAAGAGCTGGTCATTCTGATTAAACTGATTAACACGGCAAAGCTCAAACCAGACCAGTGCTCCTGGGTTGAAACTCATTCCTCTTTACGTCCTTGCCTGGGAGCATCTGACCAGTCAGAGGAGTCACTGGATGAGGAGTCCACAGAGAGGCACTTTTCTTTATGTTTGCCTTAAAGGTAAGCAGACCTGACACATTGAGTTTTGCCCTTCTTTTGTTAAAGAATATAGTAATTTGTAGTTGAACAAAAAAATGCCTTTGTATGGGTCAACACAGCACAGAGGTTGCATACAAGAAGCACCTGGCATCATCTGTGTTTTGGTTTCTATGACCAAGTTCTGATTTTGACATTAAGCCCTAATTTATGCCAATTTAATTAGAAAAGCTCTGATAGATGACTTTATTCCAAGGTAAAGTTTAGAGTGGTTTGGGGCCAACTAAATTAAAATGTTTGATGTGAAAAAAATAAAATAAAATAAAATAAAATATTTGATGTGAGCTACTCCATAACCTTCAAGTTAGAGTGAGTGTCACCTGACCTCTAGGATGAGGATGTGGGCATAGGTGTTTGCAGGGAGTCATGTGTTGGAATGATTGGAGGGACATCCTCCATGAGCATTTTGCAAGCCTACAACTAAGGCCTTGATTGTAAGCAGAGTCCCAGCCATCATAGGCCACCTGTAGAGGTAACCTTAAGAATAGCATGATGTAATGGCTTCTGAGGGCACCTTTCTGGGCTCACGACTACTTCCTTCTCCTACCTGAGCTGGCTGTTTGCTAATCCACTGAGTAATCCAATAGTCTGAGATGGAGCTCCAGCCACAAACAATCTTAGAATTGCTAGAAATTCTCTTGTTCCTCAAAATTGAGTGATAATGATAAACCTATTAGACCAACTATTTGCCTTCTAAATATGCACAGAGCCTAAATTTGGGATGGCTGAATTTTGTCATCCCGGTAAGTCATTTAAATTATGTGTTACTCACTGAGATTTGGCGTAATTGGTGTGTTCCTTGAAGGCAGATTTCTCAATAATGTTAGAGTATTTCTGTTTGCCAGACCTAAATTTAGGATTCCAGTGTATTTCTACTTGGTGATTGATTTGTTTTGTAGTCACTGAGCTAGAAATGGTCCACAAAAAAAAAAAATCAAGGGGCAAATCACACAGAAATCCTACTTGAACATCTGTCACCCACTGACAGCCATGTTTAGGGGAAGGGGAATTGGCTCCACGTCACTGTGATGCTAAGTGCAGGGCCTGGGAAGATGGTTTCAGTGCTGTAAGCTTACCAGTATGAGACTGTTATACGTATGCACTTAGAAATTATGGCCAATACCACTCCTCCCAGAACTCACATTTTGGAGGTGAGACTGTGCCTCTTTCTAAGACACCTGTCAGGATACTGCACACTTACCTGTTCCTTTCTCTTCAAAGCTGGAGGGTTTGAGGCTGCTACTCACCAGGTAGACTGGACTGCTACTAACCAGGTAGATTGGACTACTCGGTTTGGGGCTCTTGTGTGATCGATTAAAAAAAAAAAATCAGGTTTTAAACTGGAATCTTGGTTCAAATCCCAGTGCTGCCATTTAGTGGCCTTATAATTTCTTTGTACAACTATGTCTTCTCATGTAAAATAAAACTAACAATGGAACCTAACTCATAGGATTGTGGTGAGGTCCATATGAGATACCTACTGCTCACAAAGCACTTAGCACAGTACCTGGAAAATAGAAATGGCTCCAGAAAGATGAAATTACCCATTGTCATCAGTTTCACAGTTTACTTCTCAGAGCTATATTTTGGGTCAAGGAAATGTCTTGTCTTGTTGGAGAAAGGTGATCAAGTCTTCTTTATGTAATGTCTGAGATCCTCTGGTGATGCCTACAAGCCAGCCCCCACCAGTTCTGAGCTGTGCGCAGGTACTTTCACCTTTACTCACTTCCAGATCCAGAGAGATGGGGTCCCCTTGGGCTGCTGACCCTCCTCCGCCCATCTCCCTGGGAAGCCTTTATCCACATGTCATAAGGCTTGCGCTCAGTGTGAGCCCCTCTGTCCTTCCCTTTCTCTCTCATAATAGATGAAAACCTGTTATGTTCTACTCTACTCATACTTCTAAGGATGTAGAGGTCGAATCATGGAGCCCTGAGGTTATGGTTACTGTTATGACTCAATCTCAACTCCGGGAGAGCAAAAAGTAGCTCAGTAGATTGCCCATGTTGCCAGAGCACCTGCTATCTAAACAGTGAGGCCTGGCCTGTCTAAACAGCCTGACCTGCCCCCTGGCTGGCAGCACACATAGCCTCCACTGGACCCCAAGAACACCATGGACAGTGGTGCTCATCTCCCCCACATGCTGTGCACACCCCAAGCGCCATAGCTCTCTTCAATGTGGGGGGACGAGCCCCACATTCTCATACTTTACTTACATAGGCACCTCTCAAAACCCAACTGAAACTGTAGGGAGTTTGAGAGGCTAAAGAGACATTACCAAATCCAAAGGGATACCCCACCCCATTGCTCCTTGAAGGGCCTACCTATGGAATGTATTTGCACAACCTGACTGTACCCATGCACCCACCCACCCTGCCCTGCCCCCGCCACAATATCCACATCTCAGAGCAGGATGTTTGTCATATAGATCTTCCCCTGCACACTCCTCCATGCCCCACACCCAGTTTTGCAAAGTCTCTTGCATCTCAGAAGCTTCTCTTATATAGCTCCCTCCACATCCCTAATCATACTTAACAACATCAAAAAATTTCCCTCTTCCCCTACTCACAGAGAGGGATGCTTTACCTGCACTCCCACCAATTCCCATCTGTACCCTTGGCTTCACTCAAAATTTTGGAAAATATCTAGGATTTCTGTTTTCTAGGTATGTTGTCTCATGGTCTCAGCATTCCCTTAAACATCAAGCAAGGCCGAGTGCCCATTGACAGCCTACTGGATCACATAATGCTGGTGCGGGAACCAAAGTCAACCATTTAATTCAACTCTTTGATTTTATAGTCGTGTCGTTACAGCAAACGTATTTATAGCACTCTGTGCCAGACACTATTAAAAGTGCTTTATGAGAGTCATTAAATTCTCTTAAGAACCCTGAGAATGTAGGCCTTATACCATTTTCACGCTCCCTTTTACAAATAAACAAACTGAGGCCCAGAGAGGTCAGTTAACTTGCCCAAGTTACAGAGCCAAGGCAGGCTGGCTCTAGAATCTGCAATCTTAATCTGTATATCACATGGCCTCTATAGAGGGGAAACTGAGGTTCAGAGAGTCTAAATGATTTCCTAACCTCTTATCCCTGGAAAGGAATTGACATAGGACTTCATTCAGGTCTCTGGCTCTAGTCTAGCCATCTTAACAATCTCCAGGCCTTGCTGGTCTTGCCCAGTCAAACTCTTCACCTGCAAGATCTTGGTCATTTGAGGTTACTTTAAAAAAAAAATTATTTATTTATTTATTTATTTATTTATTTATTTATTTATTTAGAGGTTGCTTTTACTACCCAATTCATGTTAATTTCTCCCCATGAGGATGTAGAGTCTAAGCAGCAAGATTTTTTTTAAATTGAAATATAACTGACATATAACATATTTCAGATATACAATAAGATGGTATTTGCATGTCATGAAATGTTTACCACAGTAAGTCTATCTAGTTACAATCTATCACCACACATAGTTACAAATTTCTTTTCCTGTGTCTAGAAGTTTTAAGATCTACTCTCAGCAGCTTTCAAATGTACAACACAATATATCGACTATAGTCACCATTCCATGTTACATCTCATGACTTATTGATTTTATTAATTTTTTTTTATGATAGTCATACAGAGAGAGAGAGAGGCAGAGACACAGGCAGAGGGAGAAGCAGGCTCTATGCACCGGGAGCCCGACGTGGGATTCCATCCCGGGTCTCCAGGATCACGTCCTGGGCCAAAGGCAGGCGCCAAACCTCTGCGCCACCCAGGGATCCCCTTATTGATTTTATAAATAGAAGTATATATCTTTTGACCACCATCATGCGTGTCTCCCACCCCCATCTCTCTGCTTCTGGCAACAACCAATCTGTTCTCTAAACCTCTATGTTTCCTTGGGGGTGTTTTTTGTTTTAAGATGCCACTTATCAGCGAGATCATACGGTATTTATTTGTCTCTGTCTCACTTATTTCATTTAATGTACTCAAGATCTATCCGTGTTGTCAAAAATGGCAGGATTTTCTTCTATTTGTGGCTGTATAATATTCCATTGTGTTGAGTTTATATAATGAAATACTAATATATATGTAGAATATATATTATATATGTAAAGGAATATTGATATATATGTGTGTGGTGATATATACAACTCATCACCACATAATATTTGTATGCCATCATACATATATATGTGGATATATATACACATACATATATGGATATATATATATCCACATATATATCACCATATATATGTATAAATATAAATCTCAAATTTTCTTTATCCATTCATCCATTGATGGACACAGGTTTCCATATCTGGGCTATTATAAATAATGCTGCAACAAAAATAGGGGTGCAGGTTTCCTTTTGAGTTATTTTCATGTCCTTCAGATAAATACCCAGAAGTGGAATTGCTGATCATAAGGTAATTCTATTTTAACTTTTTGAGGAATCTCCATACTACTTTCCCTAGTGGCCTCCCCAATTACATTCCCACCAGCAGGACACAAGGGTTCCTTTTTCTCTTAAGGGTTTTCTTTCTCTGAAGAAAGGAAGGTTGGTTTCTCACCAACCCTTGTTATTTCTTGTCTTTTTCATATTAGCCATTCTGATATATATGAGGTGATAGTTCATTGCAGTTTTGATTTGTATTTCCTTGATGATTAGAGATTTTGAGCATTTTTCATATACCTATTGGCCATTTGGAAGTCTTACTTGGAAAAATGTCTATTCAGGTGCTCTGCCCATTACTTAATTGGATTTTTTGCGGGTATTTGTTTCACTTTTTTAAAAAGATTTTATTTATTTATTCATGAAAGAGAGAGAGAGAGAGAGAGGCAGAGACACAGGCAGAGGGAGAAGCAGGCTCCATGCAGGGAGCCCGATGTGGGACCCGATCCCGGGTCTCCAGGATTAGGCCCTGGGCTGAAGGCAGACCCTAAACTGCTGAGCCACCCAGGGATTCCCTGTTTGTTTCACTTTTGAGTTGTAAGAGTTCATCTACTTTGGATATTAACCTCTTAACAGACTTCTGATTTGCACATATTTTTCCCATTTGGTAGGCTCCTTTTCATTTTGCTGATGGTTTCCTTTACTGTTCAGAGCTTCTTAGTTTTATAAAGTCCTACTTGTTCATTTTTTGCTATTTTTATTTGGGCTTTTGGTGTCAAATCTAAAAAGCCATTACCAAGATTGATGTCAGGGAGCTTACCACCTATGTTTTCATCTAAGAGTTTTAACATTTCAGGTCTTATAATCAAGTTTTTAGTCCATTTCAAGTTGGTTTTTGTATATAGTATGAGGCAGTGGTCCAGGTTCATTCTTCTGCATGTAGCTATCCAGTTTTCTCAACACTTTATTTAAGAGATCTATCTTTTTCCCATTGCATATTCTTGCCTCCTTTGTCATAAATTAATTGGCCATATGTGCATGGGTATATTTCTGGCCTTCTATTCTATTGATCTATTGATCTGTTTTCATGCCAGTACTAATCCGTTTTGATTATTCTACCATTATAATAGGGTTTGAAATCAGGGAGCATAATGCTTCCAGCTTGGTTCTTCTTAAGGATGGCTTTGGCTACTTGGGTTCTTTGTGGTTTCATACAAATTTTAGGACTATTCTATTCTTGTGAAAAATGCCATTGGATTTTGCATGGGGAAATCATTGAGTCTGTAGGTTGCTCTGAGTATTATGGACATTTAACAATATTACTTCTTCTAATCCATGAACATGGAATATCTTTCAACTTATTTGTGTCTTCTTCAATTTCTTTCATCAATGTCCTGATAGTTTTCGGTCTACAGGCATTTTGCCTCTTTGGTGAAATTCATTCCTAAGTGTTTTATTATTTTTGATGTAATAGAAATGGATTGTTTTCTTAGTTTATCTTTCTGGTAGTTCATTACTAGTATAGAAATGCAACAGATTTCTGTATATTGTATTGCTGTGTATTTCCCTGTTTAGGGCTGTTAATTGGTTTATATATTTATGTGCTGCTATGTTGAGTGGCTAAATATTTGCAAATGTTATGTGCTCTTATTGGACTGATCCCTTTTTCATTCTTTAATGGTCTTCTTTGTCTCTTGTTACCATTTTTGTCTTGAAGTCTGTTTTGTCTGTTGTAAGTATAGCAATCTTAGTTTTCTTTTGGTTTCCATCTGCATGGAATATCTTTTTCCATCACTCTACCTTCAGTTTGTGTATGTCCTTCCTTCTTAAGTGAGCCTCTTGTAGGCAACATATGAATGGGAATTTTTTTTTTTTTTTTTTTTACCCATACAGCCATCCTATGTCTACTGATTGGAACATTTAGTCTATTTACATTTAAAATAATTACTGATAGGTACACACTAACTGCCATTTTGTTAATTGTTTTCTGGCTGTTTTGTAATTCTTTTTTTGCTTTCTTGTTCTCTTTCTTGATGATTTTATGGCTTTCTGTAGGGATCTTAGATTACTTTCTCTTGCTCTTATTTGTATCTAATATAGATTTTTGCTTTCTGTTAACATGATGCTTACATTAAAAAAAAACAAAACCTTACATTTATAACAATCTATTTTAAGTTAGTAACAAGTGAAGTCTGAATGTATCCAAATCTCTACATTTTTATAATCCCTCTCAATATTTTATTTTTATATCACAATTTACATCTTTTTATCTCATATATCCATTAACAAATTATTGTAGTTTTAGTAATTTTTACTACATTTGTTTTTGACTTTCCATGTGAAAGTAATTAATCCATCACCTTTACATTAGATTATTCTAATTTTACCATTCATTTACCTTTACCAGTGAAAATTATACTTCCACATATTTCCCCTTCACTAATTAGCAGCATTTTGTTTCAGCCTAAAGGAGTCCCTTGAATATTTCTTGTAACGTCTGTCAGATGATAAGCTTCTTCAGTTTTTATTTGTCTAGAACTCTTTATCTGTCTTACAATTCTGAAAGAAAATTTTGCCAGGTAGAATATTTTAGTTGGCAGTTTTTTTCTTTCAGCACTTTGAATATATCATGCCACTTTCTTCTGACCTGCAAAATTTCTGCTGAAAAATCTGCTCATATTAAATGGGGATTCCCTGTACTTAACAACTTATTTTTCTCTTGCAGCTTTGAAAATTTTCTCCTTGTCTTTGAATTTGACACTTTAATTAAAATGTGTCTCAGTATAGGTTTCTTTTGGTTTCTCTTCTTTGGATCTCTCTGGGATTCCTGAATCTGTATGTATGTGTCATTCCCCAGATTAGGTAAGTTTTTAGCCATGATTTCTTCAAATAAATCTTCTGACCATTTTATTTTCTCTTCTCCTTGGAACGCTATAATGCAAATGTTGGTTTGCTTGATGGTGTCCCATAAGTCCATTAAGCTATATTCATTATTTTTCCTTTTTGATTTTTAAAAAAGATTTATTTATTTATTTGAGAGAGAGAGATCATGAGCATGAACATGAGCAGGGCGAGGAGGCCAAGGGAGAGGGAGATGCAATCTCCTTGCTGAATAGAGAACCCCATGTGGGGCTTGATCCCAGGATCTTGAGATCTTGACCTGGACCAAAGGCAGACACTTAAGTGACTAAGCCACTCAGGTGCCCTCTTTTTTCTTTTTGATGTTTTAAGTAAGTTGGTTCCACTGTCCTATAGTTGAGTTCACGGATCCTTTCTTCTGCTTCATCTAATCTTCATCTGAAGAGGATTATGGTCAACCCTTATGTGTGTGTTTAATTGGAAACCTGTCCCTCAGGCCACAGCTGTGAAGACAAGTTGATGGGTTTCTTGAACAAAAAGACTGGTTACCTCAGTCTGTTACCTCTCTGCTATGCTTTGTGGATTGGATGGTTGAGAACTCTTTCTCTCTTTGCTACAGTTTTGTGGGATGCACTAGCAGAAGCCTCACTGGCCACGAGAGCCAGGCAATCTAGAGATTTGTCTTGGGCAGCAGCTGTAAAAATCAGGGTGCCAGATAAATATAGAAGATCCTTTTTGGGAGAAACTGGCACTGAAATGAGGCAGAGGGAGAGCACTAATATGGTGCCTGCCAGCCTCTGTCTTTGAAGAGTATTTCACTAGGCCTTTAGCTGTGTGTTAAATTGGATGCCTGCCTCTCAGGCTGATGCTTTAGAATAAGCAAATAAGTCTCTTTCACAAAAAGTTTGGGTACTTTTCATTCAACTTCCTCTGCCCTGGGCCCTGGCATGGGCTCTGTGTAAGCTATTTAAGCACTGTTTCTTAGCTCACCATAGGTTTGTGTGCCTAGTGGGGGCAAGCCTCATTAAACTGAAAAAAGTTTTGGGGGCTCATCTCTCAGGTAGAGCTCTTAGAGTTGGGATGCCAGATATTTGAGTCAAACCTTTCATTCCTCAGGAAAAAGGTCGGGATTGAGTTCTCTCTCAACTTAAGTTATCATGCTAGGGGTAAGGTTGATGGTAAAATTGTCTCAGCCTCTCCACCCCACCTCAATATGGGTTTTTTTTTTTTTCTGATTTGCCCCATATGGAGGAGTCACTCAGCTAGTTTTGGGACTTTCTTTTCAGAAGAAATTATTCCTTATGCAGTTGTAGATTTGTCTGTGGGAAGAGGTGAGTTCAGGATTCTTTTACATCCACATCTTGAATGAGAAGCTATTTATTTATCTTGTGATTTGGAGCAATATAGTAAGCAATTACAAAATGTTAGATGTGTAAGGTCACCTAATGTGTTTATTATGGCTTAAAAAACTGGTCTCTGAGTGACTCAGTTGGTTAAGCACCTGCCTTTGGCTCAAATCATAATCTCAGGGTCCTGGGATCGAGCCCCAGATTGGGGTCCTTAATAAGCGTGGAATCTGCTTTTCTCTCTTCCCCTGCCCCTCCACCCTGCTTGTGCTCTTTCACTTGCTCACTCTCTCTCAAATAAGTTTTAAAAATCTTTTTTAAAAAAATCCTCTAAATCTCATTTAGAGTTTTCAATGCATTGCCCTTAAAAAAAAAAAATGCAGAGAGAAATACCTGGCTATCAGGCCAACCTGGAAAAGATAGATGACCCTGCAGATACTAAGTTACCCAGATCATCAGTCACAATAAAAGAATAGATAGGAATAGATGACAAAAATTGTGTAAATATTTTTTTCTGCTCGAGAGAGTGTTTCCTGTGATAGTGTTATGTGTGATGAACCCAAGTAATAAGTACAATGCTGAGACCAACATTTAGAGAGAGTTCATGGAGATAAGTTTTGCTTTATTTTTTAATTAAGTAAGAGCAGAGGGTATATCCAGAATTATACTTTAATAATAATTGTAATAGCTATTACTCATTGAACTTCTTTATACAAGGCATGGCTTATTACTTTACCTATACTATTTCTCTTGTCGTTTAAGTCCTATATTAAGCCATTTTGGAGATGAGGGGCTTGAGTCAAAAAGCTTAAGTAACTTACTAAAGATTACACAGCTCATAAATGGCAGAGCTACTGTGGTTCCATGGTCTTGGGTCTTTCCACTGCCTCAAACAAGGAACTCAAAAGGCAGCACTAGAAGAGGTCCTTCTGAAGTGCTGTGTGGGAATCCCCTTTCTTACACATCAACTTCCAACAATGGAGCAAGATGCCTTGGAATGAGGGGGTTCCCCAGTTGGGAAAGGCTTTTAATAAGGAGATGTGGAGCTAGATGACCTCTAAGCACCCTCAACCACCATCACCACCATCACCACCACCAAGCTAGATGCTGACAGTCCTGCAAAGGCATTTTGTTGGAGGGAATGGAAATTGACAACACATTTGTGTTCTAAAGACTCAAACTTCATACTACATACAATTTAGGGGAGAGAAACACTTTCCCATCCATTTTTGGAGCTATTTTAGGTTTGCCAACTATATCTGAGGGTTCTTTTTTTCAAATATCCAGGTTGCTATCATAGCACTCACTGAAAACTTTGAAGTTAACTCCTTCCTTGTCTGTGTTTTCCATTACACTTTTAGTTCTTCCAGGGTAAAATGATCTCTCTTATTCACATTTATACTCTTAGAACCTAGCATATCACCCACAAGGTGCTAAATAAAAATTTGTTAAAATGAACTGTCTAAAAACAAGTCAGAGCATGTCATTCCCTTAATCAAAATATTTTGTTTCTCCCTGTTGCCTTCAGGAAGATGTCCAAGTTACTTAACATGGAATACCTTCACAAATCCATGATTTGTCCTCTTTCTACTTCTCCTGTGGGATTTTCATTCCTTCTTTGTGTTTTATGTTCCAATAAAATTAGAATGCTTGTGTATTTTCTTTGAGGTATTGCTGTTTCTCATAGCCATGTGTTTGCAAAGTGGTTTCCTTTCTCTGGCATGCCTTGGGTATGACTTCCTCTAGAAGTTCTCTTCATTCTTCCTCCTAGGTCTTACAAAACCCAGTGGGATTCTATCACCATCTTTTCTCCTTCCATTAACTCTCTATCATGGTACCCAGAGCTCTGGCATATCACTGTTTAGACAGCACTTTTTCCCACCAGAAGGCAATCTTCTTGAGAACAGATGCTACATTTTGTTTATCCTGATATTTATAGAACCATGATCTTTACCTGGCCCATTGATGGCATTCAGTAGCTATCTGATGAATAACTGAATGAATCAATTAAAGTGCTTTGGCAATTGTATTGGAAATCAAACCAATATTTAAGTTTCTAAGATATTTTCAAAGTCTATTTGAAAACAAACAGAAAACCTCATAGAGATGCCAAATTGCTTTTTCTTCACAGATAAAAAGCAGATCTAATTTACCTAAATGGCACTGTTAATCCCTGGTGGAGTTGTGCAAATCTTTAGGCTACAAAGAATTACTTATGAGGTTGTTTTTTTTTTAAATAATGGTATACAATTCTTTTTTCAGTGTTGTTTTAATGCAAGTATTTGAGGAGGCTTTGAATATCAAGAGATTACAATTATCTCTTAAATTCTTCTCCTGGAATGAAGATTATAAACCACTCTCCATATCTGAAACCCATTGAGTAGAAAAGATGAGACCAATCTAATGAAATTCCAGCCTAATCTTTTGGATTGGGATCACAAGTAGGATATTCAAAGTATTTACCTGTAGTTGTGCAAGTATTAGTCTGATGTTTTTATAAATCATTATTATTTTTAAAGATTTATTTACGAGAGAGAGAGAGAGAGAGAGAGAGAGAGAGAGAGAAAGAATATGAGTGGAAGGGGCAGAGGGAGACAGAATTCCAATCAGACTCTGCACTGAGCATGGAACCTGATGTGGGGTTTGGCCTCATGACTGTGATCATGACCTGAGCCAAAACCAAGACTTAGATACTTGACCAATTGCACTACCCAGGTGCCTCCTTTTTTGTTTTATTTTTGTAAATCATTTTTAAAAAATCTTTTAGTTATTATTCCAATAGTGTCATGAGGTGGATAAAACAGCCTTGTGCTATTGACCAAATTTTGTTTGTATATCCCCAAAATTCATTTGTTGAAATTCTAACTCCCAAGGAGAATTTTTGTAGATGTGGCCATTGGGAGTTGATTAGGTCGTGAGAGTGGAGCACTCATGAATGGGATTAGTGTCCCTATAAAATGGAGTCCATTTTATAAGGACACTTATAAGAAAGCTCACCTCACCCTCACCATGTCAGTACACAATAAGAAGACAGCCTCTATTAACCAGAAAACATGCCTTCACCAGACACTAAATCTGTCTAGGACTTGATTTAGGATTTCACAGCCTCCAGAACTGTGAGAAATAAAATTCTTGTATGTATAAGCTACCCAGTTTACAGTATTTTGTTATAGCAGCCCAAACTGACTAAGACACTTTGGTTTTCAGGAAAGGTGATGCTAGTGAGTCACCAATAGATTCTTTTGTCAAACTCAGAGGCTACAGCTAGCACTGGAACTCAAGAGTTGGTATACTATTGTTCAGATGTTTCCTTTCTGACCAACATGAAAAAAGATAGGTAAAACATGCAACAGGATCTCTGTTTAGATACCTTTTTTAAGAAGATAGTGATTTTAGAGATGAGAGGGGAGTATTCCACATCTTCATCATATGACATAATGACAATAACCCTCACACCACTGCCAGTGCCATGACCACTGGGTAAGCACTGACTATAGACCAGGCACTGTTCCAGGTGCTGTAAGTATCATCTCCATTAACCTTAGTACAATTTTAAGATAGTTATTCTTTTTTTTTTTGAGATAGTTATTCTTACATGCGTATACTGATGTTTGTAAGAAATTGGTGAGCAGTTAACATCCATCTTCTAGGATTAGTATAAGAAGTACAGGAGAAAGTGCATTTGAGAGTATTTGCAAACAGTAAATATCTAAACGAATAGTAGATTATTTTATTCTGCACAATTTATTTAAAGAGGAGACACTCAGATTGAAGCGCATGTAATAATATTTGTCTGGTTGTCCAATTATGTTCTGCATCAAGACTATTGTTGATCTGATAAGTCAGTACATTAAAAGTTAAACAGAATTCTTCTCTGAAATAGATATATGATATGATTATATCCAACTTCATGTATAGAATCGGAGAATGCTTGGTCTGGAAGGAAACTTTGACAATTTCCAGCTCAATCCTTTATTTTACAAAGGTGGAACTTAAAATACTAGAAGGCTAGTACAATGCAGTGTGATTAGAAGTATGTTGGGGAAATATAGGTTCTGGATGACAAAATGTTGGCAGCAAGGGAAAGAGAACTACGGAAAGAGGTTTGGAGAAACTGATTTGTCATTGGAGACAAGGAGTTGGGAGTGGGAGAGAAAGCTGCCCAGACACAATATTGGAAGGGGTGCCATAGCCTCAATCCTAATTCCAGAAGCCTTCTTTCCATTTAGCATCAAAGAATCCAGACAGCAGTCAGATGGGCTGGGGTTTGAGGCTCTGACCAGGATGATGGATGAGTCACTGCATCTCAGGATTTAGACGGGTGTCTCTGAATTTCAACACCACCTCCAAGTCCCACTCTACTACTATTGGCTCATCAGAGGATTCGGGAATCCAGGAAATGGAGGTTGGGGAGTCACACTGACCTTGGCCAAGGTGTTGCAGTTGGTGAGTTGCAGAGCTGAGCCCAGAATCCAGCTCCCCTGACTCATCCTCTGTCTTCCACACTGTCTGTTTTGAGTCTACGTTCTGCCAAGGTCTTCTTTCTGGAACTTCCATTGTCTCTTTCTTCAACAAGAACTTTTCTTGCAAAAGGATTAGCGATATTACTTATGTAACCTTGTAACTGAAAGAATGAGAGGTTTGAGGGATCATTCTACATCTACATCATATCACATCATGGGAATAGCTGCCCCCTCATACCACTGCCAACCCTAGGGCAACTACCTTCATTTGTGAAGCACCAATGTGTACCGGGCACTATGAGAGTATCTACTACTTGGAGGTAGTTATTTTTACATGAGTTCACTGATGTTTAGAGAACATACATAGCCACATATGGGTATCATTCAACAGTTCAAATGAATTTACTTCTTTCTGTGGTCTGTTCAGGGATCATGAAATTTGTTTATTAGTTCTGGCTTCCATAGCCTGGCATATTAAAAGAGCATGGGCTATGAAGCCTGCCTCTGATACTTATTTGTTGTGTTAACTTGAACAAATTCCTTAACCATTCTGAATCTCAGTTCCCATCTGAGGCCAGTGTAATACTTTCTGCCTTTCAGGGCAACATAACATAGTTCCTAGCATATAACAAGCAGTCCATAAATGATAGCTATAATGTCACTTCTGTTAATAATATTTTGATCAGCCCAGGTATAAGAAAAAGAGTAAAGATTAAATTGAGTTCAAAAGCAATAGTAATACTAACATACTAGCAACACTTGCCAAGCATTTTCTATATTTTGGGCACTGTTTTATAAATAATTACCTGTATCATCTTATTTAATCCTCACAGCGACCTTTACTACCTAAAGTTCATTATGAGAATCAAGGAGTAAATACTTGTAAATAGCTAGCATAGCAACTGGCATATAATAAGCTGTGTGTTTATTAATACAAAAAATATAAATACTATTATTTTCCTCATTTATCAGGGATATTGACTCACAAGAGTATGTGACTTGGCCAAAGTCACACAGCTAGCAAGAGGTGAAGCTAAGACCCAAATCCTGGTAAGCCAAATCCTACATTCCTCACATGGAAGTGTCACAGCAAATAGTCCTGGTAATTCCCACAGAGTAGAAGGTTGTGTACCCTGTGTTGGAGATGAGGGTTATCTTCCATGAACTGGTTGACTTGTCTTCCATGTTACCTCTTTCTCTCATTTCCTTAGATAATGATTTCTTCCAATCCCCTAATATCTAGTTCTTTCTCTCTCTCCATCTGCTTGAGTGGTCCTTTGTCTCTCAGAAAACAACTCAACCATACAGATCCCTTTACTCTTTCTGCTCACGTGGAGACCATGAAAAGTTACCACTCTCTCAAGAGATTTATAGCTTTAAAACAGCACCTTTTCATCCATACCGCACCCTGCAGGTCAACCCACATCAGAAATCTATGTGCCTTTTGGTCCCCTTCTCTGAATCTTTCCAGACTGTTCCTAAGTCCCCTTTGGGCCAAATCTCTATATCCTTTGCCCAAGGTCTCAGGTAACACATTCCTAAAAACGTGCATTTGTGTTACAGGAGAAGTGTGGAGACATGTTACCGCCTAGCTGCCTGGGTGCAGAATGTCTGCTCATTGTTAGTACAACCCTTTCTACCTCTTCTGCTGTGTAACCTATATTGCATATGTTTGCACAGAAAGCCTCGTTTGTATTCCGAGTCTGTTATTTTGATCTGCACGATAAGACAATCACTGTCATTTGAATCCATAGCTTGCGGGGCCTCCTCTGCTTTTCAAGTACGATAAGTTCTTAAACACAAGCGAGATGAAAAACATATTGCGCTTCCCTCAGGGACTATTTAAAATGTAAAATATAAATATTTCTCCTTTGAATGTACTTAACTTAGCAAGCCTGTATCTGGTTTGTGTCCTTTCAGTCATCACACTGACACTGTGTTTGCTATTCCTTCATTTAGCTGAGTCAAAATGAGCTGGAGAAGCGAAAATCAGCACTTCAGCCCTTTCTGCGGAGCAGAGCACAGGAAAGCTTGCCAAATCTCCCTTGATCACATAATGCCTTTCAGATAAGGTTAACTCTGCAGTAGGCCCTGCCTCGTGTTAGTGTTTTATGGTGACAGATCTGCTGGCTTAGGGTCTCCTGTTGCAATGAATCCAGTGTGAGGAAAAGCTAGCAAGACAGTTGGCCATTGGGAGGGCCATGCTCATCTCACTGGGCTCTCTGTACCCAGGGCTTGTGGTCTTTGTGGGGTGGGGGCCACCTCAAAACCACCGCCTCCCTTCCACACCTGCCCCAACCAGGGCGTCCTGGAGAATTCCTGAACATGGAGAAACTAACAGAGTGGCAACCTCTTCCTTCCAGCACCCTTGTACTTTGCCAACCCAGCTGCTGTCATTCAGGTCAGAGGGAGGACAGTGCTTTTGTGCCACCCAGTTTTTAGAAATCTAGCACCGGCTCAGGACAGGTAAGGAGACTGGGAAATGGAGTGTGGGCTCTCTCGATTCCATTCTGCAGGTAGAGTATGAGATGTTGATGCCTATGGCTCCCAGCAGATGAGATTTTCTATATATTCTCTTCGCAGGCCTTTCTTTTGTTATAAGAAAAATAATGAAAGAAACTTTATCAGGTGAAGGAATAAAATGTCTTTGTTAAGAGAGGGGACACTTAGCACTCCAGGGGCAGCACCCGGGGAGGGGGTGGGGGGAGAGCGACTTCTCAGTCTCCCAGCCCCTGAATTGTTTCCTCAAGCATGATCTCATGAGTAAGCCCCCATGAGGATGAGAATCTGGAGGGAAAGAGGCATGAAATATATTTAATGTAAAATTTACCACTTAAACCATTTTTAGGCATACAATGCAGAGGCATAATGTCATTCACAGTATGTGCTACTGTCATCACTTACATGTCACACTCCTTCTACCACCAGAAACTCTGTGGTCATCAGGCAATGACTCCCCATACCTGCCACTGCCTGAGTAAACTCCAGCATATGTTTCCAAGGTTCATCCAAGTTGTAGCAGGTCTAAGAACTTCCGTCCTTTTTTCGAAAAATGGAAATATAATTAACATGCAATGTGATATTAGTTTCATGTGTACAATATAATGATTCCATGACTATGCATATCTCGGTGCTCATCATGATAAGTGTACTCTTAACCGCCTTTTCTCTCTTGTCTCTCTCATCTATTTCTTTTTATGATTAAATAATATTCCAGTGTATGGATATACCATACTTTATCTGCTCACCTGCTGATGGACCCTTGGCTTGCTTCCACATTTTACCTATTATATGGAATGCCACAATCATACAAGCATCTGTTGGTGTCCCTACTTTCTTTCATTTGGCGTATACACTTAGGAGTGGAATTGCTGGGTCATTTGGGCATTCTGTGTTTACCTTTCTTGAAGAACCACCAAACTGTTTTCCACAGCAGTTTACATTCCCAACAGCAATGGGAGGGTTTGGGTTTCTCCGCATCCTTGGTAAATGGCCAACATTTACCATTTTCCATTTGATTATCATTATCATCATCATCATTATTATTATTGCCATTCTAGAGGGTATAAATCTCATCGTGATTTTCATTCACCTTAATGACTAAGGATGCTGAGCATCTTTTCATGCATTCATTGTCTATTTGTGTATCTTCTTTGTAGAAATTTCTTTTTTTTTTTTTTAAAGATTTTATTTATTTATTCATGATAGTCACACAGAGAGAGACAGAGAGGCAGAGACACAGGCAGAGGGAGAAGCAGGCTCCATGCAGGGAGCCTGACGTGGGATTCGATCCCGGGTCTCCAGGATCGCGCCCTGGGCCAAAGGCAGGCGCCAAACCGCTGCGCCACCCAGGGATCCCTTTGTAGAAATTTCTATTCAAGTCTTTCGCCTTTTCAAAATTGCGTTGTGTTTTTGTTGTTGAGGTTTAGGATCTCTTTATGTATTCTGGAAGTATAATCAGGTATATACCAGATATTATACTTTGCAGGGTTTTTCTCCCATTCTGTAGGTTGCACAAAAGTTTTTAATTTTGCTGAAGTCCAATTAATCTACTCCATCTTTAGCTGCTTGGGTTTTCGGTGTCATATCTCAGTATCCATGGCCAAATCCATGATTATGAAGATTTACTCCATGTTGTCTTGAACTATGTTTAAAGACATTACTTCTCAGGCACGTCTCATATATAATCTTATTAATCTTTGTAGCAAACCTATATGGTATTATTGTGTCTTTTTGATTAATGAAGACATTTAAGCTTAAAATAATAATTTGTCCAAGAATGTGCAACTAGTAAAATGATAGAGCAGGAATTTGAACAGTGCTTCCAAATTCCTAATAGATATTAATTTGGGGGTTCAGGAATGACATGTCATAATTTACAAGATTTCTTAGGAATTCCCCCAAATTATAAGTAATTCTTAAAATACTTCCAGCATTTTTTATGCACTTCACTCATTATTATGGATATCTAAAATTTTGTGTTTAATAAATAAGAAATATTAAGTTTAATAGTATTTATAAATTGTGACAAATGTTCAAACATTGGAAAAAGCCAGCAAACAGCATTGGCTAGTATTCAAATAATGTAATATTTACATCTCCCAGCAAGATTAAAGAAATGCAAATATTCTTGTATAGAAATTGCCAATTTAAGGATTCATTTGCCTCTAACACTTGTTATTTCTTAAAACATCATCCACAGGATTTAAATGAAGCATACAATGTGTATAAACTTATTAATATTTCTTTTATGTGCCAGAATGACTCGCTATTAGCAGCAGGTAGAGCCAGAAGCACACCCTTATAGCAACATCTACAAGACTGACTGATTAGATCATAAATATTCCCTTTCTATGTTGATTGCTAAGCTTTCATTTTTGCTAGAGAATTATATTTTCCCCTTTCCCCAGTTTCTCAACTGACTTTTCTCAGAATGTAGAAAAACATATAAATTTTCTGAGAAATGACCAAAAAAAAAAAAAAAATTCTTGCATGGAAACACTAATTAGAACCAGATCTGGATTTTCCCCTCAAAACCCATATTTTCCCTGTGGCTATGTCTGGCAGCCTCCCAAGAGAGGCTAAGAAGGAAGGGGCAAAGGAAAAGACCACTGGGTATTATGACCATGAGTTCTTCCATATAACATGTCGAGAGTGTTTATTGCATATATTTGTTTTCAATTGATGTTGCTGCAAGTTACCACAAATGTAGTGCCTTAAATCAAGGCAAACTTATTTCCTTACATTTCTGGAGGTCAGAACTCCAGAATCCATCACTGGGTTCAGTCAAGGTGTCAGCAGGCTGGTTCCCTCCAAAGGTTCTGATGATTTCTTGCATTTTTCAGCTTCTAGAAGCCACTTATATTCCTTGGCTTGTGGCCCTTTCCTGATCATCAAGGCCTATCACTCCAGTCTGTTTCCATGTGAGGTCACCTTCTCTTCCTACTCTAACTCCTTCATCATTGCTCTTTAAGGACTGTTATGATTATATTGGGCCCTTTGGGTAATCCGGAATAATCTCCCTTTTCTAAAGATCTTTAAATTAATCATCTCTGCAAAGTCCCTTTTTCTGTATGAGGCAACATTCATAGGTCTCAGGAAGAAGGTGGAGGACTCAGCTCAGGGACCACTATTCAGCCTCCTGTAATGGGCATTGTGGTCTACTCTTCAAGTCAGAATACAAGGAAGATAGGGATGGCCAGGACCTGACAAGAGGTGAGAGCTACCTACCGCAGGGTACCAAATGTGCCCAGGTGCCAGTAGGGCTTCATTGTACTAGGGCAAATTCAAGGTCTAACAAGTACTCAACAAGCTGCTATCCTGATCAAAGTCAAGAGCTCATGAGAGGTCTTAGCTGAATTACAAAGGGTTATCATGCAAAGAATGGATCCAGGAATCCAGATGGCTGATGCTCTGAAGTTTAAGTGAACGGCCATTGACGGGAATCTCAAGAGAACCAGAGCTCCTGCTTAGGCTCAGATTTACAGGATCTAGTCTCTTGGAAGGAAAACAGAAGAATCAAGTCTGTCTGCAGGATTTACAGGGTAACCAGGAGAGCCAGTTTATGTCTGTACCGGGAATTCAAAATGTGGAAAAATGCAAAAGCATAGTTCTTTTGGCCTGAGTGTAGGTGTTAGAAATCGCATTATCTCAGCCTGGCATGGTAAGTTTTGTGTGAGGTAGGTGAACTGGGACTCAAGATAAATACGAGGTTCTCTATGATTATAGCTAGGAATAGGCTCAGGCAAATCAGATTTGTAGAAACAAAGCATTTTTTTCATTCTTAAGGCTACTGAACATTTATATGTGGCATGAGTGTGTGTGTGTGCACACACAGGGGTATACGAACTTTAGAAAGTATATATATTTTATTTATCCGCTCTCCCAAATGATACATAGCAAGATTCCCTGTAACTTCCTAATACCAAAACCAATATTGCAATAATTATCCTCAAATCCTTCTGCTTATGGACCCAGGCAAGGATTTCTTTGATAGTATACCTGGAACAAGATTCCTGATTATAGGGATCCCTGGGTGGCGCAGCGGTTTAGCACCTGCCTTTGGCCCAGGGCGCGATCCTGGAGACCCGGGATCGAATCCCACGTCGGGCTCCCAGTGCATGGAGCCTGCTTCTCCCTCTGCCTATGTCTCTGCCCCTCTCTCTCTCTGTATGTGACTATCATAAATAAATAAAAATTAAAAAAAAAAAGATTCCTGATTATAGGGTAGGTATATATGCTACTGCCAGAATGACAGCACCAGCTTACATTTCCCCCAGCAGTGCATGAGGATTCAGATATCCGCACACATCCCTGCCAACATTTGTCATTTCCCAGCTATCTAATTTTGCCAATTTATTGTGTGATATGTCCTGTCTCTGATCACTATCACATCATTGTTTCTTATGCTTTAGAGTCATGTGACTTCCCTCGGTTATAAATTGCCTCGGTGTATCCTTTGTTGACTTTCCTATTAGAATTGTTACCTTTTTCTTTGTTGATACGAAAGTGTCTCTTGTATTCTCAGATATTAATCTTCTGTTGATTTTAGCCATTACAGATCATTTTTCCATTCTGCGAGTCTATTAATTTTGTCCACAATGTTCTTCACTGCACAGCCATTTTTCAGTTTGATGTAATCAAACTCATCAAGTTTGAGCTTTATTGTTTGAAGTTTCATTTAATAACTTACCCCATTAAGAGTCGCAAAAATACTCCTCTACATTTTCTAATAACTTTAGGTCTTTAATCCATTTGTAGTCCGTCTGGCTGGTGCTAGCTAGCAATTCAGGTTTACTTGCTTCTGATAGTAATACAGTTTCCTAAACTAGCTACTAAATAATCTATTCTTTCTCCATTGGTTTGTGGTGCCACTGGACTATTAAATTCCCTGATACACATGGATCTGTCTCTAACCTCTGTTTTCTGTTTTATTGGTCATACTTTGATTTTGTTACTGTGATTATGGTAAGTCTTAATAATTGATACATGTCCTGCTCATAGATTTTCTTTTAAGAGTAACTTAACTCTCAAAGACTTTCATTCTTTTTTTTTTAATTGAGATATAATTCACCTATGGTAAAATGTACCCTCTTAAGGTGTATAATCCAGTGGTTTTAGTGTGTTTGTAATCATCACTATACTCTAATCAGAACCTTTTTTCTCACCCTGAAAAGAAACTTTGTACCCACTAGCATTGACTCCCCATACCCCTTCCCCAAGCCCCTGTCAATTTCTAACCTATTTTCCATCTCTATGGATTTACCTATTATGAACATTTTACTTAAATGGAATCATACAATACGTGACCTTTTGTGACTAGCTTCTCTCACTTTGTATAGCATTTTCAAGGTTCATCCAGGTAGTATGTATTAGTAGTATTGAGTATTTTTATTGCTGAGTAATATTCCACTGTATGGATATACCACACTTTTTTATCCATTCATCAGCTGATGGATATTTGAGTTGTTTCTGCTTTTTTACTATCATACATTATGCTGCTATGAACATTCATGTACATATTTTTGAGTGAACATAGTTTTCAACTCCCTTGGCTGTATACCAAAGGGGTTCTATTGCAGTCATATGGCAACTCTATATGTAACTTTTTGAGGAACTCCCAAACTTTTCCAAAGTGGCTGCACAATTTTACATTCCCACCAACAATGTATGGGGGTTCTATTTCTTCACATCCTTGATTACTGTCAATCTTTTTTATTGTAGCCATTCTACTGAGTATGAAATGTTACCTCATTTTGTTTTGATTTCCTGTTTCTAATCACTCATGATGTTGAGCATCTTTCCATGCACTTATTGGCCATTTGTGTAACTTCTCTGAAAAATGTCTATTCAAATACTTTGCCCATTTTTTAACTGTGTTACTTGTCTTTTTATTGATGAATTATAAGAGTTCTTTATATATTCTGGGTATTACACCATTATTAGATCTAAGTTGTGAATATTCTTTTCCACTCCATGTTTTGTGTTTTTACTTTCTTCATGGGTCCTTTGAAGTTTTCCCATGTCTGTCAGAGGCTACTATATGCTTTCATTGTTCAGTCCAAAAAATTTAGCATCATTCTTGCCTCTTCTCCTGCTCTTTTAACCTACATCCAATCTGTCAGGAAGTCCTATTGCTCTGCCTTTGAAGTGTGAACAGACTCTGACCCCCTCTTCACCTCATCTGCTCTTACCTCCAGCAGCATTCCTGTATTTATCTGGATCATTTGGTAGGGTCCTAGCTCCTTTTCCTGCTTCTGCACCAACTTTCAAATTTTGTCTTCTCTGTACAGTACTAGAATGATACAGTTACAGTCTAACTCAGATTATATCACTCCTGTGATCAAATTCTCCTCAAATTACTAAAAGTCAAACTCCTTGCAGTGCCTTAGGACACCTGCAAGTCCTGCCTCAGCCCATGCACACTTTCCCTGCCATTCACCCCTCACCCCTCACTCAACTCTGTCCTGGCCACACTGACTCCTTGTGGTCTCTCACCTCTGGGCCTTTCCACTTGCTGCTCCTCTTACCTCAATACAGTTCCACAGATGACCCCAAGATTCTGATTTTTCAGATGTTTGCTTAAATGCCATCTTTCAGTGAGGACATCCCTGTTCACTTTATTTAAAAATCACAACTTATCCTCATCATTCCTGCCATGGCTCTTCCTTTCTTGTCTCTGGTTAATTTTTTTCCATAGCGTTCTTCTCCTTCTAATCACTGTATGTGGGGCTTGTTTTTTTTTTTAATAATAAATTTATTTTTTTATTGGTGTTCAATTTGCCAACATACAGAATAACACCCAGTGCTCATCCCGTCAAGTGCCCCCCTCAGTGACCACCACCCAGTCACCCCCACCCCCCTCTCGCCTCCCCTTCCGCCACCCCTAGTTCGTGTCCCAGAGTTAGGAGTCTTCCATGTTCTGTCTCCCTTTCTGATATTTCCTACCCATTCCTTCTCCCTTTCCCTCTATTCCCTTTCACTATTATTTACATTCCCCAAATGAATGAGAACATATAATGTTTGTCCTTCTCCGATTGACTTATTTCACTCAGCATAATACCCTCCAGTTCCAACCACGTTGAAGCAAATGGTGAGTATTTGTCATTTCTAATGGCTGAGTAATATTCCATTGTATACATAGACCACATCTTCTTTATCCATTCATCTTTCGATGGACACAGCTCCTTCCACAGTTTGGCTATTGTGGACATTGCTGCTATAAACATCAGGGTGCAGGTGTCCTGGCGTTTCATTGCATCTGAATCTTTGGGGTAAATCCCCAACAGTGCAATTTCTGGGTCGTAGGACAGATCTATTGTTAACTCTTTGAGGAACCTCCACACAGTTTTCCAGAGTGGCTGCACCAGTTCACATTCCCACCAACAGTGTAAGAGGGTTGCCTTTTCTCTGCATCCTCTCCAACATTTGTGGTTTCCTGCTTTGTTAATTTTCCCCATTCTCACTGGTGGGAGGTGGGATCTCATTGTGGTTTTGATTTGTATTTCCCTGATGGCAAGTGATGCAGAGCATTTTCTCATGTGCATGTTGGCCATGTCTATGTCTTCCTCTGTGAGATTTCTGTTCATGTCTTTTGCCCATTTCATGATTGGATTGTTTGTTTCTTTGGTGTTGAGTTTAAGAAGTTCTTTATAGATCTTGGAAACTAGCCCTTTATCTGATACGTCATTTGCAAATATCTTCTGCCATTCTGTAGGCTGTCTTTTTATTTTGTTGACTGTATCCTTTGCTGTGCAAAAGCTTCTTATCTTGATGAAGTCTGTGGGGCTTGTTTTTGTTTTGTTTTTGTTGGTCTCTTGCCACCCCCTTCACCCCCGCCCCCTTAGAAAGTAAGTTCCAGGAAGGCAGGGATTCAAAAGACATTAAGGTGCACAAGAACTCCTCCAGGACTTTTTGAAGCTTTTCTGTTTGGAAATCAATATGGCAGCAGTTCAAAGTGTTCGTCTTTCCTGCTTAGCATGGATTTGAGTGTGGTCCTTCCCGTTCTTCTGTGCAGGGCTGCTTCCAGCCCAGCACTGTGACTGCCACAAAGGTGAGTGCATGGTTAATTTGTTTTTGTTTGTTTGCTTTTTAAAATCAAAAAGTGAGTATGTATTTTGAATAAGAAATGGAGTCATTGAGTCCTTAGAAATCAGTTCCTTCTCTCCTTTTTCTTTGTAGGCTATTTTTAAGAAATATTTTATTTATTTATTCATAAAAGACATAGAGAGGCAGAGACATAGGCAGATGGAGAAGGAGACTCCCTGCATGGAGCCGGTTCAGGACTCGATTCCAGGACCCAGGATCCTGATCTGAGCTAAAGATAAGCACTCACCCACTTAGCCACCCAGGCATCCCTTCTACAGGCAATTTCTGATGGAGTCTGTCCTCCCTTCCCCACTTAGAAGGCTCAGCTGCTCCTTAGCAGTTCTCACACTCATTGGAACCTACAGTGAGGGGCTCTAGAGCATTAGCTTCAGGATAAATTGCCTTCTGCTACCCCGCAATTCTGCTTCCTGTATCAAGACCATTCCTTCACACTCACTTTCTGTAATTAGTATCTTTTAAATTTTCTTAGTGTAGCATACATACTGAAAGCACACAAATCGTCAGTTAATGCATCAGCCAGCACTCAAATCAAGAAATCAGACACTACCCAGAAGACCCTGATGGATTTTTGCAGTTTTAGCTGATGAAAGAGACCAGGACAAGAAAACAAACAAAGAAACCATTGAACAGCACATTTTGTAGCTTTAAAACAAGACCATACCTTTTCAAAAATGAGCTCCCACTGAATGTGCCTGATATTCCTGAATTTCTGAAATAAGCACATTTGATCTCCATGCATGTTTTTGGTATACAATTTATACTAGCATTTTAGCTTTTCTCTCATTTTAAAAATAAACTGAATGTTTTATTTAGGGGGAGCTAATTTTGAATGTATGTGGTCAGCTTGTCTTTTGATATTGCAAGTGGATGGCTCCCAGGACAAGAAGTGCAGCAAGGCGCCGTCCCACTTTACTCTAAGATAACAACACTCCCAAAACCTTGTCACCCTAGTCCTCAAGCTTTGCCTGGGATTCAGACTCTCTCTACAGTAAGCAAAGCAGACAAATATCAATGCCCCATAAGTGCTAAGAAAGCCTCAAGCTCAAAATATCTCACTGAGTCATTGAATTCAGCTTCCCTAAGCTTTAGGTTCATTATCTACAACCTAGTACCAGAGTCCTGAGGCTCTGTAAAATGGAAATAATCATAGTAATAATGCAGTGGAAATTAAATAATATGTTTGTAGTAGGCAGAATAATGCCCATGCCCCCCACCACCACCACAAAGATGCCCACACCCTGATCCTAGGAATCTGTGAATATGTTGCCTTTTATGTCAGGAGGGAATTTGTTGTTGATTATAGTTAAGGACCTTGGGATGGGACAGTGGCAATGGGGAATTAAGGTTCCAGGTGAAATTAAGTGTATAAGTCAGCTGACTTAAAATAGGGATATCATCCTGAATTATCTGTGTGGATCCAAGTGTTGTCAGAAGCACACTTAAAAGTAGGAGAGGGAGGGGGCGCTCCTCGATGGCTCAATGGTTGACCGTCTGCCTTTTGCTCAGGCCATGATCCCAGAGTCCAGGGATCATGTCCCAGGAGGGACTTTCTTCTCCCTCTGCCTATGTCTCTGCCTCTCTCTCTCTGTGTCTCTCATGAATACATAAATAAAATCTTTAAAAAAGTAAAAAAAAAAAAAAAAAGAAGGAAGGAAGAAAGAAAGAAAGAAAGAAAAGGAGAAGCCTTTGATAAAAAAAGATACTAAACCCATTCTTGGGCTCAAGCAATGTCAAATGGATGCACTCTATGTTATTGGTTACTAGGATACAAGTGCAGACCCCATTACCTGTCACACTGATGGTTTTGACAGCCTACCAACAAGTATTCTGAACATCGGTGGCTATTGCCTTCCAATCTGCTTCCATGTATCTTTATGGAGATTCTTAAAAATAAAGATCCGGTCATGTCATCTCTGGTGTATTTAGTGACTTCCCATAAGTTTTACCAAAGTCCTAAGCTCATCAATGATTTTCAAAGGACTTTACAATCTGTTTCCATCCCCTTGCCTTTCTAGAAAACTTTAGCTCTCACAGCTTGCCCACTGAGCTTTGTGCTCTGGCCTGCTAAGATAACTAAACATGAATTGGACCTTCTTACCTCATTACTTTTGTCATACTGTTCCCTCCCCTGCAAATATCGTTCTCTACTATTTTGGCAAATGTAACTTTTATCCAACATTATCTAAAGCCTTGGAAGTTGAGCCCATCTACAAGTAGCCTCCCCTCTGAATTCACAGAGTATGTCATAGTGCTCACCTGTTGCCTTCTAAAACAGTGATTTTCCTACTGCCTTAACTTCTCTAGAACATATAAAACTTGTAGGGAAAAAGCATGGGAGTTGGGGGTACAGTAACTTACATACTGATAAATCTCACAAAGTAGCCAGAATTATGTCTTCCTCTCCAGTACCCAGGGCCACATATGGCCATTCAAATTTAAATTAGTCATATTTGACAAATTAAAATTTCATAGTCATCCTAGCCACATTGCAACTGTTCAATAGCCATGTGTGGTTAGTGGCTACCATACTGGAGAGTATGGATAGACAACCTTTCCATTATCAGAGAGTGTTCTAGTGGTCCGTGATGACCTAGAACACAGTAAATGATCGTTAAATACCCAAGGAGAAAAGAAGGAAAGAAATAATAATGAGAAAGAAGAAGGGAGAGAGGTAGGGAAGATAAATAAGATTCCAAAAGGAAGTCAGGAGAAGTGGTCCAAACTTAAAGGTGGGAAAAAGAGCTTACCAAGCATCCTTTCAGCAAAGGACTGGCAAGTCCTTTGGAGATTTTCTGATTCTGCAGCACTGTGTACTTCTGATTGACTTTTTATTATCTAGGCACTTCTACATCTCTGGAAGAGAAGAATTTAGCTTTCTGAAAATTAATAGCAACACAAATTATTCTTGCCCACAATGATGCAAAAAAATATGTTGTTATACTTAGAAACAACTCACTTCCTCCTGGTATAAAAGATCATATCAAGCATTATATCTGATTGCCCCATAAGATATGAACACATTTTACTTCTATTAACAGCTTTATTTCAGCATTGGTAACTGATTATGTACCGCTCTGTTCTTCAGTCTCTTGAAATAGCCTTAGTATCTTACTGGTTTCTTCATTGATTGTGGAGTTGGTTAAAATCTTGGACATGTTCTTTTTTTAAGATTTTATTTAAAAAAAATATTTTTGATCTCAACACCCAGTGTGGGGCTCAAACTCACAACCCTGAGATCACGAATCATATTCTTCACAGATGGAGCCAGCCAGGCACCCCATGTTCATTTTTGATACATGCATGAGATATATGTTTTCAACATTTAAAAAAAAAAACTGTATCTTAAGAATTTTGGAGGCTGCAGTGCCATGCCTAAGTGGGCTCCAAATAGAAGCCTGGTAAAATGCACCACTTGAGAAGCCCCTTAAGAGCTGTGTAAGCCCAGCCTTGTCTTTTCTTGGCTCCCAGAGCGAATAGCACAAAAGCAGGAGCCCTTTAACTTTGCAGACTCTCTGTTCTTTAGGTTCTTTTATCCTCTCTGATGCTTTTGGTTTTTGGAATGTGTCTATGTTGTTCTTGATCCTAGTTCATGTGCAGCCACTATGTCATTTCCCATTGGTTGCAGCAATGATGAGGGATTTAGTTTTATGGGCTATTTGATGATTCTTACCAGATGGATGATGAAGAGGAATGAGAGCCTCATTCATCTTCAAAATGAGAGTTTTGAAATTTTTGAAAATTATACTCTAGCAGGGCAAAGTGAGTGACAAGTAAAGAGAAGCTCCTTTGCTAGAGGTCCTTTTTGAGATACCGGTCCCCATACATGTTATTCAAGATCAGAAGTGGCTCAGGTGGTTAAGTGTCTGACTCTTGATTTCAGCTCAGGTCATGATCTCAGGATCGTGAGACTGAGCCTGAGTCAGGCTCTGTGCTAAACAGGGAGCCTGCTGGAGATTCTCTGTCCCTCTCCCCTCTCTCCTTCTCTCTCCTTCCCTCGCCACCCCTCCCCCTCCCCATGTGTACTCAGACACACTCTCTCTCTCAAATAAATAAATTTACAAAAAAAAAAAAGAAGAAGAAGAAATAAAGAAAATCAGAACCTAGTAGCAAAGTGGGAAAAAGAGATTTTATTCAAGAATGATTGCAATAGGACTGGGCTCAGTTCTGAAGACAGTATGCGCAAGTGGAGATTTATAGCCCAGGAACATGGTGAGGGTCAGTGGATGGAACATTACTAAGGAAACATTGGGATAAAGGGGGTTCTGGCTAACTCAAGTTGACAGAATTTTGCTGAAGACAGGATGTGTAGTTAGACATCACTTGGGGGGAGTTGGGAGACCAAGAATTTGATCAGACATTAAAGTGATCTGTTATCGAGAATGCGTGAATTCTTCTACCCTGACTTAGCAGGGGTTTTGCTAAAATTAGATAGGCAATGCACAGATGGATGCAGAATTCCAAAGGTTGAGGCCTAATTAAGAAGAGGGTCCAGAGCAGCCTGGTTCAACTTTGTTCAAGGAGAGAGTTTTCATAACCTGAACAAAGATGAGAGTTTGGGGTGGCTAAAGGCAGGGGCTAAAAAGTGGAAACCTTTTGAGTTTATTTTTTGGTTTGAGATGTTAACAGGAAGGAAGAGCCTTTAAAAAGAACCCCATGTGGTCAAGATAGAAGTTTGCTATTTTGATTGTATTTTTTTGTTACTTTTCTATTTTGAAATGTTATAAGAGGCGAGAAGCGATAAGAAATAAAGAGAATATAGCCAGAACAGAGATTTCTTTGATGGGTTTAAAGAGAAATAGGAATAAACACAGTGGTGTCAGGAAGGAAAGTCTAACCCCTACTGCCTTACATTGAGACCCGGGGATGCTGCCTATTAGACTAAGAAAAAAACAGATTTGCAAGAGACAAGGTGCACAATTTTTATTAATATTTAATGCATGGGAGTTCACAAAAAGAAGTAAAACTCCAAGAAGTGGTTAGACTCAGGGGTTATATACACTTTTAACAAAAAGCAGGAGAGACTGGGCTTCAAGATACGAGACATATTGGGGAAGTAACTAGGAAATATGTAGGAGAACAAATGGAAGAGAAAGCTATTTTAGTAAGATCTGTTTATGCAAATTAATCTTGATGTTGACTCCCCTGTCTCTGTGATCTAAGATGTTGCTCTTCTCTTTCTGGGCTGGGTAGGGAAGAGAAAGGGGAGAGGGTGGGGAATCTTCACCAAGGGAAACGTATGCCCTGCTTTTAGGCAGAGAAGTGGGGGCAGAGAACTCTTCCTGCATCTGTTGATTCTTCAGCTCAAAATAATCCTTATGCCAAAGTGGCATATTTCGGGATGACATATTCTGATTCCCTTCGATGGCTTTTTAAATCTATTAGGTTTAGATGTGTGAAGTTTAATACAAATTGAAGAAAACAATTATCCATTCATTTATTCACTCAATACATTTTTATCGAGGGCAACTGCTGTGCCAAACACTTGGTCAGGAGCTAAAAATAGAAGGATGCTATTCTTTGCTCTTTAAGGCTTTCACACAAGCAGGGGACAGATAGGGAAGAAAATTAAGTGAACAACAGTGACATACGTGCTGCAATATAGGGACGTGATAGAAAAGGAATACAATAGGATAAGTGGTCTATTTTGGTCTGAGGAAAGCATGTAAAACAATACAGGAAAATCTGAATATTGCAGTTATTTTCCATAGTTTTTGACAAGCCCTGAGTGCAATCTGACATCAGTCACTCTGTGACTCACTAATGACTACTGTCAAGCGAAAGACTTAGCTAGCAAATTAGAACTCACCAGAAGCCATGTTCAATAAACAATTCATTTTGTGATGTTACTTGGGTTGAAAACGCGTGTCTTTGAAAGGTTTACTAGTTGCTTCTTTTCTTCAAAGGGAAGTGAACCAACAAAATGGTAGTTATATTCATATACAGTCATATAGTCCCATAAAAATATATAAAACTGGGGGCTTTGGGGATCCAGTGGCATCTCCAAAGTCCACTTCAGACTGTCTGTTCCACAGTGTCTATACCGAATACCTGTATCTGACTTCTAGCCCAGTCTGGGTGAACTTTGGATAAAATGCTTTGGATTGAATTTTATGTAGCGACATCTGTTCCCTGTGTGAAAATGCATTAGCCAGATCTGTTTACTTATTTCTATGCCTCCAGTTAATCTTTTTCTTAGAAGTTACCAATAGCTCACATGCAAATTCTCGCAAGAACTCAAACTTCCATAATAGGCTCTTCTCTCAGCTGGCTAAACTTCTCTGAAATCTGTTGTTTTCTTAACTGCTTGCTATCTCCCCACATACCTATTATAACCCATTCTCAAATCTATTACAAGTAAACTTTACCTTTTTTCAGCTGTCAATCCACAGACAGGATCTCTTTGAATTAAATCAGTTGCCCTGAGCAACCCCGAAGTGCTACATATTTCGAGGAAATCTGCGTGACTCTTTGAAGTAAAAAGGGATAATTTTCCATTCTTTATGCTGGTACAAAAAGCAAGCCTCGGTGTGACAATAATATCAAATGTGTTGATCTTCAATCACAATCCAACTCAACAGCTACTCAAGCCAGCAGAAAGTTTCTTTTGTATGAAAATTCTTTCTGTGTCTTTGACCATACTGGTGTTGGGGGGTGGGGGGCAGTCCAGGAGGCCATGTAGGAGGCCCTGTTAGGAGATGACAGCTGTAAATGGCCACTTTTTTAGAAAGCCAAGCTGCTACTCCTGTCTGCAGAGAATGCAGCAAGTATTTGAAATTACTTCTTAAAATCTTATCTCTGACTTCAGGTTTTTCTCTTTGAAAGGCTAAGTTCATTGTAGCCTGTACAATTTACAAAAGGGTTTCCAGAATTAATTTTTGTCTGACACCATTTTCTCTCGGTGGGTGTTTGTGTCAGGCTGCTCTATGATTCTTTTCGAGCATGGTGTCCTCTCTCTCCCACACCCACCATTTTACAGACCAGGAAACAAATCCTAGGGATTTCAAGTTCCCAGAATTGGCAGACTTGAGAAGAGGGCCCAGGGGTTCTAATTACAAATCCCACTCGAAGTGGGCCTAAATATCTCCTCTAGAGTTTTGTTTAATCAGCTGCACTCCAAAACTTGTTACCACATTACACAGCTCTAAAGAGGATCCCCGAAGCCTAAATATATATGTGGGGTTGACACTTAGGAACACCGTTCCCTTCTCTCTCAAGCCTCCACCTCCAGTGAGCCATGAGGAGGCAGTGAACCTTCCTTCCTTCCTCAAAATCCTCCCATCCCTTCCCTTGACTTCCTTCAGCCTGTGCACCTTCCTCCTGAGCTGTTGGAATGGCCATTGAGGTAGAGCTGCCTTGTTTTCCCCCTCACCCAACCAGGTCACCCTACTCAGAGCCAAGCAAGACATAGCCTAGCTATATTTACTCTTGGGCTCCCCATCCCTGACACTGGACTCCGTGGTCTTGGGGGGGTTTGGTGACACCTCCTCAGGGATCCCTTACTTTCTCAACATTGAATAATGTGTCATTATGCTGATAAGATCAAAAATTGAAATAAGTATTGAATCATCTGGGCGCCTATAACCTAGGGTTGACAATTATACCATGTTTGTCTCTGTGTTTACTTGTCCCTTACAGAGCTGGTCAATAAAAAATTAGTGTAATTTTTCTTAAACTTGGGGTTAGAACTGTAAGGGACTTTAGGCCAAATGAATTAAAAAAGCAGGATTTTTAGAAAGTCCATTTAGACATGAAATGGGCACAATTTTCAAAACTCGGTACATTTTACCAATTTTTCAAGGATTGAATACAATCCTGCTCAGTGGTAGATGATTCTTTTGGAATTGTCTCCACCATTAAAAGCATCAGTCGGATGGGCCTTTGTCCTATTTGCCCTTCATGGTACAACATGGATCTAATGTGCTTTCTCCCATTAGTTGGTTTTCTGGCTTTCTGGCTGCAGAGGCCACGAGTTTCAGGGCTTTGTGCTCAGCGCCTCAGGGCTGCAGAATTTTATGATATGTTTCCCCACTGCTGAGCCTCAGCCCAGCCTCCCACACTATTGTCTGTTCTTAGAGTCTGGTGACTATGTTTTTTGAACCGTCAGGTGCACTTTTCAGTAGAGCGATCACTTGTTTGCTGGCTTCTCATGGCTGGTCCAGCTCCAGACCACTGTGTTTCTTCTCTCACTTCTTTCTGGTTTCAGGATACCTGATGCTTTTGTGTCTTCATTCCTGGGAGCTCTGCAAAGTTTGGCTTGATGGAGAGGGCAGGGACAGGGAGCATGTTTGGTTCTTTGGGGAGGAATTGTTTTCTGTAGCTGGAAAAGTCTTCTCCTTTGTGATTTCTCATAATCTTCTGTCTTGCCTTTGCCTACCTTCTAATACCTCCTTTCCTGTCGCTGTCACATGCATGTGTGTGTTTGTAGTGTCTGATAAATCATGTAAATTACTTTTGACTTCTAATTCCTCTCCTACATAACAACACCTTGGAAAAAATTAAAGCAATTGTTACAGCATGTGAACTGGGTCAAGTCCTCTGCTATTAACTTTCATACACTATGTCTGTGACACTTTTAAGAAATCCAACCCTGCCATCCAGGGAAAAGAGGGGGTATGTATCTTGGCTCCTATCTATACACCAGCTCCATTTCTCTCAAAAAAATATCCCTTTTGCATTTTACAGCCCAGGGTTTCAGCTGTGGGAGGGAGACTAACCATACTCATTCTTCTCATTGTTTTTTTTTTTTTTCACTTAAATTCAATTTGCCAGCATATAGTATAACACCCAGTGCTCATCTCATCATGAGCCCTTTTTAATGCCATCACTCAGTCACCCCATCCCTCTGCGTCCCCTCCCTTCTACAACTCTTTGTTTCCCAGAGTTACAAGTCTCTCCTGGTTTGTCTTCCTCTCTAATTTTTCCCCACTCAGTTTTCCTCTTGTCCTGATGGTCCCTTTCACTGTTTCTTATATTCCACATATGAGTGAGGCCATATGATAATTGTCTTTCTCCAATTGACTTATTTCATTCAGCATAATACCCTCCAGTTCCATCCATGTCGAAGTAAATGGTAGGTATCATCCTTTCTGATAGCTGAGTAATACTCCATCGTGTATATAGACCACATCTCCTTTATCTATTTATCTGTCAGAGGACATCGTGGCTCCTTCCACAGTTTGGCTATCATGGGCAGTGCTACTGTGAACATTGCAACCATACTCATTCTGATTGGAGCGCAAAATGAGATAGCAGGTTGGCTTCACCCGGCCAGGTGCCCACCCTGGAACCAATCCACTGGATCCCAAGACAGGCATGTTTTTTTAATGTGGCAGCTCCTGTATGGCCTCAGGGTAGGACACACAGGGGGTAGGAAGGAAGGAGGGGCTACTAAGCAAATCATCGTAGGGATCCATTTCATATATGGCAGAGTATATCAAAATCTCAGTGATCACAAGAAATCAGTATTGCTATTCCTGTTTTACAAATCATGAAAGGTCCTTGGAGAAGTTAAGCCACAGAGGTGATAAATGGTTGGTCAGACTGACTTCTGCATCAAAATTTATCCATTTATGCTATTCTGTGACACACAATAATATTTCGTTGGAGATGAACATGGAATTGCTTTGTAAATTAAAGGAATTCTTAACCAATTGTTATCCAGTATCACTCACTGAAATTCACTAAAAGTCAGCATTTTCTTAGTTGCCAGTTACTTTTATGAATCTAAATAATATGACATTAGAGCCACAAGGGACCATGATCCTCTCTGCTGAAAACACTGCTGGAATTCCCACTGCCTTCAAACTCCACGTAAGCACCCTTACTTCCTGTGCTCCCATCGCCCAGTTCTTGGGCCCCCTGAGCTCCAGTAACCTCCTCCTTCTCTCACTCTCCACTCTCCTCATCAGACTCCAGATATTATACCCCACAAACTGGCTCCTTTGTAAAATCTTAAATCCAAACCTTGCACTCTGACTATATCTTCCCCTCATTCTAGCCCTCTCAGGCATTCCCACTACACCAGCCAGTGTCTCAATGAGGTATCCAATCTACCCCCAATTTCCCTACAGTCTTTATCTCCTCCTGCCTCCCCTTACCTTCCCATCCAGCCAGAACAAATGCTTCTTCATGTCAACTAGTCTTTACCAATCTCCTCTAGACATGGTCACATCTTGCTGTGGACCCATTCCCCAAACGACTCCACCCATTTGTACTCTTCAGAAATAAAATCACCAAAAGCACAGAGTGGCACCACTAAGAACTAATCCCTGGACACCACTGTCCCATTCTCCACAGTGGGTATTTCAAGACTTCATTGCTTTTCTCAATTCTTCTACCCTACAGCACCCTCCTCATGTTTAGCAGGTGACCTCAACTGCTGCTTCAGAGGGAAAATTGAAGCCTTTTTAATGATAATTCTCTCACCTTCCAACCTGGGAATATTCCAATATTCTCTAGTAAATGTTTTATCACAAAGGAAAACCTGACCTTCTCTCTCTCTCTCTGGCCTCTGGGGGCCGGCTCCCCTTCTTCTCAGACAGCAGTTTATAGATTTTCTTCCTGCTTTCCTAAATCTTCAATATCTTTCTATCTATAGCTCATTTTCCTCAGAAATAAAAAACACTTAGACCCATCAAAACAAAACAAAAAATATAACTTCCTTCTTTAGACTGTTGCTGGTGTCTCACCAGTAGGATACAAGCTCCTTGAAAAGAAAGAGGATCTTTCCTCAGCATAGTCCCTACTCTTATTAGAATTATTTATTAATATGGGGCACTGGCTGGTTAAGTATCTGATTTTGGCTCAGGTCATGATCTAGGGGTCTTGGGATCAAGCCCAGAGTCAGGCTCCTTGCTCAGCAGGGAGTCTGCTTGTCTCTCTCTGCCCTTCCCCATGTTCATGTTATCTCTCTCTCTCTCTCTCTCTGTCTCTCAAATAAATAAATAATATCTTTAAAAAGAAATATTTATTAGTAAATGTTAGATAAAATTAATAAATGGGTGTACTAGTTCAAATGCTCAATTGATAGATAAAGAAACTGAGGTCAGGTTATCGCCCAGGTGTATATAATGCCCAGCCAGGTTTTATGAGATCTTTGTAAATGATAGGTATTCAGTATCTCCAACACTTCGGCCGATTGACGTAAGAATAGATATTCAAGTACAATATATAACATGATTTATACTAGTTTGGAATGCTTTTGAGATACTCATTTTGGAGCTGCTGAAAAATAACATCATAATTATATAGTAAGCTGATTTTGGATTCACTAGGGTAAAGCAACTGCTTACAAGCAGTAGTTATTAAGGAAAGACTACCGTCAACATGACAGCCAGAACTTTTAAAAATCTATTTCAGATTATGACCTTCCTCTGCTTAAAACCCTCTATCACTTCCCACCTCACTCAGAATAAAAACCCAGGGGCACCTAGGTGGTTCAAGGGTTGAGTGTCTACCTTTGGCTCAGGTCATGATCCCAGGGTCCTGGAATAGAGGCCCACATGGGGCTCCCTGCAGGGAGCCTGTTTCTCCCTCTGCCTCTCTCTATGTGTCTTTCATGAATAAATAAATAAAATCTTAAAAACAAACAAACAAACAAAAAAAAAAACAGAACAACCAAGCCCTGACCATCCCCTCCAGGGCTCTCCATGATCTGACCTTTCTTCTCCAGCCCTTGCTGGGCTTGCTCCCTCCAGAGCCTCTGCCCTCCCTCCTTTGCTTGAAAAGCCCTTACCCAAGGGATCCACAGAGTCCCTCCTTCACCTTGCTTTGCTCAAAAGTCGCCTTCTCAGTGCCTTTAGGGGGCTCTGTATAAGTCAACAAAATTTAAAGAATGAAGTTTTCTGCTTAGAGAAAACCATCTGGGAGGACATCTTGCTGTGTTATGGGAGAAGATGACAGCTACCAGGGGCTGAGGAAAATTTGAGACAGGCCTCCTAGAATGGCTAATTTCCCTTTTGCCTCTGAATGCGCCCCCTTATCTCCCTTCCCAGGAGAAAGGAAGCTAGTGTGCTGATGCTTCCCTTGGACTCCTCAAACCCTCAGCACTCCCTCCCAGACATTCTATTTCCCCAAGAGCCTTTCCATTTTGCTCTTTCCTGCCCCCACCCTCCCATCAAAACCTCCTTTTCCTCAGAGCAACTGAATTTGTGGAATGTTCTAAATCTGTGGATGTTATAGGTAAAAAGTTTGTTATGTTTATTTCCCACACAGGTTATTTGCATCTTAAAAGCTGAGCTTATTAATTCAAACAAATAGTGAATGAGTAGATGATATAAGGAAGCTATTTTGGACTAGGAACAATCCTGTGGGGACCTGGGCCTCCTTTGGGATACAGTCCAACACTGTAACAAAATAGCAGCAGTAGGTGGATGCCTCACTTTCTGGAGTTGATCAAACCCTGATATGAGAGGAATTGTTTTTAAAGGTTCCTAAAGAAGTAAGTAATTGATAAACTGAGATTTTATTAGCAAGATGCCCTAACTAATATTATTCAATTTGGCATTTCACATATATATTTTTTCCAAGTTGTCTTCTTTTTCTTTTTCATTTTTTTTTGGGGGGGGGGGGTAAAGCCAATACTACAGCATTTGAGCAGGGACCCCAGTCCTGCATTATTTTTGGCTGAAACTGCTCATTAATTTCACAGAGAAGTACTTGGTGATCATGACCTTAAGGATGTGTTCTGTTTTTAAAGGAAATGTTTGACCATGGAACAGGACAACTTATCACAGGCACTTAATTTAACATGGAAACCCAGCTGTTACTTTCTCTGGAAGTCTTAGTAACTATTAAGGAAGGTAAAGTGGGAGAATTGGAACCTGAGCTCTGGTTCATGGGCCAAAACTATTTTCAGAAGAAAGGCCTCCAATTGGCCAAAAAGAGAGCTCAACACACGGCGGACACCCCCAGAATGAGAAGCCAGAATTTTCAGAGCACTTCAGAGGAACACAGCCCAGCCTCCTAGAGCTGGCTCTAGCTGGCAGGGGGCCAAAAGAAGATATGTGAAACTCCTGGGAAGCGCGCCCAACACAGAGTTCAAAGCTCCCTTTTTGAACAGATTCCGAGTACCAGTAGATAAAAGGCTGTCATCATTTTAGAAAAGACTAGGGTGCTTTGCTTTGTGGCCTGGTCTCCAAGTATTTCAGAATGTGCTGGGTCTCCCTGTACCTAGTACTCCTTTCTATTTGCCTTTAATCAGCAGCTTTACCCAGGCTGTATTTTGGGGGTGGGTTTAACAAAATATCATAGCTTTAGAAATTACAGAGTACTTAGAACAAAGGCTTTATGTAGAAAGGAGCAGTTGTATATAAATTCCCATAATGTAATTTCCCCCCAAATGATAGGATTCCAACTTGCGGCAGATGCAGTTTTCAGATTGGATTACGGGGTTTGATGTGTTGGAGGGGGCCGGCTAGAATGCCTTCCCTCAAATTTTAAGCTTGATAGCTTCAGAGATTCCCTTACCTTGCCATCATTCTTTAAAGATAAGCACAATATACTAATTGTCTATTACCACTAAGTGTTTGGCTTTAAATTTATGAGCTCCTTTGGGGTAATAGTTGAGGGGATCTGCATGATTCTTTGTATATCAATGAGATTTAAGGACAATAATAAGACGATTGAAAAATATGTCCTTCAAAGATATTGTGTTAACTCCTTGAGGGAAATTGCTATGTCTTATTGAGTGGTTTCCCCAGAGCCTAGCACAGTGCCTGACAGGTTGTAGGTGCTCAGTGAGTGTGTGTTGAATGAATGAACGGATGAATAAATGAATGAACAAATGGATGAATGAATGAATAGGAATATTTTAAGACAACATTGGAAAGTCTATATGTTGAGAAAGTTCGGCTAAGTTACTTATGGAGAAACTGTCTGGTAAACCTCTGAGCAGTTAGATCATTGGCTGTGCATCGCGGAGAGATGGAACACAATATAGCTGAGTCAAAGCCCGCTTAATTCACCCAAGAAATGGATGTTGGCTAGATTTGGGACCAGTCATGTGGGATCTTCGGACAGTTGGAAAAATATTGGGAGTTCCTAAGTAAAGGCAACTGGGACATAGTTTTACCAACCGCCCCTGCCAAACATGCATGGAAATGTGCACAAGGGACTAGGTCAACACTTTTTTGAGTTTCAAGGTCCTGGCTAAGGGTTCCCCTGGAATGCCTGGGAAATAAGCCCAGGCAGGTTTGCAATTTGCCTCCTCTCCTGCTCTTTTCAAATGCTGACTGTCTGAACTGGCAACATCACCTCTTTGAGCTCTTCTAGGAAGACCTTAAAACCCAGGTGGCCTAGGAAGGGTCTCCACCCAGTAGGTGCCTGAGTGCTGTCCAAATGTCCCATCTGCCACTTCGGGTGAGTCTCTCCTGGAATCAGTGACAAACAAGCTCTGCTCTACACACTTCATTTATCATCTGTTGTTTACTGTAAGTGTGACTGACTCAGCCCCATCATCAGGCAGGCTTAGTGAATTGGTGGCTCGTGGGGTTTACTGAGCTCTGCCCTCAGAGGGAAGATAACGGACCTGATAAGGCATGCATTGCCAGGCCCTAGCCAGCCCTTGGGAGAGGGAAATGTGAGGACAGTGGGGCTGGGAGGGTGCAGAGGAACTCCAAAGAGCCTCTGAGTAACTCTTGTGAGAAGCAGTATCATAAAGGGGAAGATGTTTATGACTGAGATGTTTTATTCTGATGTCCTTGAGATGCGGTCAGAGGCTCCCAAATCATTTTCATATATTGTTCATCTCAGATACTGTTGCATTTGACCAACACTGGCAGCACCCTTTAAATTTCTTTTCCTTCCCATGTATCCCTCACACAAGGCACTTATTTCCTTTTCAGAGCCTTTTGGTCATCTGTTACAATTCTGACATTAATGAATGAGCTCATCGGCCTGTAGTGGTTTCCTGCTGTGAGGTCAGCACTGCACTGGCCCCTGTGCAGACCCTGCTACATGGCCAGCCTTGAGCCTCATTCACTTCAAAGAGATTATCACCTGAGTGAAGAAATAGAACTAACATAGCAGAACCCAAAGCACACAGGAAATCAGGGAAGAGGGGCATCTGTGAGGGCTGGGCCAGCCTGAGAAGGCTTCATGGGGAGCTGGAGCTTGGGGCCTGGGAGAATGAGGAGTTGGAATGGGAGCAAAAGCAGCACCTTGGGAAGGATAGCCCAGTGATTGGAGGCCAGTGGTGTGTGCCTGTTGGTGGGGCATGAAGGCTTGAGCCATGTTGGTGGAGTCATGGAGTCCAGGGACAAGTTGTTATACCAATTCAGGCCTGTGGTTATGAGGACTTGGGCCAGGGTGTTAACAATGAGAATGGAGGGTAGCTCGTGTCATTGAAATACATGAAAGGAAACTAAATAGGAAATCCTTTATATTGACTAAATGTAAGAACTGCTCATTATTTCTTGTTTTTCCTTCTCCCTACAATTTTATGCTCCAAATATTCTTAAACATAATGTTTTCTGAATTCCTGAGTACATTGAAGATTACATCCTACTTAACCAATCTTCTAGCTGCAGCATGTAATAGAAAATAGAATGAGGGTATACAGTGTCGAATCACAGGAGCCTATCTATGTTCCGGGCTGGGCTCTGAGTGTGACCTTGGGCAAGCTAGTGAACTTTTCACCATCTCCAAATTGAGGATAAGAATGTTCTCTGAGACAGTTGTGAGGATTAAAGGTAGGTGAGGATTCCTAGCATATAGGATCCCTTTCCTTTTCTTCCTCAGAAAGCTCATGAAAATCTGGAGAACACCTGGCATGTTCGGTCCCAAGTTATAGACCATGGATTTGCCAAATACCGGGCATAGACTTCACAGGACACACTTGCCCTTCACCTTGCGATGCCATCACCCCAGTGCTTACACAGTATCCTCTCTGGAGCGCTGCTTTACACACTTAATTTTTTTTTGCCTTTCCCTCTACCACAATAGATACTAGAGCTTGCAACTTAAAAAAGTGAAAAATGAAGGCACACAGTTTTGTAACCTAGAAGCAAATATCATCTTTGCCTCCCAGTGGGTCTTCTTACCAGGCCTTGGTTTGGCCTTCCCTATCAAGAATATCTCTGTATTTTCTGCAACTATCTTGTAAATGAACTCATCTTTCCCTAAGTGGGTGCCTTTTTTTAAAATACAAAAATAGAAAGCATAACTTCTGCAATAACAGAGTTGAGTGTTAAGCTTATTACATTCTGGAAATACACCAAATAGCAATGATGTAAAGAACAAGAAGCAAACATTGCATTTGAATCATTTTTTTAGCCTTCTGATTATTTCAAATTATCAGCCGGGTTTCATGTGTAACCCTTACCCACCCACAGGCTAGGTGGGGCAGACAGGCTGCTGAAAGGGTATTTGAGATGTGAGGAGATATGTTTTCTTACAATCATCAAGAGTAAGTTCTCCTCGCTAAGAATAATGTACCCTCTATAAGACTTTGAGTCACGAGCCAGATCAGATTTTGTTGGGCAAAGCTGAATATCATGAGCTTTCTGAGGAAGGCTTCTGAGTTCAGTGTCAATTCTTTGAATTCAGTTTGCCCCTAAATTGTAAAAGAACAGGCTTTTATTGCAGACTCACTGTGTGCTAAGTGTTGAAAATTCCAGGGATGTTCCCGAAGAGCCTAAGTGGTTGTGTAAGCAGAAGAAAAAATGCGCTTATTGTCAAAGCTGGCAGAGTTTTGGACAGACTGCCCTAGAAGGACAGAGCAAGGCTTAAGGGAAAGATGGTCTTTATATGGGAAAACACCTAACAGGCTATTAGATTCCTCAAATAAATTTCAGAGCTAGTCCAAATGAGAGAAGGGGAGAGGCTGGCCTCCTAATAGGTAAGACAGGAAAGATACCTGGATAGAGAGAAGAGCGGAGGTTGGTGGGGATGCCCTTTCTCTGAGGAGGAGAATGGCCCCCAAGAACGTCTCTCTGCTACAAATGACATGAGGAGTAACAGTGACACCCAGTCTTCAATTCCAAGCTATCCTCTGCTTTTCTGTGTTGTGTTGCTGTCCAGGACTGGCCCAGTTTTTACTAATCCTAAAATACAATAAATAGATGTTTTAAATAACTTTCTTTTGGGGCACCTGGGGGGCTCAGTGGTTGAGCATCTGCCTTCGGCTCAGGATCCGTGGGGTCCTGGGATCGAGTCCTGCATTGGGCTCCCCAGAGGGAGAAACAGGCTCCCTCTGCCTCTCTCTGTGTGTCTCTTGTGAATAAATAAATAAATAAAATCTTAAAAGAAAAAAAGAAGATAGGGGCCACACTATGAGAAAATCTGTATAGACTGTGTACAATAGAGAAACGTAA